>NW_006290024.1:2472949-2479233 GCF_000327345.1 Myotis davidii | reverse complement strand
TGGGGGCGGGAGGGAACTGGGAGGAGATAAACGAGGGAGGTAGGAGGGCAGGCCCAGGGCCTGGTGTGGGACGACTGTGCTAGTGATCTATTGCTGAGAGTTACCCCACACTCGAGACTTAACCAACACACACTTATTAGCTCACATGTCTGTGACGAGGAATCCCGCATGGTTCAGCTGGGTCTACTGTGGTCTCACCTGTGGCAGGATATGTCACCGAGGGTCTGAGCTCACTTGCGGGTCTTTGGGATTCAGTTTGGATGGAAGGCTTGACTTTCTCTGTATCTGTTGGTCTCATTCAGTGCTAGCCATGTGGGTCTCTCCAGATAGCCACTCACAGCACAGAGGCTTATTCCTCAGTAGAGAGAGAGAGAGAGAGAGAGAGAGAGAGAGAGAGCAGATAAGAGTGAGCAAGATGGTAGGCACCAACTTTTAAAAATTTTTCAGGTTGGGAAGAAATCAACTAAAGAACTTGTATGCATATATGCATAACCCAGGGACATAGACAATAGGGTGAAGGCCTGGAGGGGGGGGGGGTAGGGATTGGCTAGAAGTGGTCAGTGGGGTAAAAGGGAACATATGTAACACTTTCAACAATGAAGATTAAAAAAATAAAATGGATTTTCTTTTGAATTGTTAAATTAATTTTTTTCTAAAAAATTGACGAGAGAGAGTAGGAGAGAGAGGGAGCCCAAAAGTGAGAGAGAGAAGTATCAATTGGTTGCCTCCTGTATGCACCCTGACTAGGGATCAAACCCACAACCTAGGTATGTGCCCTTACCAGGAACCAAACAGCAATCCTGCAGTGCACAGGATGATGCTCAACCACTGTGGCCAGGCCAGGAACTGACTTTTAGAACTAAACCATGGAGATTGTGTTGCATCCCTTTGCCGTCTTCTATGGAGTCACTACGAACACCCACATTTAAGGGGAGGGCACACCTTCACACCACACGAGGAAGGTGAAGACCGTGGGGAGTCACTGAGGAGGGAACCAGTGACCTGAGATGTCCATGCCATGCCCAGGATCACAGGGGATCAGAATGCAGAACCTGAGATAAACCCAGTTGTGTCCTCAAAGGTGGGTTCCTAGGTGCCCCCAGGTTTGCTCAGGGCTCTGGAAAAGGTTGTGCTGGTGGAATCGTGTACTGACATGGAGTATCCATCTTATATGAAAACTGCTGTTTCAAATTTTAACCCTGTTATTCTGGCCTACTACTCCCATTCCAGAGAGGCCGTAAACTATGCCCCAGACAGAGTTGTCAGTGCTGACACCAGACCAGGCCTTGGGATGTGGTCTCGTGACCCCTTCCCAGCACACAGGCTTTCTTTCTCAGAAGGCCCGGAGGTGCTGGGCTGCATACCTGGCACTTCGGCCAGGTGGGGCACACTGTCCTAGAACACATAGATAGGAAGGTGGTCACTGTACTGATGCTGTACTGTGTGGGGAACAAATAGTTTAAACAAGGCTTTGTAACTGTGGTTTTTGCAAATAAAAACACTGTAACTCCTGTAGTCGGCACTGCACTTCAGCCTCTGCTTCAGCAGGGTGTTGTAACTGTAGTCGCTGGCCAGCTTAATAAAGGCTCCTAAATCTTGATCTGAGTCCCTGGTGGTCGTCTCTGCAGGTCGCCCCATTACAATTGTCTTCTCTGGGTCTGCCCTCACCCACTTCATGCAATATGTAAGCCACCTCTCATGTCCCTGGAGACGGATGTGGCCGCGAGGAGAGCAAAAGCAGCCCTGGGTCTGCCTTGCTTTTGTTTCCAAAGCATCAGCTCCTGGGAAGGGAGGATTTGCTGGACAGACAATGTCTGTTGCACAAAGTAAAGAGAGAAGGGTTCCCTGGGAGATAGGGACAGAATCTCTGGGACTGGGGTCAGGTGTGAGAGCAAAGGCAAGTGGGCAGCAGTGCAGGGCACCTGTGCCCTGGACCCATGAGAGTCCGAGGACCACAGACTGCAGGGAGGAATGGCTGCTGGGCATCCCGGGGCCGGGGTCAGGTACTGAGCACTAGATGGGTCGCCGGTTTGACTTGATAATGTGCGGACTGCCCCAGGTTACAGACTGAATCAAGTTTCTCCAAAATTCACATGTTGAGGCCCTAATCCCCAGTAGCCATGGGCTGTACCTCTGTTTCAGGACAGGGCTTTTATTCAGGTAAGTAAGAGGCAAGGAGACCATGAGGGTGGGAGCTCCTTATGAGAAGGGGAGGCTGGGGCACAAGGGAGCACCAGAGAGTGAGGCCAGGACAACGGCCTAGGGCAGTGGTCGACAAACGGCAGCTCCTGAGCCACATGCGGCTCTTTGGCCCCTTGAGTGTGGCTCTTCCACAAAATACCATGTGCAGGTGCGCACATACAGTGCAAAGTTGACTTAAAACTTTAAGTAAAGTTTATTAAGTTAATTTTAGGGAATGTTGTGGAGTGAAAGAAGATGTAGTGTTGAGGATTGAGAAAGGTATGTTGAGATGGTTTGGACATATAGAGAGGATGAACAAAAGGAGATAGACGAAACAAGTATACAAGACGAGTGTGGATGGGAGAGTTGGAAGGGGTCGACTCAGTGAATGTACCTCAATCAGATTGAGGATGTTTTTAGCAAAGGCCAGCTTAGGAGTACCCTAATTAAGTTAATAACAATGTACCTACCTATATAGTATAAGTTTTAAAACTTTGGCTCTCAAAAGAAATTTCAATCATTGTACTATTGATATTTGGCTCTGTTGACTAATGAGTTTGCTGACCACTGGCCTAGGGAGAACCAGACCTTGATCTTGGACTGCCAGCCTCCAGAACTGACATTTCGCCTCCTCTTCCTCCTCCTCCTTCTTCTTATTCCTCTTCTACTTCATTTTTTTTAAAAGAAATAGGGCTCTGTAATATGCTGAGTACATTCAGTATATTCCTTAACCTTTCTGACCATGATATGACTCATCTCTGTAAGAAGTGACAGGCTTTGGGGTCACATACAGGTTTATGTTGTTGTTTGTTTTGAATATGTTTTCATTGATTTTAGAGGTAGAGGAAGGGAGAGGGAGAGAGAGAAACACTGACCAGAGAAACATCAATAGCTGCCTCCTGCATGCTCCCTACTGGGGATCGAGCCCGAAACCCAGGCATGTGCCCTGACCTGGAATTGAACGGGACCTCTCGGTGCATGGGACTATGCGAAACGGAATGAATCACAATGGCCAGGACTAGAAAATGAATGTGTGTTGTTTAAGCCCCAGTCTCTGGCATTTTGTTTGGGCATCTGGAGCAGACTAACTCAGCCCATGCCCAAGCACCCAACTTGGCCCCTGGGGTACTGGGAATTCTGAAATTTCAGAGAATTCATAGGTCTGCGTTTTCTGCCAACTAATGGCTCAAATGAAGGTATAAGACATATATTATGTGTGGTTTTTTTTGTTTTGTTTTGTTTTGCACAACTAATGTTTTCATTGAGAGTCATATCCATTACACAGTTCAGCACCTGATTTGAGGATGTGTGTTAACAGGTGTACTCTGGTGCAGACGAATGGTGTCAGAGGAGGCTTTTCTCAGAGCAGACGGTATGCTCAGGATTTAGGAAAGTTTCTGGATTCCTAGAATGGCCAGGTGCTGGGGGCAGGGCAGAGCTATGAAAGACAGGAGTGGCTGTAGAGAGCTGCTCATGGACCATGAACCTAAATGTGTAAATCGTCTCATCCTCCCATGACCCTGCTAGTGTAGCCTGTGGTAACCCCGTTTCTCAGGTGAGAAACAGAGACAGACAGGGATTCACCAGCTCAAGATGACAAAGGTAATAAGTAATGGAGTTAGAATGCAAACCTAGGCCACCCAGTCCCCCAGTTTCCATTCCCCTACCACGTAAGCATGTCACCCTCAAACAGCTGCTATGACCTGAGGATAAACGGGATGAGGCAGGCCTCCTCTGAGAAGGGCCAGGCTGTGGCTTGGAAGTTAGCAACAGGCAGATGGCTACCGGAGAATTAAACTCCCCTGTCATTGGGGGGAGCGAGGTTCCTGGAGTGCCCCTGAAGTCAGCATTTTCAGAAGCCCCCACAGGAGGATGGGATGTGGAAGAAGGCGTTCTTGGCGTGGAGCTACATTCCTCAGGTACCAAAAGCCCTGCCCCTCAGCAAGGCCTGGAAATGGTGCAGCTGGGGGTGCAGCGGGTGTGGGTCACCACCCAAGCTAATTAAAGGCTCCTAGTCCCTGTGGGAGTCCATCGTGGCCATGCGCCACGTGAGCACAGGGCTGTGCATCCCCCTGCAGCAGGAGTGCCAGGAAACAGCACACGGGGGCGGGGCGGGGGGGGGGGGAGTGAACTTCTTTGTTTAGAAGCTTAAATATTTAGGTTTCCTCCAACTTGCAGTGGCCACGCCCATCCTGGCACTAACTTGTTCCCAGGTATGACTGGTGACAGGTGGGCACTGCCCACGTCACTCAGACCTTTCTAGGCATGCATCTAGACTGCCCTCTTCCAGCCCTTCCCCCCCATCAGCAGGGAACAGGCTTGGAGAATGTCAGACGCAGCTTTTGGCCAAGCTGTAGGAGTGACATGCCTATACCTAGCCTTTTCTTTCCTCCCTTCCTGTTCAATAATAGCCAGGTACACACAGGCATCAAGATCACGGAGGAGGGCCTTGCTGCTTTAGCTTTAGCATGCAGCGGGGTTACTCAGCCGTGCTCTCAGATCCCCCCATTTGTTGGTTTACTCTCGGGAACCTGGGAGCTCCAGAGAACCCTTCAGCATGGCGGTCTCATTTGAAGGCATCTCAGGTGATCCGCACAAGCACCAGGCCTCAGGGACGGCGCCCCCTCCCCTTGCAATCTGCTCATGATCTCCAAAGGGACCAGGGTTCCCCCCTCCCCCACTCCCCTGGCCCAGCCCTGGGACACAGGGACATTTCCATCCAAGACCGGAACAGAGGAAATAGCCAGAAAGGAGGCTAGGAGGGAGCTGCCAGCGAGTCCGAGCAAAACCAGTGGAACCTGGAATCTCAACTCAAAGACGAGAAAGTGCTTAGGCAGGAGGGCAGGCTCCGTCCCGCCAGGCGCTGACAGCCCGGCTCCATAAGAACACAGCGGAGTCCTCCCAGGGCCGGGAAGGAAAGCATGGCTATGCGCTGCTGTCTTGTTTGTAGAAACGTGGATTAGTCAGGGTGCTCTGGAGAACCAGCAGGATGTGCGTGTGCGTGTGCATGTGTGCGTGCGTGTGTGTGCATGTGTGTGTGAGTGTGCATGTGTGTGTGGTGTGTGTTTTGAGAGGAGGGTTTATTGTAAGAAACTGGCTCATGTGCTGGGGAAGCTGGCAAGCTGAGAGCCTGCAGGTAGCCAGCAGGCCCAAGGCCACATGATGGCCGATGCCCTCTTCCTCTGAGATGGTCCATCTTTTATCCATTCAGGCCTTGACTTACCAGGTGAGGCCCACTCACAGCATGGAGGGCACTCCTCCTACCCAAAGTCATCAGCTCTGGGTACTGATCTAAGTGTTTATCTCATCTAAACTAGGCCTTCACAGAAACATCTAGAATAATGTTCTACTACATATTTGGGTACCCTGGCCTAGCCAAGTTTTCACAGAAAATTAACCGTCACATATTGGTTTAAATGGACTCATTTTAGGAAACAGTTAAAAGTAGTCTTGCCCTAGCCAGTTTGGCTCAGTGGATAGAGTGTCGGCCTGTGGACTGAAGGGTCCCAGATTCGATTCTGGTCAGGGCACATGCCCAGTTGCAGGCTCCATCCCCAGTAGGAGGCATGAAGGAAGCAGCCAAACAATGATTCTCTCTCATCATTGATGTTTTTCTCTCTCTGGCCCTCTTCCTTCTTCTCTGAAATCAATAAAAATATATTTTAAAAAAATAAAACTTATAAGTATTCTTGTCTGATGTTGGGGGGAAAGGTAGAAAGGGATAGGGGCCTGTGCTGGCTGTCCCTGGCTGAGGACAGGCCCAGGAGCCTGGTCTTTCTGACTGAAGGCATCTGATGAAAGGCAGGAACAGCTGCAATTTATTGAGCACTTGCTGTGTACCGGGCACCCCGCTACGTGCTTTTCAAGGATGATCTCATTGGGAATCATCCGGCCCCATCTGGCCAGACCCTGCACGCAGCCCCGCCCCGTCTGGGATCAGTCACTGCCCAGCACTCTAACCCAGGAAGTCAGCCAGGCTCTCCCTGCTCCACCAATTGGGGGATGTTTTAAAGAGAAAGGTGGGGCTGACTTCCTCTTCCTTGGGAGACTGAGCCATAGCCAGGGGTCTCTTTGCTCTCCTCTCTCCTCGGCCATATCCCCAC
>NW_006290024.1:2469175-2472871 GCF_000327345.1 Myotis davidii | reverse complement strand
ACCCCCGCCATGAATGGGTCCTGCTGTCTGGATCGGGGACGTGCAAAGTGGGAACCTCTGGGAGGAAGAATCAGTTGAGTTTAAAGACCTGATGCCACCTGGTTGTCAATGGTGCCACCTTTACTCGGTGATGTATTTTACTCCCCCTCATCCTCATCCTCACCTGCCCTTCATAAAGGAGAAGAGGATGTGTTCAGAGGATTGCAAATGCCCAACTAGAAATGATTTAAGACAATATGACAAGCTCCTGTTTTAGAAGAGGAAAAAAATTCATAAAAGACCTTGAATGGTGCTTTATTGAAATATTTGTTTTCATCCTCTCTCTCTCTCTCTCTCTGACTCCCCCCGCCATCTTTCTCTCCCTCTCCCTCCCTCTCCCCATAGCTAAAGGGAGCTGGTAGCAGCCACTCACTTTGCAGCTCAGCTGGTAAAGTGCCTGGAGAGCAGCCAGTGGCCTGGGTTTAATCTACTGATGAGTCATCAATTTCTTTCTCACCCAAAACATCTGGTTTAGGGTCCTGAGTTATGAGCTAATATTAAATATAAAAGTTTATAGCATCACATATATAATACTGTTGATTAGAAACATCAAGAAAAGTAATTGACTGGAGGGGACTTGGTGTGGCCAGCTGGTTGAACATCTGGATGGGATCCAAGGGGCCTGACTTGAATTCCCAGTTCACCTATTTTTTTCTTGGTCAGAAATATCTGGCCTGGGATCTTTAAAGGTTTTGACTCTCCTTGGGTGCTACTTACCCCAGCGTTTTATTTATAAAAATGGGAATGTGTGTTTCAGTTCACTGTAAAAGACTAAAATAAAATAATTAAAGTTTTTATCCTCTCATGCATCCATTCATTAGACCGTTACTAATTTTCATTCCTATTGCCTCAGCTGCGGGGTGCTGCCGGCCGTGGCCACGAGGTGGCAGTGTGCACTCACTCTCCGACCCGGGCTGGGCAGCTGGGAGGAAGAATGCTGCTACCTTGCTACCTCGCCTCCATCTGTTCTGCAGCTGAGCAGGCCGGCAGGCTGAAGAGTTCCTACCAGGACGGCTTTGTTCTCAGGGCCTTTGCTTGACACGCGTTATTTCGTTCTCCACAAAATTCCTTTGCCAACCACTTCCCTGTGACCAATAGCCCCAAGTTCACCCAGCCTTTGGGTGACCCTCTGTTCTGCTCGCTGAATAGCTGCTTCCTGCCCGGCCACCATGGGCCTCTCCATGCCCCTTGATACCTCGGGGTCCGGGTTTGAGGAGCACCGTGGTTTCTTTTCTGGACTCTCTTCTCCAACAGCTTCTTCCTAGGACATCAGGCAGAGAGTAGTTCGCATCGCTGCGCCAACTCTGATTGGCTGAGGGTAGCCGCTCAGTGTGGTGTTAAGAAGCACGTGGAGGCCTCATGTCCAGGCTCAGGGAGCAAGAACGCGGTGATGCTTGATGGGCAATGTCTGTTCCATATGTGCCACCCTTTCACTTCCCAATGTGCTCTAGGGAGGGCAGCAGAAGTGCCTGATACGTGATATGGTGACCGTTGTAATTAGCTAGTTATTAACATTAGTAATAGGAAGAAAGCAGAGGGAGGCCAGACATAAGCATGGTCATCTGGGCAGCTTCACCAGGAAGCTACAACTTCACACTACCCAGGGAGCCACAGGTCCCTTCCCTGCAGGCCACCGGGGAAGGGGTCCAACAAAGGGGGTGACGGGCACATGTGCAGGGAAGCCGGGGTGACATAGGGAAGGTGCTGGCCTTCAGTCGCACCTGGGAAAGGTAATTGGCTAGCGGGGGGGAGGGAGGGATTAGTGAAACCACTGCAAGTCTGCGGACTCTTGAAGGGTTCACTGGTTCCGCTTTGGTTATAATCCCCAGACAGAGAATTCTCGCTCTTGCTGGGCTCTTGCCTGCTCGCTCTTCTCTTGCTCCATGACCTGCACTCGCCCATCCTCTCATCATAGCCACGTGGCCTTCAGCAGCCGCGTGGCCCCTGGCCTTGTGGACCCCACACGCAATGGGCTGCAGTTGGGGACACAAGTGCAGCCCGCCAGGTGCTGGCCTGGGCGGCGCTGTGATAGGAAGCAGAAGCTCCGGGCAGTGGCCTTAATTCCAGGCCAGCTGAAGGCAAGATGGATGTATCCATGGCCGGACGCAGGGAAAAGGGGCATGAACACCCAGGACTTTCCTTCCATGGAATAAAGATGGCTCCTCCTCCCGTGCGAGTCTCAGGTAAGTCGTTTCCTTGTGCCACTGGGAGGCCTCCACGTCCACTGGTCTCAGGTGGGGGTGCAGAAGGCAGCCCCCAGCTGACACCCTCTGGTCTGACCTGCACGCTGAGAACGTTTTCTCCTCCTTCCCTCTGGCATTGCTCCACCTTCTTGTCCAGAAAGTGTTGCGCGGGGAAGGGCAGTGCACTCCTCTTCTTACATGCAGGACCCCGTCCTCTGGGGCCTGGCCTCCGGTGGGATCTGTGGCCGCCCTTTTCCTCCCAGCACCACGGGCGGGCACTAGCCATTCCTTCACGCGCCACTTCGCCCCTGTGTGTTGAATTCCTGATAAATGCTAAACAGGAAAGACAGACACAGAGACGTATTAAAGGTCTGTAAGCTCTAGAAGCTGGTATTTTGAAAAAGATTCACCAAGAGCAGAGGTTTCCAAAGTGCAGGTTTAGGGCCATGGCATCAGCATCAGCCAAGAACCTGTCGCAGTGCAGGCTCAGGTCCCAGCCGATCTGCTGGAGGGGGCCTGGGGGTGGGCTGCTGGCCCTGCTGCCACAGGCCCTCCCGGAGGCCCGGTGCCCACTCAGGTTTGAGCAGCACTGTGTTGGAGTAAACCCTTCTCTCCCTCCTTCCCTCCCTTCCTAGTTTCACGAATGCCTTTGAGGAGTTGGGTAGAAGATTATCTTCATTCCTGCCCTCATAGAATTTGCAAACTAAAGGTGGAGACAGAATCAACCCGGGCACAGGGAGTGTGACAGGAACTCTGTGGTGTGCTGTGGGGCACATGTTACAGGCACCTCACCCAGCTTTGGGCAAGAGGAGCGAACTGGGTTTGTAGACAGGAAAGAACAAAGTGAAGAGTAAAATGTTAGGATGGAAAATGTATGCAGGCTGTTCTCAACCTTCATTTTGCTGCCCTGAATGAATAAGTGCCTAAAGCCCCCTGTCATCTCACCCAGCGCCCTCTTACTAGTAGGTGGTGCTGGGCTGCTGGACGCCATCCAGGCCTGCAGAGGCCTCGCAGGGCAAGGAGGATGAGTCCCAGCAGGGGGTGGAGAGGGCGCAGGGCAGGGTCCGGGTGCCCCCCTGAAGGGGCAGCTCTGCTCCAGCCACGCATTGTCCCCCGAGACGTGCAGGCCCAGACAGTGCCAGACCTTTCGGCTGCTATGCACATGAATCTGGAAACCTAGGTTCAATGTGAGATTTCCTGGAACTTTTTTATAAACTCTCTCTGTGGGCCAAAAAGGAGATGCATGGAAGTCAAATCTGGGCCCCTAGGAACCTTGGGCTTATGGGTATTTGTCTCTGTGCCCTCCCTCTAGTGGTGAAAAGGGGGTGCTGTGCCCTTTGTTCTTCACAGAACAGAGGGAACCCGCCTCCTCCCTTCTTGAATTTGGACTTTGATTTCCAAAAACATGTTGTTACGGGAGGTTTAAAGTGCCGCCCTGGAAGGTGGGCGGTGCTGAGATGCCACTAAGGCCTGG
>NW_006290024.1:2444131-2469098 GCF_000327345.1 Myotis davidii | reverse complement strand
AAGTCTGCTATCTTTCTCGGGGAGAGCCACTGGCCTGAGCCATCCTCACAGGGACCTGCCACTCCGAAAGGGGAGGAAGAATCTGCCCCTCAGGGCTTCAAGCTTGAGAGGTTTGGGGTGCTGGGGGGAGGGGAGGCAGGGGGGTGTTAGAAGGCACACAGCTGAGCCCTCCCCCTGAGTTTCTGATCCCTAGAAACTGCCTTTCTAACAGGTGTCCAGGCCCTGCCAGGGGTGCTGTCGGGGCCACAGAGGAGCCTGCTGGGACCAGAGGAGCCTGCTGGGCAGAGCCAGGGCGACCTGCACACAGTCTCCACCCTGGGCCTCCCCTGCAAGTGAGGTCCTTGGGCCCGGTTCTGTAATGACCAGAATCTGTGCTCCTGCCCTCCTCCCTGGGAGACGTAGAGAGCTTGAGAAATGGAAGGGCCTTTCTTTGTGAAAACACTTGCTTTCAAGTTGCTTGGGGTGTGTTTTCATACATGCACCACTGTGTCCCCTCTGCCTGCCGTTGGATGAGATTCTCAGAGGTATCCCTGGGTCAGGACAGGGGACAGCGGGCCTGGGGGCAGTGTGGAGGTTGCGTCTCTTCATGCACTGACTCCTGCCGCAGGCAGCCTCTGCACTTCCTCAAACCTCCCTTCTCCTTTAGCTGTTGTGACAGACTTCCCCACGCTGCTGCCTCACACAGCACAGTTATTCCCTGACAGCTCAGGGTCAGAGTCTAAACCGGGCTGGGGGAGCCGGGTTCCTTCAAGGCTCCATAGGAATCTCTTCCCCCTCCCAAAAGCTGCCCATGTGCTGGCACCCCTCCAGCCTCCTAAATGCTGCCCGCTCGCCGTGGCCCAGGAGCTGGCATCCCTCTGGCTTCTGCTTAATCCTCACATCTCCGGCCCTGACTCCTTCTTCTTAAAACTTGGTAATGGCCTGGCCGGTGGGGATCAGTGGTTGAGCCTTGACCTATGAACCAGGAGGTCATGGTTTGATTCTTGGTCAGGGCACATGCCTGGATTGTGGGCTTGATCCCCAGTGTGGGGAGTGCAGGAGGCAGCTGATCAATGATTCTCTCATCATTGATGTTCCTCTCTCTCTCTCCCTCTCCCTTTCCAAAATCAATAAAAATATATCTTTTAAAAAAATGACTGGGTGATGCCAGGGGATACCCACCTAACCCAGGCTAATCTCATCTCTCTGTCTTCACTTTCATTGCCTCTGCAAAGTCCCTTTTGCCGCATGAACTGACACCTTCACAGGCTCTATGGAGTAGGACATGGAGACCTTTGGGGGGGGGGCTTCTATCCAGCCCCCCTCACACAGCACAGGGGGGACTTGCAAACTCATGTCTGCTTTTCCACTCCTACTACATAAGTGCAAATAAAAATTATACCAGCTAAGAGTAACTCTGTATTTGGTATGTGTCAGGCACTTTTTAAGCACCTTCTATATGCTCTAAACTCTCTTACTCCTCATAGCAATTATATGAGGTGAGTGTCATTTTTATTCCTGTTTTATGGTTGGGAAAACTGAGACACAAAATGTCCCAGGCCACACAGCTGGATGGCAGGGCAGGAGTGATGCAGGGAGAACAGGGGCGCACCTCCTGCCAACCACAGACGTGCTCCTGCTGCCTCTCGGGAACACCCCTCAGGTGTGCTCAGCGCTGCAGTGGGGCCCGTTTCATTGTTTGTGGGGGGATCAGAACAGGCACCACACAACATGCTATGTTGGTACATCAAGTATTTCGAGCTGAAGGCAATTGAGAATTAGTAGATGCAAGCAGGGCTCGCTGATCTCCCCCTTTCTACCTAAAGCAGAACATACATTTCCCATGAAAAAGTATGATTCTGACACCAATTCTGATGCATGTTTTTTTTCCACACCACCAGGCAATTCTTTGACACCAGCTGGGTATCCTACAATTAAACGCAACGCTGACCTTATCTACCCGGAGACAGCTTGGTCTTAAGGGACTACCTTTATCTGCCTTCGGAGGCCAATCTCAAGTTCAGATGTCACCAGTGCTTCTGACCAACAGGTTACAGGTCACAGGTTCCAGCAACCCTCTCCTTGGCTTTTACTGATTTGCTAGAGCAGCTCACAGAACTCAGGAAATCAGTTTATCCACTAGAGTACTGGTTTATTATAAAAGATATTAAAAGCATAAATAAAGAGCCGGATGAAGAGATACACCAGGTGAGGTCTGAAATGGGATGAAGGAACTTCTGGCCCATCCATGGGCGGAGTCTGAGTCCCCATCTGTGGAGGGGTTCTGGTTCACAAACCTAGAGGCTCCCTGAACCCGCTTTTTGGAGGTTTTTTTTGGCGGGGGGAGACTCTATTACCCAGGCATGATTGAGTCAATCACTGGCCATTGGTGGTTGCTTGGGACTGAAACTACAACTCTCTAATCATGGCTGGTTCCTCTGGGAAACAGCTCCCCCACACCTCCTCCCACCTTTAGGAAATTTCCAAAAGTCACCTCATTAACATAGACTCAGTCATGGCTGAAGGGGCTTTTGGGAAATCATTCTGCCTTTATGGCTCTACAGTGATTGCAAGACCTGAGAAGAAACCATATGTTATGACAAAAGATGCTCCCGCTACTCCTATTGCTTAGAACATTGATAACGTTTTGGGAGCTCTGAGCCAGGTGTAAGGACCAAACTATATACTTAATGTAAATCCAGGGTCACAGCAAGGGACCCTCCCTGTGCCAGGAAAAAAGAAGGTTGTCGCCAGAGATGGAGTTCATGTTGAGATGAACCTGTACAAACAAACCTACTAAAATCATCCTTATCTCCCATACCTTCCCAACATCAGTTTCCTAGTCACTTCCTCACAATGTACCACCCTAGCCAAAACCCCCTTTTCCTTTTCTTGTCATAGTTGACTTACTAGATTACTGGGTTATTACAAAGGATATGAAATTATGTAATGGGACAACCAGATGTTCATTTGTGGCCATAATTTATCCCTATTTGTTGAAATGGTATCTAAGCTCTCAAGCCACTTCTTTGACTTTTCATTTCTTATATATGAAGGCCTTTGTGTACAAGGAAAAAATTAACGTCAAATAAAGCCTTTGCTTTTCTCCTGTTAATCTGTCATTTGTCAGTTTAAGTCTCAGGCGTGCCCAGCCACAGAACCTGAGGGAATAGAGGAAAAGTCTTTCGCATGTTCCTTTCCCCCTCAGCCTCCTCTCTGTCTGCCCAGGCTGCTTTTAGAGGCCACGTTCAAGTCTCCTTGCCTCCTTAACTCCTCTCAGGAAGCTGCAGACCCCTCCCCACTCTCACTTGCCCTGAGGAGTAGGAGGATTGCTAGTACAAAGGGTGAAAAGCTGGGGTGGATGAGGCTGGAGAGGATTGTGGGAGGAGTTGGTAGGAGCACCAGCTTCCTTTCAGGTGTCATGTGATGTAGGTCTGAATTCTTCAGGTGGAAAGTGGTAAAACAACTTAAGGGATTCATTTAAAAATCACAGCTACTAGCTCCACCACCGTAAAGTTCAGAGGGGGGTCTGGTAAGACATCTTCAGATGGACTGAACCCAGGTGCTCTAACGGTGTCACAGGAACCTGTCCCACTCGCTCCCTCTGAGCTCCTTGCTTCCCTTTGTTGGGCTTGTTCTCAGATGGATTCCACCCAGGAAGAGGCGTGAGGACACCCACAGCTCTAGGCAGATGGTTTATTCTCTCAGCAACCCCAGCAGAAAAAGAATACCTTGTTCACACAGGTTCTAGCAAAAATCCCGGGGCTGATGCTCATTGGCTTCAGTTGGCTCAGCTTTGGTCACACACCGAGCTCTAAGCCAGTCCCAGGGTTAGGAATGCTTCACACCACTTACAGGTGGTTTACTGGCCACATACAGAGTGAAGGGGAAGGGCCAGTCCTTCTGAAACTCAGACAGATGGAGGGAAAGGAATGATGGTCCTCCAAAGGAAAGTCAAGATGATGTTACCAGCAGAGGAGGAAATGGTCTCCGGACATCCAGAGGTTATGTAGGTCATTCTTCATAAGCTCTCTCTGGAGCTGGTCATTTTTGAGGCCTATTGTCTTCCTGCTGGATAGGCCTTTGCTATATCTCTTTTGCTGGGATGGGGGGTTTGGTATATCTCCCTGCCTGGGAGGCCTTGTTTCTTTTCTTTATATGCATGTGAATTCTGTGTCCTGGCAGCAAAGGAATCACATGGGGTGTATTTAGTCTAGCCGTGGCAAAGCGTGTCAGGCAGCTCAGGTGTGTTCCCGGCCAGCTCACCGGGAAGCCACATTCAAAATAGGAACCAAACCCATTAGGAACAGAGAGCTGTGTCAACTGAACACAGAGCTGTGTTAACTGAACCCAGAGCTGTGTTAGATCCAGGAACGCAGTGTCCAGGTGCACTTTTCAAGACCTACGTACCTGTCTCCTAGCTCCTGGGGATCTTGTACCTGGCTACCTGTCTCACTGAGAACAGCCAGTGGCCGCACTACAGGGACCTGCTTCCATAAAAGTTACATGCCCCCACTAGGCGGAGGTCAAAGTCCATGACTAGCTGCAGTAAGGTTGGCACCCCAAATGCAGAGCTCCCTTGGGACTGGCCGAGGTCTCAGTTGCAGGCACATTGTGAATCAACTTTCCCCGCTGCCCATTCCTGACTTCCCCACGGCTTTGGAGATATTTCTCTCCAATAAACCTTCTGCACACACCTGTCGTCTCCAAGCCTGTTTACATAGACACCAATCTAAGACACCTGGTTTTCTCTCTTCTGGCCTGCGGACTTGACCAATGGATCTGAGTGTTTATTTTAAAGGCTTTCATGTCGAGGAACTGGTTCTCTGTTGTCGTGGTCCAACCTCAGTCTTAGGTAACCCTTTGGTGCTTGAGCTTTGGGGCTGTCTTCATGGGACAATTATTATTATTATTTTTAAATATATTTTATTGATTTTTACAGAGAGGAAGTGAGAGGGATAGAGAGCTAGAAGCATTGATGAGAGAGAAACATCGATCAGCTGCCTCCTGCACACTCCCTTACTGGGGATGTGCCCGAAACCAAGGTACATGCCCTCTGACTGGAATTGAACCTGAGACCCTTCAGTCTGCAGGCCGACACTCTATCCACTTAGCCAAACTGGTTAGGGCTTCCTGGGACAATTATACCTGCAACAAAATACCAACGCATGTGTACAGCTAAACAGACTGATTTTGTATTGGTTTGGCCCACATTTGGCTGAATTTTCAGGTTATAAATGAAGAAGAAATATTCATGTTGAAGTTGCATGATCATGTTAAGACATAGGGAGAAAAAAGAAAAGCAGATTTGTTGCTTTGCCTTGAATGATGACAAAGATTCCCACCTTGACCAAACTCTACCCAGGGTCCTCTTTTTCAACT
Organism: Myotis davidii; assembly: GCF_000327345.1. NCBI lineage: Eukaryota > Metazoa > Chordata > Mammalia > Chiroptera > Vespertilionidae > Myotis > Myotis davidii. The sequence continues at coordinate 2,463,737 of NW_006290024.1, read as the reverse complement.
AGGCCTTGACTTCTGTGTTCATCTCTGAATTGTCCAGTTTTAGCAAGAATTCTGCTAAATAATTTTATCTAGAATCTGTCCTCCTCCTTATCTGATCACCCTCCAAAATCAGGTCCCTCAGCTTCTACTATCCCCAGGTGATGTCTGATCACCCTGGCCTGCTTCAGAGAGAACCCTGTTGGGTCTGTTTACAAGAATCCCCACTGACCCTTGATAAGTATCCATCCCCTGATGGCCAACCTGCTCCCTGGCTATAAGTTTCCACTTTTCATGGTTGTACTTGGAGTTCAGTCCAATCTCTTCCCCACAGCAAAACCCCATTGCAGGGTCCCTACACCTATCACGACAGTCCACCTTGAATAAAGTCTTTCTTACCTATTTAACAATTGTCATAATTTTTTTTTTTCTTTAACACTTGTGGGGCCTGCTCATCATTTAAGATCTAGTTCAATGTTCCTTCTCCTAAGATGCCTTTCCTGCCTCTTTAGGTCACTTCTTGTCTGGGCTTTCTTCCTATATTCACCTGTTTTAGTAGAACCCCTAGACATGGACACAAATCCTTATAAATACTATATAATGTTTCTCCTTGTAAAGTGCTTTTCAAACTTAAAAAAATATTAAAAAAACAGGATTCATGATAGGAATCAGACCCTGCACACTGTAGGAGGAACCGGGATGTGAAGGCTCAGAAAGCGTAGTTGAAGGATCAGAGAACCATCCACCCTCCTGTGCCCGGGCATGCTCGGGAGTCAGGGTTTACAAGGCAATCTGGGGGGCAGGCATGTCTGCATGAGAATTTTTCAATAATTTTTTCCACAATCCATAGTGAGAAATAGCTGTTATGTCCAGATCCAGTAGATGTACACACACACGCACACATTTATGAACAACTGAGAACAAATAACACTACTCTCTGCTATGTGCCACTGTGATATAATGAAAAATATATCTGGTTCCTGGCACAGAACTCTGATAACCTTTGGAATTATTTGAAGAATTAGAGTGATAGGAGTAACCTTTTTATTCATAATGAGCCCCTTCCAATCATACCTGAGTTTATGCTAATGAGGTGATTCTTGGCACCTCTAGATAGCTCTACCCTTTGACCTCCAAGGGGGAGCAGAGAGGCTAGGAATTGAGTCAGTCACCAATGGCCCAAGATTCAATTAAATATGCTCAGGTAATGGAACAAATACAAAATACAAAACTCAGGACAACCTGTTGGAGAAGCTTCTGAGTTGGTGAAACTCCAGGTACTGGGAGCATGTGCATACCAACTCCCTGGGAGTTGGCACTGAGACTCTGGCACTGAGATCCTCCTAGACCTCAGCCAGTGAACTTTTGATCTGCTTATTAATTTACTAGAGGCCTGGTGCACAAATTTGTGCACCGGTGGGGTCCCTCTGCCTGGCCTGTGGGGATCAAGTCAAAACCGGCAGTCCAAGATCTCCAAAGGGGTCCTGGATTATGAGAGGGTGCAGGCCAGGCTGAGGGACCCCACCAGGGCATGATTGGGGAGAAACTGAGAGAGGGCTCCAGGACATGCCCGACCTGTCTTGCCCAGTCCTGTTCGGCCAGACCCCAGCAGCATGTTAACATACTGGTCAGAGCATCTGCCCCCTGGTGGTCCATGTATGTCATAGCGACTGGTTGAACGAATGGATGGTCAGACACTTAGCATATTAGGCTTTTATTATATAGGATATCCTTCATAATAAAACACAACAGTAAGTGTTGATGTAAGAAATATCCAACCCTGTAAAGAATTTTTATAAGAGTTTATTTGAGCCAAACTGAGGACAATTACCAGGAAGCAAGATTTTAAATGCTCTGGAGAGGGACAGTTTGGCAGTTCCTGTTATGCATTGGAATTAAGGAGGGAACATAGGAAAATTACATGAAAGTGGTAGAGAGCAAGGTGGGGGTTGTCAATAAGATTATGTGGTCTCTTGAGGGTGGTCATACTTAGAACTAAGGTCTGAAAGGAGGCATTTCTAAGGTATGTTAACCTAGAAACCATGGACAGGGCTTGCTTACGACAAAGAAAAGCCTTTTACTGAGAAAGGGATTTGCTTTTTATTGGAGAAACTATATATCCACCATGACCTGCCTAGTTAGGAATTTATGATCAGATCGCCCTGTGAGGTTACTTTCCATAGAACCCTTTTCTCCTCCACATAAGTTTAAGGTTTTTATCAGTTCTGTGAGTCATTCTGGCAAATGATAAAATCAGAAGGGTATCATGGGAACCTGCAAACCTGTAGTTGTCCATTTGAAGTGCGGGTGTCTGGGGACCCCATTTGTGGTTGGCATCTGAAGTGGGGGCAGTTTTGTGGAACTGATCCCTTAGCCTCTGGAGTCTGGGTAACTCCGGGAATTCGGTGTGAGAGTTGAATTACTGGACACCAGTCGGTCGTCAGAGAGTGGGAGGATTGGTGGCTGTTGCTGGTGTAAAAATGACAAGCAGCAACATTCCCTAATAGTTGCTATTCTATTTTATTTTAGTATATTCTTTTCTTAATTTTGTTCTATTGTCTTCAATTTTTTTAAAGTGCTATTTATAACCAACTAAATTGATGCCATAACATTCCACTGGATCACAATCCATAGCATTAGATACACTGTAATGCCCTGGATGCTTCTTAACAGTAGGAACATTGAACTTTACCTTGGCATTCCTTATGTCTAACGTGGCATCTGGTAGAGATGGTGCTGTTACAGCTCCATGGGACAATGAGGGGATGAATGAAGTTGTCAGTTTTATGATTTTACTCAGGGGCATTCAGACTTAATTAGTGTAAATTTGTTCCTCAAAGCCAGGCAAGTCACATCTATACTGGAATGTCAATTTATTAGCTCATCCGGGGAACCACTTTGGGTGGGTTAACTGGTATCAGTAAGTGGGGACTGTTCACCTGCTGAGTCTAGAATTAATCAAAAGGCCTTGCCTGTTCTTTGGTGTCATTTCCCTTCAGGTGGGGTAACTAGATGAATTGCCCTTCTCAGCCTGAGGTGCTTATCTCAGAAGGCCATCTGCCAGGGGCGTAGCTGGGCGGCGCCTCCCTCAGTTCTGAGAGTTCACAATAGCAACTGCCTTATGTCCTTAAGGGGTACTCTACTTGCCTGGCTATGAAGACCTCTGGGTCTCCACTCTGGGTGGAGATTTAGGGAACACCCCAATCTCATCTGCAGCACATTGCCGAGGGCCACCTAACCCCCCGCAGATGGGTGATTGCTTCAATTCCATGTTCCTTCTTATTAGCTTCAGTTTGAGAAGGTGGCGTTTCCTGACCACGTCCTGAAATTCTGGGGCTAAAGCCAGTTGACCCTTCTGCACTGAATACACACAATAAATAGTTACTGAGCGATTAGGCTGATCTTACCAACCAAAGTTTTGATTTGTAGCTGACCCGGCCTGACCCGCAACATCCTGGCCCCAGAGGCTGTTAGGATGGTCACGGGGGTCATCATTAGCCAAGACCTGGGAAGGGCTCCTCTCCCACCAGGTCCGAACTTCCAGCCAATTCCAACTTCACATAATATTCAAGACAGATTTCCTGAAACACACACGACTAATGCATGCCACTCACCCGGTCGTTTCCCATGTGGATCCTATAAAAATGCTTTCCCCTCTCGCAGAGACCCACGCCATCTGGTTTAAATCTGTGTGACTTGCTGCCTGACCAGAAAAGGGTTAACCACGCTGGGAGGGGAGCTCTGTTTACTTGGCTGGGCTTCCCAGGAGTCCAGTTTCTCCCAGAAGTTGAGCCCAATCAAAACCCATCCGGGGCAAGGAGGACTTCCCATTACTCCCATATAGAGCCGTGGAGCAGGACACGCGTGGCACCCACACTGGAAATGCAGTTGTAGCTGTGGCTGTGCCACCACCATGCAGCTGGGAGGCACATCTGCAGGCACTGCCGCCACCAAGGGCAGCTCTAATAACATCATGGAAATCACTTTCTGTAATTGTGTAATATGCAGGCCCCGCACTGTAACATCACTTTGTAAAAGGGATACAAATTGGACGCTGAAGCGTGGCCCTTTGGCAAGCACTTAGCCAGGGATTATGGTTATTGACACAGGGGCCTAATTTCTCACGGGACTCCAGTCTCAGGAAGCTGCGCCTCTTTCTAAGGCATCCGGTTCCAAAAAATAACACCTTCACGTTCTCCTTCCTGGTCCTCCCCGAGGGGTCCAGGAATGTGACATCCCCCTGCACAGAGAGGAGGCGAGGGGTGCTGGCGGCGACACTTGAGTCATCTTTTCCTGAAGGACTGACATTGGGAAGGAATTCATAGGAGGGGAAAGCGACCATTTTCCAGAAAGGCCGTTCTCCGGGGATATGTCTGCTGGAAAGATGGCCAAGATTGAACTAAACGGAATTCTATCAATTTCTCCGTTCCCAAATGAAGAAAACGAGCCGGGCTTTTGGATCACTGTGTTTTACGTGAGCGTTGTGATCATTTTGGCTGTGAGAGCCACTGGTGTCCTGTAGGAAGGGCAGTGAGACGGGGGAGGTATTACCGTGCGCTCCAGGGCAGGGCGGCGCGATGTCCAGTGAAAACATGCGCCCTTCTTGATACGAGGGTTGGCTTGCAACCCGTATGGACTGATGCTCCACTGAGCCCAGAGGGGGCTGTCAATACTGTATCATTTGAAATTGCATGAAATTTCCCATATTGTATCTAGTTTGATCTTCAAGGCAGCCCCAATAGGCAGTTTTCCCAGTTTTCAAATGTTAGCGGCATGTTCAGCGCCCCCTAGTGATGGCAAAAGCTTTGTACATGTTTTGTATTCCCACCGCAGCTGGCTAGCCCAAGGCCAGCACAGTTTCCACCCCTGCACCTGTCATTCCACATACTTCCATTTTGCTGTCATATAATTGAGGCCCGCAACAAGGTAGCACCCATAACCTCCAACTCTAACATGATAACCGCAGCTGTTGCACAGATAAAACCCACTTGCATTAAACCGTCGCTAAGATGAGATTTAACCCTCCCATCCCTCCCCTCCTGCTGGGTCCTGGTGGAAGACCTAGAATAGCAGTGCTCCCCGATCTGGTTTCAGCACACGTGCTAAGATCTTCCATGACTGTGTCACTCCAGGTACAGCAGCATCACCTGAGAGCTGGTCCAGGAAGCAGCTCAGGCCACGCCCAGCCCCAGGGAACCGAGTTCTGCGCTGGAACAGCCCCTGTGGTTCAGGGTTCAGGAGCGCAGGGGTTTGGGAAGTGCTGCGTCTCTACCTCAGGCTGGCGCTCAGCCTGGGGCTGTGCGGGGGTATGAGCAAGGAGAGGGGAAGAGGAGACGCCTGGCAGGGCATACCCACCCCTGTGCTCACTGTTCTTACAGCCTGAAGGAGAAGTCAGAGTGGAAATGGTCACAACTGTAGGGGGAGAGTTTGCAAACACAGAGGAACTTGCCCAGAACGGCCTGTAGACATCTGGTGTTGGGCCCCAAGGGAAAGGACAGGGAGAGTGATTTTTTTGAAATGACAGGCGCTCCAAGCGCTTCTTGCATCTGAGCCCTTTGGAAAATAGTGTCTGAGAAAGCCTGCTTTGCTCCTGGAGGGGACACAGCCAGGCCGGCCTTTCCTCTAAGCAGGGACCTGGGGAATGGGGGTCCTGCTGCAGCCTAGTCCCGGGTGTGAGACATCAGGCCTTGTCCAGGGTCGGACCTGCCCTCTAGGCTGTGCAACTGGCTCTCTGGACACGCAGACTGTGTGCAGCCGAAGCCCACTCCTCCTGTGGGCCTGAACCCCACCCCCACCCCCACCCCACCCTGCGCTTCCGTCTGCATCTTTGCTGTTTGCAGGAGCTGCCAGATGTCCAATTGCTCCATATTCTGTGGTTTGGGGATCCAGGCACACGTCCACGAGGGAGAGGACTGTAGCCACCGAAATGCCTGCGAACCCAGGGCCCTGGATTCCGTTGTGGGCAAGTCTGTTGAGCGATTTGAAATGACTCTCCGGGGAGGCGGTTGTCAGATTTTTCGTGTGTTCAGGAAATGTCTGCCACATTTTACATCAACATTTTCAAACTGCAAGTGAGTGAAGCGTTGAATTATAACAGCGAGTGAGTGAAAGGAATGGATTGCAGTGCCAGCGCTGAACTGGCTTAGGTAATAGAGGTAACGCTTTTTTTAATTTAGAAAATGATTTGGTGTGGTTCCTGGTGCTTTGCTGCGTGCAACAGAAATCCCTCCTGACGTCTTGGAGACTGCCCGTGTGGAAGACTCTCCATGGGGATCGTGGTGGAAAGAACTGGGTGCCTCTTGGTCATCCGCCAGCATTCATGCTTCAAGGTTCAGACGGGTCGAAGACCATCACAATACAGTGACATGTCTCCAGTCGCTCTCCTACTCAATCACCCAGGTTTGTTGCTCAAGGTTCAAAACATTTCTGTTACTTTCACTATGACTCCCAGCTGCTAGGACCCTATCACATTGAGCTTCTTCCCCGAGCCCTCCTGCATCTGGGTGAGCATCTCCTGTCTTCCGCTCCGACTGCCCTCTCCTGCTGCATGAAGGCAAGTCCGGCCAAAGCAAGGTTCCACCCTCCTAGAGGCTGGGGCTCACTTCATACATTCTCCCCATCAACCCTCCAAGAAGTGGGAGGTCAGGTAACCACGCCCTCTCGAGGGCAGGAAGCTGCCAAGGGGCAGACAGGATGTTGTGCCCCCAGAGCCTGTTCTTTTCTCCACACCGATGGTCCCCAAAGTGGGATCCCTGGAGCCTTGGTGGCAGCAGCATCACCTGGGAATTTGCTAGAAATATAAGTTGTCAGGCCGCACCCCAGACCTCCTGATTCCAAACCTCTGGGGGTGGGCCCAACATATCAAAACCAAAGACAGGAGGCCCTGTGCCTTAACATCCCCTCCAGGGGCTTTTTTTTCCCCTTTTTATTCATTTATTTTTTGGTGCCTGTGATTGGAATCGAACCTGGGACCCTTAAGTCCACAGGCCAATGCTCTATCCACTGAGCCAAACCAGTCAGGGCCCTCCAGGGGCCTCTCCTGCGTTCTTCCCTACCAGCTTAGCGTCCTGTGATGCATCATTTCACCCACTACTAGACTGTGCTCTTCCTGGAGGCTGGACTTCGCCTTGTCCATCCATGAGTGATGCACTGTACCAAGTGTTACTGTGGAAACCTAACAGTAACAGCTAACATGATGGGTCTCTGACTGTGCCGAATAGTGTGTTAAACCTCTCTGGGTTCATCTCATTTAATCTCAGAATAACCCGCAGAGGCAGGGACCTCATGCCTTTTAGGTCCTCATGAGGACACTGAAGAACAGAGAGAGGACGCAGCCTCTTTGAGACCCAATGTACTGCATGGGGAAGTGATGTGAGCCTGGGGGTCGGGTCTGGAGCCCACACTCCCTTCAGCAGGCTCTCCGCTGGGCAACCGCCCATCCATGCATCGGTATGAGGGAAAGTCTAAAATGGGCAGCAGGCACCCTAGCTAGTTTTGCTCAGTGGATAGAGCATTGGCCTGTGGACTGAAAGGTCCCTGGTTCTAATCCAGTCAAGGGCACATGACCAGGTTGAGGGCTTGATCCCCAGTGGGGGGCATCAGGAGGCAGCCAATCAATGATTCTCTCTCATTATTGATGCTTCTAGCTCTCTTGCCCTTTCCCTTCCTCTCTGAGATCAATAACAATATATAAAATAAAATGGACAGCAGGTACAGTCTACACAGGCCACTTAGGACCCTAGGGAGGGCTTGGGTTTCTTACAGAAAGGAAAGTATAACTTTCTCAGGGAAGCAAAAAAAAAAAAAGTGTTCTCTAGCACCTTAATTTCAGATCTGGCTAGCCTGACCCCTGGTAGTAATACAAGGGTGGGTGCCACATCTACTTGGATACCCGAGTGTCTCAAATTCCTGCGTCAGAGGAGCAGCCTTCTGGGTAGTCAGGGGAGGAGTGAGTGGAGTGCGGGGAGAGGAGCGTACAGGTTAGGGCTCGGGCAGGTTAGGGCTCAGGCAGGGATGCTTTCACTCAAAGCCCTCAGTGTGCTGCTTAGAGTCTGTGTAATGTTAGTCTTAAGCCTTTTTGGGCCTCAGTTTCTTCATCTGTAAAGTGGGGACAAGGATACTAGCTGTGTTATTTGCATGCGGCTCAGGTGAGACGGTGGCTATGGGTGCTTCGTACACAGAGCGAGCTGCATGAAGAGCTGGGCATCCTTTGCTGTGACCACAGCTGCAGTGTAGGGAGCGGGGAGAAGGTGCCCACCCAGTCCTGACCCAGCAGGGATTCTCTTCTACATGCACCCCCACCCAGAACACACGTGTGGGGTTCTCCGCACCTCCCGCAGCACGCAGGCCTGTGCTCGGAGATGGAAGCCAGTTCCTGGTCCTGTTGTAGGACTTTTTAAAGAGAAAGGCTCAGAGGCCCTGGGAGACCCTGGCAGGAGCCCTGCTGTTCTGCACGACAAACCCCAGAACAGCACTTCTCAGCGGGGTTTTACTGAATCCCATTTAGATCTCTGGGTCTCCCACTGAGGAGTTCCCCACCCCCTCACCCATCCCTCTTCAGGCACCAAAGCCCTTTCTAAAATGTCTTCGCCCTTCACCAGACACCGGACTCAGCCCCCATTCCAAACAAAAGAGAGAGCAACCCCTTTCCTCTGGGTTTTGCTTGTGCCAGCCCCAAAGCCGGGACAGTTTCCAGGCAGCCTGTGAAGCATTGCTTCCTGAGAGGGAGAGGGAGAGGGAGAGGCCTGTTGCAAATGAGGTGTTAATGATGAGCGCCCCAGGATTTGTTACTCCAGCACAGCCCCATCTGGGCCGCTGCATTAAGTGGATTTTTATGTGGCTGTGGCCCTTCATAGAGTCCCTTCCCCTTTGTTCCAGAGCACCCAGGAGAGGAAACAAAGCAAAGCCAAACAAACAAGACAGGAGTGAGGCCATCACCATCATGCTGGTGGGTCCAGCGCTTTGAGGTCTCAGGCAGGGCCAGGGAGGGCTCCTGGTAGGGGCTGGGTGAGTGGATGCACTGCTTTAAGCATCAACAATGGGGCCCTTGATGAGGGAGCAGAATATTTGATGTTTTGTCTGAAATCTGAAGTTCAGAGGAGACTAAGTTAAGTAACTCGAACCAAGTTCTGGGAGATCTGCGAGGTTGGCATTTCACCTGCAAATTAGGCTCAATTATTCCAGTGTCTCTCATTTTAACCTAAAAAAAAAATCTCTGAGGTGATATCTTAGATCCAAAGAACGATAGCGTGATGAGGAACTGCAGTTAGAGGCTAGGGCCCCCACCTCATGTTACTAAGGTGGAGGCGGAAGCTCAGAGAGGCAGTGTCCTCTCTAAGGACACCGAGTGGAACGGGGATGGGAACCCCAGTCTTCAACTGTGAGAGGCACTGGCTGTTGGTTATAATTTCGGCTAAAATACTGATTCCCATCCCCTCCCTTTGCAAATGACTCCAGGTTCCTCCTCCCAGGGAGTGAAGTGGTTTGGCAGGTGTGGAATCCTCCTCTGACCTAGACATTGGCCGCACCTCTGCTGACCTGCCCCAGGTGCACAGCAAACCAACCATCCTGTCAGCCATAGGTGGGGCATCGGGGGTCCCAGCCAGCCAGGGGGAGTAGCTCTGGAAGCTGAAGTAGCTGAATCAAAGTCACGTTCTGAGCATCCTGACCATGATGTTTAATGTAATCTTTCCTTCGTGAGGCAGGACAATTAGTTAGACACAATGGGAATAGCAAGAGCATTCCTGTGGAGTTGAGACCTGTGGGGGTGGCTTTGGTACCAGCAGGGTGACAGTCCTGATGATGTAGCTCCCCCAAAAGGTCATATTCTTCTTCCAAATTTGCATCCATTTCAGGCAAATGAATAAAAGTTTCCTTTATCTCGTTAAAAGGCAAAAGAAATTTCCAGAATGCTTGCTGGATGGGGCAGATGAAGGTGTTAATGCTTTCTGAATGCTCGCAGGAAAGAGCTGATGCTCACTGATGCTCATCTATATTCTGAGGAGGGATTTGGCTGTAAAGCATTCTGGGGAGCACAATTGGATATGTTTCATTAAGGCTGCACCTCCGTCTTTTAATTAACTTCTTGTTCCTGTCTTTGGTGAAATATTAATTATTTTTTAATCATCACTGGGATGCACTTTCAGGAGAAGCAGCTGGAATCATCCAGCCCCAGTTTCATTACACAGATAGGTGTTATAATAATTAACTCAATTAGCTTGTCACTGCTTGCATAAAATATGACTGTATTTGGAGAACAGATATTGCTTTCCTGGTCCAAGGTTAATTAAAAAATAGAGTGTACAAGAGGTCGGGTTAAACGGAGCTGGCAGCACCCGGAGAGCTGGCCAGCGTGACGGGGAATGTTTCTGCAGTGGCCGTGAGCAGAACCAGCCCTGGCAAAGCTCGAAGCTGGGGGTGTGGGGTGGGAGGGGGTCAATGTCATCGGATCAGTGGGTTTCAGCCCTTCTGTGGGGTCCTCTTCTCTGTCTCCATCAGGGGTTCTTATTCTGGAGCCCACAAACCTGTACAGGACAGAAAGGGACTAATTAGACACTTTCTTTAAGTGGAAGATGGTTCTTTGTGACCTTTTGGGTCTGGATATACCCGCGTACAAGGTGAGAAAACCAGGAAAGAACATCCTGTGTGGTATGTAGCTAACACTTCCCATGTTTCAGGCTCCCAGCTAAATGATTTACTTTAATATGTATACTTTATTGATTTAGAGGGGAAGGGAGAGGGAGAAAGAGAAACATCAATGATGAGAATCATGAATGGACTGTCCCCTGCATGCCCCCTACCGGGCATGGAACCTGCAACTTGCAACTAAAGCTCTGATTACCCTCACCAGGAATCGAACTGTGACCTCCTGGTTCATAGGTTGATGCTCAACCACTGAACCACACTGTCTGGGCAAAGTGATTTACTTTAATAACCCACCTCATCCCCACCACAATCCCGTGTGTCAAATAGCATGATCCCCATCTTAGAGTTGAGGAAACTGAGTCCCAGAGAGATTCAATAACTTGTCCTAGGCCACTCAGCTAGTGAGTGGTAGAGACAGGGTTCAAATCCAGGTAGTTGGGCTCCAGAGCCTGATCCCCAATCACTAATCATCAGTGATTGCTTCTGAGTAGGATATTACTCTACTATGCTGCCTAGTCCTAGTATCAGCGAAAATGCATAGGATTTCTTGAGGAGAGGAGACTTTCTGAAACACAGACTCACTTCTCCAGAAATAGGATCACTTGTGATGACAAAACAGATACTAATTCCGAATGTTTAATCCTAATTAAAATGCTGGGGAACGGGTATGGGTTTGGGAAAATAGTTTTGCCCATTCCTGTCAACATGTGGGTGTGTGTAGTGGGTATACCTGTTTTTGTTTTGTTTTGTAATGATGCAGCAGCCCATTAAATGTTAAGTTGGTTCCACAATCAGTCAAGCCTGCTAGCAACTTATTTGGAGGAGTACATGTGTTGGACGGGGAAACTTATTTCAGTGGAGACACTGAATAGAAGCACAGTGCATCCCTTCACAATGGCTCATCTACAAGGGCTGGGCTGTTGGAGAAGAACAACAATATCAAACAAGGTGGTTACAGAGTAATGAGAGGCATTGCACCGGCCCCGAAATGCCAGGTCACTGTGCTCTTTGGTGATCGGAAGGGAACTTCACATCCCGCAGATGCTGCCTGCACTAGGAACCGGGTGGACTGTGATTGACCTGGAAGATTTGTCCACATTTCTGAGAAAATGATCATGGAACAGTTTACTCTGATTCCTCACAGCCTCCTGGGTCTGATTTCACATGATGGTTTGCTGACTGTCTCAATTGGAATGATTTAAAATTATTTGAAACTTAACTATGTGCTCAACACTGCTATTGTTTTACTTTGGGCTGTTACTAATTTGCCCCAGAGCGACGTGCGGTTTCGAGTGAATTGTGCTGAAGGCGTTTGTTGTGTGCGATGCCACATGTAGGACAGAAGCTTGGGAAGGAGGGAAATGAGAACGTGAAAAATAATGTCAGCAATACCATTGCGGCTATGAATAACGTGCCATCTGCTGCTACTATTTGGATTGACAGCACATTACATGACCCAAGAGGTGGGAAGTCACACAGAAATAAGACGCCGTTACAGGATCCATATATAAAGGAACAAACATAGAATCCAGAAGAAAAAGGGATAAAGTGCAATGGTGTGACCGTGTACATCCCCTCGCTGTGGAAGTGGCAATGTCTGGGAAGAGCAGCAAGCTCCCGGGGCAGAGGCACCATGACCCTGAGAGTCAGACCCCCAGAGGCTCCCGTCTGAGTTCTCCCTTTGCTCAGCCAGGGAGAGTCTTGATGATTAGCTCCCCCAAAAAGGTCATAATCTTTGTCCAAATTTGCATTCATTTCAGCCAACAGACTTTGCCTAAATGAACAAAAGTTTCCCTTATCTCATTAAAAGGCAAAAAGAAATTTCCAGAATGTTTGCTGGTCAGGGCAGATGAAAATGTTAATGCTTTCTAAAAGCTCTCAGGAAAGAGCTGATGCTCATCTGCTAATGATGAGAATCATTAATGGGCCACCCCCTACTGGGGAGGGAGCCCGCAACTCGGGTTCAGATGTACCCTGACCAGGAATCCAACCGTGATGGGGAGAGGGCGGATGGCAGAAACACCATCACCCTATGAACACGGGCGCCTGGAAGGTGAACGGGTTAACAACAGTGGTATATCCTCATGGTGGGATACTACTCACCGATGAAAAGGAACCAGCTGGCAATACACACCACAGCAAGGTAGGGTTAAAAGGCCTGTGTAAGTGAAAGCACGTAATCTCATAAAGCAGTGGTTCTCAACCTTCCTAATGCTGCGACCCTTTAATACAGTTCCCCATGTTGTGGTGACCACCAACCATAAAATTGTTTTTGTTGCTACTTCATAACTGTAATGTTGCTACTGTTATGAATCGTAATGTAAATATCTGATATGCAGGATGTATTTTCTTTTTTAAAAAAATATATATTTCTTTATTGATTTCAGAGAGGAAGGGAGAAGGAGAGAGAGATAGAAACATCAATGATGAGAGAGAATCATTGATTGGCTGCCTCCTGCACACCCCACACTGGGTATCGAGCCCGCAATCTAGGCATGTGCCCTTGGTCCGAATCGAACCTGGATCGCGACCCACAGGTTGAGAACTGCTGGCATAGATAATTTTTTCATGTCTAGTGTTTCCTGTATAGTCACTAACTGGCCTATTCCTTTCCCAAGTCTCCATGTTTTTCCACTATCTCATAGCTTCTGTTCCCTCCTAATTTCTGCTTCCTCATAGCTCAGCCAATTAGTGGTGCTCAACCTTCCTAATGCTGTGACCCTTTAATACAGTTCCTCATGTTGTGGTGACCCCCAACCATAAAATTATTTTTTTTGCTACTTCATAACTGTTATTTTGCTACTGTTATGAATTGTAATGTAAATATCTGATATGCAGGATGTATTTAGGTGACCCCTGTGAAAGGGTGGTTTGATCCCCAAAGGGGTCGCAACCCACAGGTTGAGAACCACTGTCATAAAGTGATGTATTATGTCATTCATTCACATGACTTTTTAAAAAAAATGTTTATAGGACTTTATTTGAGCTAAACCAACAACATTACCAGAAAGAAAGATCTCAAATCTTGCTCCTTACCTGACATTCTGAAAAAGGACAATAGATGGGTGGTGGCCGATAGGTTAGGAACAGGGTTAAGCTATGACTGACTGAAGTGCAGCCCGGGGGAGTTTTGTGAGATGAGTGGTCACTTCCCATCATTATGGTAGTGTTGTTTACATGGATGTTCACATAAAGTCATAGAATTGTAGACATGTACACAAAATTCACTGTATATTAATTTGAAAAACACGTATTGAGAGGTGTCATTATAACTAAAAAATTTCCAACTTTCTGTTCTAAAACTTGCTTGAAACAGTACCACAAAAACATACTATGTTAGATTGGCGCCATATTACTGTGTGTCTGAGGTTTTGTGCCCAGGGTTTCCTGTGAAATATAAAGGAGTTTAGAAGGATTCAGGGTCTTCGTTCCTTTGGGGGCCTCTGTTGATGGAGCCCCAAGATAGGCCCATGGGCAATTGTCCACTGGGAATGGTGTCTGCTGGGAAAGGTGGTTTGCTCATCTAGTCCAGCTCTCTGCAAACCAGGCTTCCATTCTTTGAACAAAAAATCACACAAAGGAATGGTGTGGGTGGGGGTGGACACATGTCTGTTTTACTGGGGATTTCCGTTATCTCAAGTCATGGGTTTTATTAAGAGTGTGCACAAGCATAGAACTCCAGGGAAGGCCAGACAAGAAGGCACCAAGAACAGGAAGCAGCGGGTGGCTGTGAGTCCTAGGTGGCTCCACGGGCCGCCTGGCTGAGCTGGTGAAACCTCTCTCTGTGCTGCACCACTGATCACAGCACAGAGCAGTGGTTCTCAACCTTCCTAATGCCGCGACCCTTTAATACAGTTCCTCATGTTGTGGTGACCCCCAACCATAAAATTATTTTCGTTGCTACTTCATAACTGTAATTTTTCTACTGTTATGAATCCTAATGTAAATATCTGATATGCGGGAAGTATTTTCATTGTTACAGATTGAACATAATTAAAGCATAGTGATTAATCACAAAAACAATATGTAATTATATATGTGTTTTCATGGAACTGCTGGCATAGATAATTTTTTAATGGCCAATGTTTCCTTTCCCATAGTCACTAACTGGCCTATTCCTTTATAGAGTCTGCACCCTCCTAATTTCTGCTACCTCTGAGGTCACCCAGTGGCTGCAATGACACCTCAGCTCAGCCAATGGCTGCAGTGGTGCCTCAGCTCAGCCACCAATGCTGGATTGCTGTGAGTGTGGCCCAGCTCATGCTTTTGTGCTTGCCCACAGTGCACCCTGCTGGCAGCTCAGGAATGGGCACCCTCCTTTCTGGTGCCCACTTCAGGTCCTGTTAGCTGTCACTGGCTGTGGGACCAGTCCCCTGGCCTGTGTCATGATGCCCCTTCGTGGGACAGGCTCACTGAGAAGAGGCTGCGGGCTTCGAGGTGCCGTGGCGATCCTGTCTGTACACCATTCCACAAAGAGCAAACCATTTTTGTGAGACCATGTTTGTACCATACAGGGCCTGGAGTTCATCCTATTTGCAGACTGGTAAGCTAAGCTTTTACTAGCTCAGGAATGCTGGCAGGACACTCCTGGGTCAGAGACTAAGGCCTTTATTAGGGCACAGCTGGCCACAGGAGCCTGTGTTCCTGTCAGTCCCCCAGACCCTCAGGTGGATGATGCAGATGGGCCCAGATGCCTTCACAGACAGAGGGCTGAACTAATGGAGAGGGACACTGCGCTTGGAGGAGGCACTGTTTTCCTGCTCGGTGGCCAGTAGGGCGGGTCACCTCTCAGGGTTGCTTGCAGATAAATGGATCCTCAGAGGCTGGTCGGGATCTCGCATTCCCTGTGTATCCCGAAAGGGCTGCAGGGCCACATGGGCCAGGGCGGTGGTGAACCGCCTCACAGCAATAAATGTCTCAGCCAGTGTCAAAATAAGAGAGAACGCAATGAAATAATAACCTCCTACCACAAAGTATTCCTAGAAAAGTCATCATTATAAGGTTAAAAAGTTAAAAAAGAGTTCCCACTTTCTTCCTGCTCTCCAGCCTGCCCGCCTCCATCTGGCACAAAAATGTTTTGGCTAAATCTGAGAGTGCAGTTACCACCGTGGCCATGGGATGGCACTCTGTCAAAGTCAAGTTTTCCGGGAAACAGTTCCTTCTTCCAGATGGAGTCAGAGGCCTCGAGAGGAGGCGAGGCTCAGGGCAATGATGCAGGAGATGGACAGTAATTCCAGAGCAGTCACTGGGCGGCACGCACCCCTTCTCACTCTGGGTCCCCCTGGACTCGAGGTCTCATCCTTGATCCCCTGAAGGTAAGCGGGAAACCATCCTCCTCAACAGCAACTGGAAATGACTTCAGTCTCAGACGCCTCATCCTTTGTCTGTGACCGAATCCCCAGCCCTGCTCCTCCAGGCGTTGGTCAGTCTCTATGGAGCCCACTGGGTGGGGACGGTGCAAAGGCCCTCCGCCTAGACTGGGAGGCCGGCCACTTTCCCGGGCGCTGTCATAGGCCCCGTAAAAACAGGGCTCCTGACGAGAGGCAGTGTGCTGAGTGTTACTTCATTTTCACAACTCGAGGAGGGAGTGGTTTTCTTATCCGAGTCTACAGCTGGGGTAACTGATACTTCTCAAGTCTGAGAAACTTCCCTAGGTCACCAAAGCGGTGAAGCCACGTGGTGGACCCCGGCGAGGGCCGCCCCCTCTTCTCCACGCCCCTGCCTGTGCCTGCACAGGGGGCCTCAGGCGAGTTGGGGCGCGGGCTGTCAGCTGCGTGGGGCTGCAGAGCCTTTTGGGGGAAGGGGCACCCATCGTCTATAGTCAGGGGACCTGCGATGAAGGTCCCTAGTTACAGTGTACAACCCGCGTCACCGCATCACCTGGGGACCGAGAGCCTGCTCCTTGTCGGACACCAAGACTGGCCCCTGACTTCACAGGGTATTGGGACATTCAGCTGTCCTGCGACAGTTTACAAACCAGAAAGCAAATGTAAGGCAACAGCACATTGCTATTGGTCTCAATGTCCAAAAGGACAGATTCTGGCTACTACAGGGGCTCCGCTGTCACGGACTGATGAGAGGACTTGAATTTCCGGGCCACATGGCTTTCTTCTGGGGCACCGTTCCATAGTGGCCACGACTGTCTGGTGCTGAGAAGGATGCTGAGGCCTCACTGGACTTGTTGGACCCATCAATGCAACGGCGAGGGGAGGGAGAGAGGTTGAGCTGATGCCAAGTTATTCCGTGCTGGTCTTGTGGTGAGGCAGAGGTCCATGAAGGCCAAAGAGGTATCACGCCATGGCCCTCAAGAGTCCTGGAGGAGCGCCAGGCACTGGCACCTGGCAGACCCGCCCTGTGGGGATTCCTTCAGTGTCAGACAAGTCTGAAGTACACTGACTGCCCACAGAGGAGGACGGATCCTGCCTTGCCCCGCAGCTCAGGGGCCTGTGGTCCTGGAGGCGTGCCTCAGCCTGACTCCTGGGATCCCAGCTGGGCTGTGAGCCATAATAGGAAGCAAACCTCCCTGGCCTGGGGCACACGATGTGATGAAAGGCTTTGACAGCGGGGTAGATAAGGAGTGCTAAATGGAAGCACACGGGGCTGATCCCGTAACCTGCAGCATGGCTTCCATTAAAACCAGGCCTCCTGCCCATCATTCGCACACGCTTTTCTTAATCCCTGCCCATCAGTTAAGGGACTGTTAGCAAAGAAACACTGACTGAAGCCCAGGGCTGTGACTCTGGGGAAGTGGTCCCTGGTGTGCCGGGTTCGGGGCAGTAACATCTGCAATGGTCCTTGGGGGGAGAACTGGGGACTCCCATTCAATATCACTCAGTCTGGGTGACAGTCTAATGCATCTGAGCGGTTTTCACCACTCTCCACACACAAAAGTGTTTTCAAAGCGGTTGTATTCCTACTTGTAAAATAACTCCCCATATGAAAACAAACTTAAACAAACTTATACTAAACAAGTCCCACTCCTCCGCGACAACCATTGCCTACA
The DNA here is from genome assembly GCF_000327345.1 of Myotis davidii. Taxonomy (NCBI): domain Eukaryota; kingdom Metazoa; phylum Chordata; class Mammalia; order Chiroptera; family Vespertilionidae; genus Myotis; species Myotis davidii. The sequence continues at coordinate 2,446,114 of NW_006290024.1, read as the reverse complement.
TTTTGGGATATATCCTTCCAATACTGTTACTGCACACACATAAGTAGATAAATACAGAATCATACTATAAACCTGTCCATTATGGCAGCCAACAGCCACATGTGGCAGCTAAAGTTAGAATTAATCAGAGGAACTAAAAATCCAGTTTCTCGGTTACACTAGTCACAGCTCAGGTGCTCACATGCTGTGCCCGGCAGCACAGGAAGTTCTGCTGGACAGCACATGGCAGCCACTGCCTCCGCATCTGTCTCAGTGTGTATGAACACCTGTCATGTGATAAAATATGACAGCAGTATAGTATTCCATGATGCACATATGCCATTACTCTTTAAAACCATTTCTCTGAAGTTCCACATTCCCATTATTTCCAGTTGGTCACTACCATAGCAATGACGCAGTAAACACTCTAAAAGCTGAGTGTTTATTTGCATGTATAGCTACTTCTGTCTTATTACTTCCAGAGCAGCTGGCACAGTTTTTAGGCTTTTTGCATACTTATTACAGAACTAGAGGCCCGGTGCATGAAATTCATGCATGTGAGTGTGGGGGGAATCCCTCAGCCCGGCCTACATCCTCTCGCAATCCAGGATCCTTTGGGGGATGTTGGGCCTAAACCGGCAGTCAGACATCCCTCTGGCAATCCAGGATGCTGCATGTACCAGTGACCATTCTTTTCATACAGGAGAAAGGCATCTTGCTGTTGTATGGGCAGCTACATTTTTTTTTTTGCCCTGATTATAAAAAGTAGTACATAACATGATCCTTTTGAGGCAGTAGTACCATTTCCCCCATCTTGTGGGTGGAAAAACTGAAGCAGAGAGAAGTTAAGTAATTGGCTTTGTCACACAGTTATGTGTCAGAATCAGGGCTGACCAAAAAATGCACAAGCCAGAGTCCATGCATGTTATCTCTGCATCATCCTGTTTTTTCAGTGTTAGAGTAGCCTTGCCAGGTTTTAATTTTTAAATCTAAGAAACTGTTCCCAATATATAGGGTAGGATCCCTAGGCCTGGCCGGTGATCAGGGCCATCTGTGTGCAACCAATAGGTGGAGAAATCAGGGGGCCCCCACTGGCACCCTCCTTGGCTGATGACCTGGTACTGCCTGCTAGCCAGCCCCAACCCCTGCTGCCTCTGCCACTGGTCACCTCCCTCTTTGGGGTGACTGGCAGGCAGGGTGATCTGGGGGCCCCTGCTGGCAACTGCCTTGGCTGGTGACCTGGTATTGCCTGCTAGCTGGCTCCACCCCCTGAACTGCTGGTTGCCTCCCTCTTGGGGGGGCAGACGCTGGTTGGGGGCAGCTCCTGCATTGAGCATCTTGACCCCTGGTGGTCAGTGCATGTCATTGTGACCTGTTGTTCCACTGGTGATTTTGCCATTCGGTCTATTTGCATATTAGGGTTTTATTATATAGGATTATCTTCCAGAAAGATTGCATAACTTTACTCCTTTATTTTATTATTTGTTTTGTTTTTAATCCTCAACTGGGGATATTTTTTCCATTGATTTTTAGAGAGAGTGGAAGGGAGAGGGAGAGACAGAGAGAGAGAAACATGAATGTGAGAGAGACACATCGATTGGTTGCCTCCCACATGCTTAACCACGTTATGAGCCCTTGACTGGAAGGGAACCTGAGACCCTTCAGTCTGTGAGCCAATACTCTAACCACTGAGAAAACCGTCTGGAGCAAATTTACAAACAAATTTATGCATTCAGTCAAGTTTTCCAGGGTTTTCCTTTTAGCTTTCTGCCATTGATAAGACATTTTAGCTCTACCCTGCTAAAAATTAATGCTTACTATGTTTTATAGTTTACTTTTTAAAAAACACAACTTTAGTACATCTGGAGTTTAGAGTGTTGGATGAGTTGGATATTTACATTTACTTTCTAAATGGTTAACCAATTTTTCCCAAACCATTTATTGAATTACTTATTCTTTTGCTACTAACTTTAAGTTCCATTATCAAAATTACATGATATATAT
>NW_006290024.1:2437452-2444105 GCF_000327345.1 Myotis davidii | reverse complement strand
ATAATTTATCTCAATAAAATATATACACACACATACTTGGGTCTGCTATTATACTTCACATTCTATTTTATTATTCTGTTTTTGCAACGTGGTACAGAAAACATATTGGTTTAATTATTGCACTACATATTCCATGTTAATATTTGTGTGGTAAGTCTTTCTTGTAACTTTTCCTTTCCAAAGTATTTTTGGCTTTTCCAGTGTACATATTCTTCCATATGAATGTTAAAACCATTTTGTGAAATTTCAGAAATGATTGTGGCAGCGTTTTTATTGGCATTGTTAATGTAAAACTAAATTTGTGAAAAATAATGTTATATCAATATTAAACCTCCTCATCCAGAAACATGCTATTTATTCTCATTCTGTGTGTCTCCTAGTGAAGTTTTCCAGTTGCTCTCTTTCTATAGGCCCCAAGTATTGCTTATGAATTTCACTCCTACTTTGCCAAAATCTTGATTAGTTTTCATCATCAAGGCAATCTTGGTCCTAGACTGGAGCATGTGATGTGATTATTTAGTTTCTAAAAAATTGTTGTTGTGAATGAGATCTTTAAATACCGTAATATTTTAAACCTATAATTGGGGACACATAGACAGTATATAAATTTTAAATATTTATTTTGTAATTCACTTTAACAGTGTTTTTTTATATTTTTTATAATAGTTTTAAGGTTGAATATCTTGAGCTTTGCAAAGAGGTAATCACATTACAGTATTCATAAGAAATGTTTGTCGACATGTAAAATTTCTATTTTTTTTCCTTATTATAGATCAATATTGTGCAGGACAAAAAAAGCATAGCTGTTTCAGACAGACAGACAGATAGACCCAGGGTAAATTCCAACTGCACCACATACTTTCCTGCAATTTAGCCAATTTCTGAGGTTCTGTGTCCTCAGTTGCAAAAAGGGATAATGATCCGTACTTTGCAGGGATCGTCTGAGGATTAAATGGAATATATCCTGCAAGGCTCATAGCCCATACCTGGCGCATGCAGCTGCTATTACTGCTTGTGTGATTGCAGTTGGTCAAACCTGGAATATTGGCTGTAATGGTGGCCATCAGGCTTTCATGGCGATAGGTTCATTGCTAAATAGAAATACCAGACGCTGTTGATGACAATGTTGATGGTGATGATGATGATGATGATGACCATGACCAACTTTATGAAGCAGTTGTGCCCCTATGCAACACATTTTTCATAAAGACAATTGCAGAAAATTACTCCAACATCTTCCAAACTTACTCCTCATCATATTGCTTTTATTCAGTCATGCTATTGTTCAATGAATTCACTTGAAATCATTTATTGAGAATGAATTGAATCTCTCATTTCATATGCCTCAATTCTTACTACTACAGGGTTTGTATTGGGATAAAGAATGGAGTTGGCCTTCCTTTGATAAAAAATCATTCATTCAACTATCACTTATTGATACTAGTAATAAAAAGAAGAATACAATGAGGATCTTGTCCTTGAGTCATTCATAGTTTAGAAAATCAGAAGTGTAAGGAGCATTATTCCAGAGGAACATATAAAGGTCATGAGACCACAGAGAGGGAAGTACTTGTGTGGGAAGGCAGGGGGCTTGCTGGCTCGGGGTGTTATGGGGTGGGAAGGAGACAGGGCCATAGTGGAGGTAGGAGTTAGGACTGGGTGAGTCATGACACTGGGTGATAGGAGAGAAAGGCATTCCAGGTGGGCACAGAGGCACAGAGCCAATTGCCTAACTTGCCAAATAGCCTGTCCTCCTAGTGAAGTTGAACTGAAAGTAAGTGGACTCTGTGACTAAATTCAACTTGAAGTGGCTGGGCTATAAGTTAGAGCTTATCTTGGATGGTTTAATGAGGCCAGTAGAATAAAGAATGGAAACAATTGTGCCTTGTTAATATTCATAGTCATGATATTTACTGGGGCTCAGCAAAGATAAAGAAAGTTAAGTATAGTTTCACTGGGAAAAGACGGGGGGCGGGGGATGAGGAACTGAAAGAATCTAATGCTTTTATGCAAAAAAAATGAGGAGATATTACTTTTCTTTGAATTAGCTTGTTCTCTTAAATTTTCTCTTTCCATTCATGTCTTTCTCTTCTCCCAGATCCTCATTCAACAGCAGGCTTCCAGGCTGGGTGGATATCTTATCACTGATGAGTGAAGTTAAAGGAAGATTGTTTAACTCTCTCCCTAAAATCACACACACATGGCATAATAGGAAGGATGCACCCACTTGGCCTCCATTATCTGCTGGTGAAACCAGAATTTGGGGATTGATTCCTTTGTGCTCGGGGTCGGCTCTCCTTCTTTCTCTCTCCAGCCTGCTTCCTCCTCAGGTATTTGGGTTTGGCAGGCTATTAATGGGTGGAACCCACAGACACAAGGAAATGATTTTATGGGCTTTCTTCTGGGCTCATGTACAATTTTTAAAAATTCCTTTTGATCCTCTAAGATCCCGGCAGCCAACTCTGGTTAGCATCACCCAGAAGCTAGCTGCACCCAGCGCTGTCCTGGGAGCCCGGCTTCTCAAGTGCCAACCTGCAGGCAATTCTGTCTCCTTCCTGGAACTGGAGGCACCTTGAAAGTGTCCAGCAAACAGAATTGGCAGTTCGGATCATTGACATGTGAATTTGATTAATATTTACATCTGTAAAAAGCATTTGTACCACATAAATTTCTTAGAAATTTCATTGCCATCTCCCCACCCCTAGATTGAGTAGCTTAATCCTCAGTTCTTATACACAAAATTCCTGATTCAGTGTAAGAATTTAAGATGGATCCTGTTCTGAAACTTTAGCCTATTTTTCTGACATTCATAGAGGTCTTTGGAACAAACTACTCCCAGGCACATTGACGGATTGTGGGAAATGGGTGGAAAGTAGAAAACTGGGGAGAGACAAGTGCCCCAGTTTCCAAAAGGGGCTGCTTCAAACAGTAACCAGCCCTGTGAACCAGCCAGTCATGGTCTAAATGCGCATCAGGCAACACTGTTAGCCCCACACCTTGTCTGGCTTTTGATAGGGACTGCCAGTCAAGGCGTTTGATGACATTCAGAGCACTTACAGGAACAAATGCCATATGTACAGATAAAATGTTTATTATGAGTGTGTTTCCACAATGGACCCATCCTTTTTTGTTATTTTATGGGATAACTAGAGGCCTGGTGCATGAAATTCATGCACTCGGGGATCCCTCAGCCTGCCCTGCACCCCCTCGCAGTCCAGGAGCCTTCAAGGGATGTCTGACTGATGGCTAAGCCAGCAGTCGAACGTCCTTAGCGCAGCTGCGGAGGTGGGAGAGGCTCCCACCACCACCACTGTGCTCGCCAGCTGTGAGTCCCGCTTCTGGCTGAGCGTTGCTCTCCCTGTAGGGGCGCACTGACCACCAGGGGGCAGCTTCTGCATTGAGTGTCTGCCCCCTGGTGGTCAGTGTGCATCATAGTGATTATTCATTTCACTGATTGGTCAATTTGCATATTAGCCTTTTATTATATAGGACTAGACTATCAATGACATACTGAAATCCTAGTATATCTTTTCCCCCTTTTTTACATATACATTTATAATTTTTATGGTTCCTCCCTCCTCAGCCCCAGTTTTATTTGAATTAGCTTGTTCTCTTAAATATAAAGTATTTGAACTATGTATCCAGTTTCTCTATGTAGGTAGGTAAAACATTATATGTGGAATGACAATACAATTGGGAAGCATTGTACCTTATTGAGCACTTGGATCCAAAGATGAACAAAGATTAGCTTCAATTTGGGAGAGTGTTTGTAATGTAAACCCCAGGGCTCTGCCCTATAGAGCATTTATATTTATGCCAAGTTTGAAGGCAGATTTTAGGCTCATTACATTTGTGCATAACACAATGGAAACACTAAATAACGGGCTCACACCATGAGTCAGGTGTTTGTGGCTAGAAATAGAAGAAGCTGGCCTTCCATTTTTTTCTTCCTTCTCTTCCTCCCTTTCTCCCCTTTCTCCTTCATTATATATATATATATATTAGAGGCCTAGTGCATGAAATTCATGCACAGATAGTGTCCCTAGTTGCTGCCGGCTGCCAGCTGCTAGCCAGGGCCTCCCTTCATTCTGCATCGCCCCCTGGTGGTCATCACACATCATAGCGAGTGATTGAACTTCCAGTCAAACTTCCCAGGGGACACTTTGCATATTAGGCTTTTATATATATAATAGATATTTTATTGATTTCAGGGAGGAAGGCAGAGAGAGAGATATAAACATCAACAATGAGAAAGAATCCTTGCTGGGGCCTGAGCATGCAACCCAGGCATGTGCCCTGACTGGGAATTGAACTGTGATCTCCTGGTTCATAGGTTAATGCTCAACCACTGAGCCATCCAGGCTTCCCTTCATCTTTATGGCATGTAAAAGTTTATAAATCCCACACAGGGCTATTGAGAGATTAAATCAGATCAAGAGAAGTGGGTGACATAGTGTCATTCCATACATTTTTTAGTCCTGGTCCAGGGTTGACAGAGGTCCAAGTTCAGAGATCTCTTAAGTAGTCCTGGTGGGGAGAGAACTCAGACCCTACCTCCCCTTCTTTGCATCTTATGCTGACGTTCTTTAGAAATATTCTAGATGATGCGCATCTAGAATTCACCCTTCCTCCACCTTTTTGTTGTATTCAGGCGCTCAATGGATTGCACGATGCCCATCCACATTGGAAAGGGTAGTCTTCTACCAACTCAAATGCTAATCTCTTCTGGGGACACTCGCACAGACACACCCAGAAATAATATTTAGCCAAATATCTGGGCACCCTGATGTTTGTGATCCATCAAGTTGATGCTGAAGTAGTCAACACGGAGTGACTGTGTCTGCCTCTCTGAACACAAGCTTTCAGTGCAATAAAACGCTGGTTATGGAGATCTGCACACATTGGATGAGCTCCTCTAATCCGGTAACCAGGCCTGGGGATAAAGCCACTGCTGCGACATGTGCTTCTGCGGATGCAGACACATCAAAACAACCACCAGAGCTAAAAATAAGTGGGACACAAAATGCATTCAGGCCACAAGACCGAGAACCAGCATTGTAGATGGGTTAGCACATGTGCTGAAAATTACTCAATGCTAAAGACTAAACATTTAGAGCTAGAGAGACTACCAGAAATCATGTGGTCTAACTTCTCACTTGAATATAAGAAAACATAGTGCAGAGAGAGGTTAGTTGATTTGCTCAAGGTCACCCAGTTAATTATTGACAAGATTGGTTTCTTGATGCCTGGTCCAGAGTTCCTTCTACTCCATCACATTGTTCTGATTCTAATAATAATAATAATAATCCTATATAATAAAGAGGTAATATGTAATTGACCATTATGCCCACACAAGATGGCAGTGCCCAAGCCACAAGATGGCTATGTAATTGACCATTATGCCCACACAAGATGGCATTGCCCAAGCCACAAGATGGCGGCACCCAATCCCCTCAGCCCCACCAAGGGGGCGGCAGCCACACCGTGCACCTGCTGCCAAAGTCCCCCAGTCCCCTCAGCCCCGCTGGCAGTGAATTTTCATGCTACCTTTACCTTTTTAAAAAATCCCTCCCAAGGATATGATTATTTCTTTTAGATCATCTGTTCTTGGGGAGCAGGCCTAAGCCAGCAAGTGGGCATCCCCCAAGTGTCTCAGACTCTGAGAGGGTGCAGGCCGGGCTGAGGAACCCCCCATGTGCATGAATTTTTATGTACCTGGCCTCCAGTAATAATAATAATAGCAAGGAGCTACATTTGCATAGTTCTTTACAGATGAAAAACCTTGGATGGTTTAATGAGGCCAGCAGAATAAAGAAGAAAAACAACTGTGCCTTGTTAATATTCATTGTCATGATATTTACTGGGGAAAACAAAAATAAACAAAGCATAATTTTCACTGGGAAAATATTGGGAACTAAATGAGGAACTGAAAGGTTCTACTACCTTTAGGTAAAAATAAAGGAATGCCAACTTTCTCCAAATCCATTCTGTCTCTTCATTTCTCTTCTCCTTGTCCTTCTTTCCTTCTAGACCCCCCAGTCAGCAGCAGGTTTCTTGGGTAGATGGATTTCTTACAGCATTAATGAGGATATTATATTTTACCTTAAAAAGAAATAAGGCAAGTATTACCCCCACATTATAGATGAGGTAACGGAGGCACGGATGGTCTAGTCCTAGACCAGTGATGGCGAACCTATGACACGCGTGTCAGAGGTGACACACGAACTCATTTTTTTTGGTTGATTTTTCTTTGCTAAATGGCATTTAAATATATAAAATAAATATCAAAAATATAAGTGTTTCACTATGGTTGCAAATATCATAGAAATTATTTCTATATGTGACACGACACCAGAGTTAAGTTAGAGTTTTTCAAAATGCTGGCACACTGAGCTCAAAAGGTTCGCCATCACTGTCCTAGACTCTAGGATATTTGCCAGAGGGCACATAGCTAATGAGTGATAGGGATAGACTCAAAGCAAGGTTTCTTGACTTACAGGCTAGTGCTGTTTCTCATTCAGCACACTGACCTCCTTGCTGTTACTGAAACAGGGAGAGTGAGTCTCTGTGAAGGTTTGTTCTAAATTTTTCTTTTAAGTTCTATGGGAAGAGACTGCACTATTAAAAAAGACAGAATTTAAGTCTTTTGATAC
>NW_006290024.1:2426568-2437215 GCF_000327345.1 Myotis davidii | reverse complement strand
GCTGCCAAAGGGAAGAGAGGCCATACATGTTTACCTGGTAACACTGTGCTTTTGATCAGGTAGGCGCTCTGGTAAACCAGATGTGCAAGTCCTTTGGTTTGGCTGACTGTGATGCTCCAGAAGCCAGAGCACTGGTTTGAGGCAAGCACTACCCAATAATTTTCTAAGCAAGACTGTGCCCTAACCTCTTCTTCTTTCTCATGTTGGTCACAAGGATAGAGGCTGAGAAGTAACCTATTATCCTTAGTGGAAAGTAACAGCACCACAAAATCCCACGTCCATCATGCTCCCTGTGATGTGAACTTCAGCGTCAACTTGACTGGATCACTGACTGTGATTAGGGTACCCAGATATTTGGCTAAACATTATTTCTAGGTGTGTCTGTGCAAGTGTTCCCAGAAGAGATGAGCATTTGAGTTGGTAGAAGACTACCCTCTCCAACGTGGATGGGCATCACGCAATCCATTGAGCGCCTGAATACAACAAAAAGGTGGAGGAAGGGTGAATTCTCTCTCTCTCTGCCTGATTGTTTCAGCTGGGACATTGGAATTTAGACTGGAATTTACACCATCAATTCCCCTGGTTCTTAGAGCTTCAGACTGAATCATACCACCAACTTTCCTGGATCTCTAGCTTGTTGGTAGGCAGAATAAAGTCCTTCCCCCGCAAAAAGATGCCATATATAAATCTCCAGAATCTGTGAATATATTGTTAGATGGAAAAAAATACTTTGCAGATGTGATTAAGAGTATAGATGTTGAGATTGGAAGACTATTAGGTGAGCCCAACCTAATGACACGAAAGTGGAATATCTCCCCAGAGGTGGTTAGAGAGAGATCAAGAGATCTGATGACAGAGGCGCTACTAGAGAAACGCTACACTGGTGACTTTGAAGATGGGAGACGAAGCTGAGAGCCTAGGATTCCAGGCAGCCTCTAGAAACTTGGAAAGGCAAGGAAACAGATTCTCTCCTAGAGTCTCCAGAAAGGGATTCAGCCCAGCCGATACCTTGACTTTAGCCCAGTGATGTCCCTTGTGACCTAGAGAACTAGAAGGTAATACATTTGTGTTTTAAGTCACTAAGTACACCTTAGAGATAGGGTATGAACAGGTTTGTTAGTCACATAATAAGACTTTCAAGGCGACTCTAAAATTTTCCAAAAATGTCCTGAGAAAGCAGGGAAAGGAAACTGTTTTGGAGGATCTATGGTGCTTAGGAGGAGGGGACTGGGTGGTGGTTCACCTGCATGGTTTGAACTTACTATTAACATCAATGGAGAGAGCACCAGGCATTATTATTTTTGGATCTATGGTGCTTAGGAGGAGGGGACTGGGTGATGGTTCACCTGCATGGTTTGAACTTACCATTCACATCAATGGAGAGAGCACCAGGCATTATTATTATTTTTTAAAATCCTCACCTGAGGATATGCTTTTATTGATTTTTAGAGAAAGAGGAAGGGAGAGAGAAATAAATATCAATGTGAGAGAGAAATATTGATTGGTTGCCTCCAGTACACACCCTGATTGGGGATCGAACCCACAACCTGGGTATGTGCCTTGGCTAGAAATTGAATGTACAACCTTTTTGGTGTACAGGGTGGTGCTCCAACCAACATAGCCACCAGCTAGAATGGACATCCAGACACTCTTACCAGCTTGGTCAGGTATGGGGCAGAAAAGGTGATGCTCAAGTATTGTCAGCCATCAACTATTAAGAAGTGGAATAACATTCGATTTCCCAACAATAGAAATTTAATACAGTAATATTCCTCTACTTCCATCCAAGAAACAGTTTATCCATTCATCCATCCATCCATCCATCTATCCATTCATCCACCCAATATGTTAAGGTGTATCTACTCTGTGCCAACCATAGCTAGACGTTATGAAAGCAGTGATGTCCCTGAAATTACTTTTCTTCCTGTTTTGCTCACCATCTAGTAGGAGTGGACATTAAATTGATTTGTAATTATTTGCCAAGTATCCCAATTGTGGTATGTGGAGAAGGCCGAGAAAGCACAATGAAGAAAGATATTTTTCTTTCTAGGAATTAGGCAGCATTTCACTGATAAGATAATAGTTGGCACAGGTCTTAAATAACAACCAGAAATTCAAAAAGTAGAAATAGAAATGAAAGCACTTTAGACCTCTGAAGGGAACATAATGGAGAAAGGTACAAAGGTGTAAATTTTCTCTGTGTGGCAGTGAACTGGAATAGCAGGTGAGGAATTTTCGTCCTCTGATCCATGTGGGTTTGGGATCTGGAGATGGGGTTTCATAAGATAGTTTGGAAGAAAATAACTGACATAGTGGGAGGTGGGAGGGATAAAGATGACCAGCTGCTGGCTGCCTGCAGGTTGAGCTAATTTAAGGATAGGAGTTTGTTTTTAGCCTGAAGCTATTGACTTACACCCAAGTTAACACATGTGAAGGAACACATTTCAGTCCAATAACGTAAACAAGATGGAAAGAAGTTTCAAGAGAAGAAAGTTAATGAGCATTTCTGTCATAGCCTCCAGCTTCTTTCCAATGAAGGTCTAAGCAAATGACGCGCAGAGCCTGTGGCAGGATTGTTCACGGAAGGATCTGGAGGCAAGGCAGAGGACAGAGCTGCTCCTCAGGTTTCAGAAGGTGTCCCCTCCCTTCTGGCCCCTCATCCATGTGAGAGTATAGGATATCCATGGACATTGGGGGCCTTTCCCGGACCCTAGAAGTCTGGCTGCCTTGGCAGCAACCTCCACAGCAGCGTTCGTCTCATGTGGGTAGCAGCTGGAGCAGCCTAGGTTCCCTCCAACATCGATGATTCAGTTCAGTTGGAAAGAGACCCATGTCTTCCCTCCAACTCTCCCCCCTGCCTCCTGCTGCATCTTCACTCTCTCTCCCTCTGTTTTGTATTTTAGACTCAAGAGGATCCTTTACATGTATAACAAGTTCTTGCTTTGAACTTAAATAAACATTATGAAAAAAGTGTGGTCCATTTTACTTGAAATGCTAAAACAGGATTAGTTTTAGGCTGTGAAATGCCTCTGCCTTATCTCTAGGAGCCAGCTGCTGGGAGCATTTTTGAGGGATCAGGCTGGTTGATGGGGTGAGATTAAAAAAAAAAAACCACAAAAAACATAAACCCCAAATGATCTGTGTATAGGCTTTCCACAAAATCCCCTTTGTCAAAAGCTCAGTCTTTCTCATTTTCATCCCCTCATTATTTGATGTGATCAATGCGTGGGAGCCAGTGTGGGAGTGAAATGTGTCCAGCCTGGTTATCTTCCTCTCTCTTCTTTCTGTATTTCTGCTTTTCTCTTTTTTAAACTGGCCCGGTTACCTCTAAGCATTTCCCAATGGAGGAAACAAATTATTTGGGCCAGACAGGCCACCATCACTACTTATGAGCCCCAAATGCTGCCTGGCATTTTAAAAACTGATTTATTAATACACACAGGGAGGTCTTGCATGTCAACAACTGCAAATTATGGATAACAGATTTGCATCTTCTATAATTTCATGGCCGCATTCCGTGGGACTTCGTAAGCTAAAAAGAAACCACACACCCAATGATAAAGTCTCCTTTTAAATCTCTTTTTGAACCAGTTGCTTACCTCTTTCATCAAAAAGAAAGGGAAGGGAGAAAATAAAAACAAAAATATGTTTCTCTTAATTCACTTTAAAGTTTAGCATCAGAAGATTTCAAATCCATGAATTACTATGTGTATGATGTATGAGTCAATTACAGAAAGAATAGGAAATGGCTAACCAATTCACATCAATCTCTAGCTAACGTATGCTCAGGGAAATGAATTTAGGATTGAATCAAACTGACTTTAAGTTCCTTCTGAACACAGTACTCTGAGAGAGTATTTGAGGAATATTACATTGAATGATAACGTATATTTATCTTCAGTGAATTCACACTTTTGCGGGAGACAAGGCATCAGGAGTTGTGTTGATTTATTCCCAAGGGAGACCAAGGATCATTGGTTAGTAAGTAGGCAATACAGGTAATAGCTGGCACTAATGGAGGGCCCTGCGCCACTACTACAGGATTGGAGAGGTTTGGGGGAATTCAAGTCAAAGATGGATTGTTCTTTCCTGAATTTCAAACATAATTTAAATCCTAGTGGGTGGGAAAAGCCAGGAGAGCATCTCAGAAGAGAAGGGCTGAGTAGACTTGGAGAAGGAGGTCCTAGAGGCTCATGGGCCAGTGAGGAGAGCTGCTTTGAACTTCATAAAAGTGGACTCATAAAGCACCTGCTCTTTCTGGTCTGGTGTTCCCCCCACTCACTGTTGTATCTGTGAGTTTCATCCATATTGTTACTTACCTAAACTTCAAAATTAGACAAAACTAATTTATGATTTTAGGTCAAAATAGTGATTACCAGAGAGGTTTGGAATTGGAGAATTCAAATTTTGTTTCAAAAGAATATAAAAAACACCAAATACCTGCAGAATGCCCAAAGAAAGTTACTCAAGATTTTTACACACACACCCACACACACAAACTACACAAAATTACTGACAATGAATGGATGGAAATACCATGTTCATGGATTGAAAGATTCAAAATTGTTACAGTATCTTATTTTTTTGATCAATCTATATGCTTAATACAATCCCAATCAAAATCCCAGCAGATTTTTATCTGTAGAAATTGATAAACTGATTATAAAATATAGATGAAAATGAAAAGAGCAATTCTTAGATAGTCAAGGTTGAGTAATAATAATGATGATTAAAGCTCTAGTAATTAAAGTCCGTTACTATAAGGATAGGCACACTAATCAATGCAACGGAATGGAGTCCAGAAACAGATTCACACATTTTCAGTCATCTGATTTATAACAAAGTTGCCTACTGGTTACAGTGTAAATTGGTGTTCCCACTTTGGGAAACTGATTGTATCTAATAAAATTAAATATCTGACTATTCAATGGCCCAGCAGCTCCATATTTAGATATACCAACAAAAATGTGCATATCTTCACACCAAAAGATGTGTACAAGGATGCACATAATATTACTGTTAATTATCACCCCAGCTGGAAACAACCCAAATACCTATCAATAATTAAATGGATAATAAATTTTAGTGTAATTTCAATTCATACTGTATAACACTATATAGAAGTTGCCTTAGTGCCTTTGGGCTGTTATATCAAAACTAGAGGCCCCGTGCATGAAATTCATGCACTCATGGGGAGGTGTGTCCCTCAGCCCAATCTGTGCCCTCTCACAGTCCAGGATTCCTTGGGGGATGTCTGACTGCTGGCTTAGGCCTGCTCCAGTCAGACATCTGTAGTACTGCCATGAAGGCGGAGAGGCTCCTGCCACCACTGCTGCGCTCACCAGCCCTGAGCTCGGCTCAGGGCTTCTGGCTGAGCAGCGCTCCCCCTGTGGGAGTGCACTGACCACCAGGGTCCAGCTCTTGTGCTGAGCGTCTTCCCCCTGGTGGTCAGTGTGTGTTACAGTGACTGGTCGTTCCGCTGTTCATTCAATTTTCATATTAGCCTTTTATTATATAGGATATCAATGGACAAGTAGCTTATAAACCACAGATATTTATTCCTCCCACTCCGGAGGCTGGGTTGTCCAGAATCACAGCCCTGGAAGGTCCATCTTTGCTGAGGGCTCCTTTCTCAGGTGGCCATATTTCTTCTGTAATCTTCCATGGCAGGCGAGCCTGGGGAGCTCTGTGGGGTGTCTTATAAAAACACTAATCCCATTTATGAGGGCTCCACTCTCAGGAACTAATCACCTCCCAAAGGCTCCATCTCTTAATACCATCCCTTTGAGCATGAAAATTTCAACATATGACTTTGGGGTGATGCAAACATTCTGATCAAAGCAGCAAAGCTCAATAAAATAGAATCAGGTGGTAAATGTGTGAGCCTTTGCTGCTGTGCTGCCCCTATTGGAACAACTCCTGTCTGGTTGTACTGTGAGAGTAGTCACAGATCACCCACGAACGACCATGGCTATGCTTCTGGAACTTTAATTATGGACACTGAGATTTGAATATCATGATTTTCACATCACAAAATATTATTAACATCTAAAAACTATTCTTAGCTTATGGGCAATACAAAAACAGAAGGAGAAAAATTAACAAGTGCTACACACTCAACCATATGAATTGGTGAGTGGAAGAAAAGCCAGATTGGAAAGAGCATATACTTAATTATCCTAGCTAATAAAGAGGGACTATGCTAATTGACCCTCACACCATTGCAAAGATGGTGGCACCCACAGCCACAAGATTGTGGCACCCAATCTCAGAACAGCCACAAGATTGTGGCACCCAGTCTCAGCCCCCCAGCTGCCAGGGCCACCCAAGGCTCAGGTAACCAGGGCTGGCAGAGGCATATGCTGCCGGGAGTGGCAGCAGCAGAGGTGTGATGGGGGAGTTGCCTCCCCCTGATTGCTGGGTTGCTTCCTGCCCCTGAGGGCTCCTGGGCTGTGAGAGGGGACAGGCCAGGCTGAGGGACACCCGCTCCAGTGCATACATTTTCATGCACCGGGCCTCTAGTTCGACATATACCAAAAGCAGGCAAAACTAACGTATGATGATAAATGTCAATATAATGATTATCAGAGAGGTCAGAATCAGGCAGGCTTCTGGGCAGTGGCTGATGTTCAATTTTATAATCTGAGTGATGGCTAAAAAGATGTGTTCATTTTATAAAAGTCATCATTTTGTACTTTGAATTTTTTATATTTCTATAGGACAATTAGAAATTTAATGATGGGAAAAAGGAGGACCTCTGTAGTACTTTCAACAACAACAAAAAAATGTAATGCTTTTTAAAGAGACAGCATCATATGGTAACTAAGCGCATGGATCCTGCAGACAGGCTGCTGTGTCTAAACCTTAGTTCTATCATTAGCTGTGTGACCTTGGGTAAGTTGCTTCACCCCTCTGTTCCTTAGCTTTCCTCAAAAATAGGGAATACTATGGTACTCACTTTACAGTATTACTATAAGAATTATGAGTTAATCCATCTAAAACCATGTAGAACAATACTAAAAAACCCAAGCACACAATAAATGTTAGCTATTATCATCATGGATGATAAAATTTTATTTATTTTTATTTTTTATTTTAAAGAAATGTATTTTATTTATTTTATTTTATTAATTTAAATTATTTATTGTTGAAAGCATTACATATATCTTCTTTTTCCCCCATTAGAAATGCACTTTTATTTATTTATTTTTTGTTAATCCTCACCCCAGGATATTTTTCCATTTTTAAAGAGACTGGAGGGGAAGAGACAAAGAGAAACATCGATATGAGAGAGACACATCGATTGGTTGCCTCCCACATGGCAAGCCAGGTATTAAACCTGCAACTCAGGTATGTGCCCTTTACCAGGAATCAAACCTTTGACCCTTCTATACTCAGGCCAACGCTCTTACCACTGAGCAAAACTGGCTAAGGCCTTTTTAACTTTTTCCAAGGTTTCCTATGACTTGATTCCTATGTCCTGGCCATTCTTAGAGAAGGGCAGAGGGAGGCAGAGGAAAGTCACAGTTATTCACTTTATTTTCAATGATGTTTCCAGTCCATCCAGAAAACACCAGGTGGGGGAGATTCAGGAGTGGCATTACGGGCTGAGTCAGCTGCCTTTGACACTGGCCATGGGCACAGTTTCAGGCACAAACTGTTAGGCACATTTGTGACTACCCTGGTGGGCAGGCAACATCCCCGATAGGCCATCTCCCTCATGCCATTCTCTCTGCCCTCCGACCCTGACTGCTCAGTCTTTATTTATTTATTTTTTAATTTATTTTCCCTTTATTGATTAAGATATTACAAATGTGTCCTTATCCCCCCAATGTCCTCTCATCTCCCCAATCCTGCCCTCACCCTTACCCCCTGCTGTCCACATCCATAGCTTATGCTTATATGCATGCATACAAGTCCTTTGGTTGATCTCTCCCCCTTGCCTCCACCCTTCCCTAACTTCCCTCTGAGTTTTGAGCATCTGATAGATGCTTCTCTGTCTCTATGTCTGTTTTTGTTCATGTTTATGTTGTTCATTATAATCCACAAATGAGTGAGAGCAGGTGATATTTATCTTTCTCTGAGTGACTTATTTCACTTAGCATAATGCTCTTCAGCTCCATCCATGCTGTTGCAAATGGTCGGAGTTCCTTCCTTTTTATAGCAGCACAGTACTCCATTGTGTAGATGTACCACAGTTTTCTAATCCACTCATCAGCTGATGGGCACTTAGACTGTTTCCAAATCTTAGCTATGGTAAATTGTCCTGCTATGAACATAGCGCTGCATACATTCTTTCTGATTGGTGCTTTGGGTTTCTTAGGATATATTCCTAGAAGTGGGATCACTGGGCCAAATCTTCTTTTATTTATTTATGTATTTTTATATTCTAAAATATAGATTTTTATTGATTTCAGAGAGGAAGGGAGAGAGAGAGAGAGATAGAAACATCAATGATGAGGCAGAATCATTGATTGGCTGCCTCCTGCACACCCCATACTGGGGATCAAGCCCACAACCCGGGAATGTGCCCTGACCTGGAATTGAACTGTGACCTCCTGGTTCATAGGTCAACGCTCAAACACTGAACCACACTGGCTGGGTAACCAATAACTTTTTGCTTTGGGTGTTTATTAAGGTGTTTATAAACTCTTGATTTTGCTATATATTATGTTTACTTTCAGATTAGGTCTATGGCCAGGAGCACAAAGAAGTCATTCTAACTCCCACGTGGTCCTGCCTGGCTCACTAGAAATACGATTCTGGAGAAGAGCCTGGGAGTGCGGGCCTGGAGTCATAAGTAACATAAATACCCTGTCCGATTTAGAATGCACACGCCGCCTGTGAAAAGTTGCAGTGTCAGTAGGTGCTAGTTGAAGACTCTGAGATCCGGGATTCCAAACAAATATATATTTTCATTCTAAACTAATCTTTTTTATAGAAAACAGAAGAGGCTTGTTGGAGAGGCGCATGAACAATAGCCTGTTGTTTGTCTCTGCTCTAGGCCTGGGGTCTTGCAGCCAGCGAGTGACCAAGGCGGGACCCCTTGGCTCCAGGAACGCTGTTAAGGGGGAACCCTGCTCATCTGCCTTAATTGTGTTCCCGGGGGAAAGGCTGCAAATAAATAAAGTTAGAAATAAACCTGTGCCCCCCTATTCTTTGTGCTGTATAAATGCCCATACTGGGAGGCATGTGCTCTGTGACTTAAAAAAATGAAGCAAAAAGCTTTTTATTCTCACTATAAACATTTATTTTCTGTTCAATCATTCAACAGGTTTTATTGAGTGCTGCGTAACAGGCCAATGAAATTCTACATCAAAGGAATATTTTTTAACTTTGTTCTCTGAGGTGATGTTTCTTTAAAATTTTGGACCATGGAATGTCACAGCCCCCTTCTGTCCCCCACCCCCCACAATCCCCAGTCATACCCATTTATATCCCAGAACACACTCTGGGAAATGCTGAGTTAACCAGTCCTTTATTGCCGAACACTGAGATTTCCCAATCCTTCGCTGCCATAAATAACACTGTGGGGAACATTCTTGTACCTATAGCTTTGCACACATGTTAGATTGTCTCCTTAGGATAAATTCCTAGGAGTGGAATTGTTGAAATAGAGGCTCTGTTTCTTTTTATGCACATGAAAGACCCTGTGTCAGTTTTACAAAATGTAGGTAATCACAGGCTCATAAAACATCGGCGTTGGCAGGGATCTCAGAGCATCATTTCAGGCCTCCTGTCCACGGGCGGGCGGGGGCTGGGAATCAGGTTGGTCCTAATGCGATCTCACAGCTCACATGGGCTCGGGGGACAGCTGTCCGAAGGAGAAAAGGACACACTGGAGGGAGGTCAGCGAGGCAGCTTCCAACAGCTCAGGTGCCTCCCTGTCCCTCTCCCTCGTGGACTTTCCCTTTCAAGCCAGTGGGTCACGTTTACACGCCCCTGGTACTCATCAAGAATAATACGTCAGGGAAACTGAGACCCAGGTTAGCACCCACTCTTCCTGTTAAAGGATAGCAGTGACTCAGAGTGCACAGAGGGCACATTATGAGTGTGCATGTGCATGTGAGTGTAAATGTACGTGTATGTGTGTGTGACTGTGTGTGTATGTGAGTGTATGTATGTGTGTGTGTGACTGTGTATGTGAGTGTGTGTGTGACTGTGTGTATGTGAGTGTGTGTATGTGAGTGTGTGTGTGTATGTGAGTATATGTGTGTGTGAGTGTGAGTATGTGTGAGAGTGTGTGAGTGTGTGTGTGTATATGAGTATGTGTGTGTATGTGTGTGTATGTGTGTGTGTATGTGTGTGTGTGTGAGTCTGTGTGAGAGTGTGTGTGTATGTGTGAGTGAGAGTATGTGAGTGAGTGTGTGAGTGTGTGTGAGTGTGTGTATGTGTGAGAGTGTATGTGTGTATGTGAGTATGTATGTGTGAGTGTGAGTCTGAGAGTGAGTGTGTGTGTGAGTGTGTGTGAGAGTGCGAGTGTGTGTGTATGTGTGTGAGTGTGTGAGTGTGTGTGTGTGTGAAGTGCGTGTATGTGAGTATGAGTGCATGTGTGAGTCTGAGTGAGAGTGAGTGTGTGAGTGTGTGTATGTCAGTATGAGTGTGTGTGAGTGTGAGCCTGAGTGAGAGTGAGTGTGTGAGTGTGAG
>NW_006290024.1:2422628-2425810 GCF_000327345.1 Myotis davidii | reverse complement strand
CCACACCCTCTCGCACCCCCCCTGCTCTGGCACCTCTGCCCCATTATTAATGGCTCGGGAAATGGGTTGGCAAAGCAGTCCCAGCAACTGGCCTGGGGCCTCCAGCTGTCCTGGATCCCGTAGCCCTGGAGTCCTTGTTGACTTGAGGTTGGATTCACACGAGGAAAGGGGCACTGTGGTCCAGGATACAGAAACTTTCTTTGGTCCTCCCTAGGGTCACAGGAAACCTGAGGCTGACTCTAGGGGCACAGATGGTGGCAGCATCTCTTACCTCCGTGGCGCTTGTCACAGCGCCTCTCTGTGGAATGACTGGGTGTGGCTTGCTTCAAGTCCGGGCTTCCTCAGTCCGCAGGTGTGGACACACATACCGTGTGGACCTTGCTGTAATCAACCCTAGAGGACTTCGCAGAGAAGCGTTAGGAAGACCCCTGCCCTTGCTCTGGTCCCTGCCCGTCTGCCTACTGTGTGCAGCCAGGTCTAAGGGCACAACAATGGCTGATGCACCACGTGACTTCAGGCAAAGATGTATTTCAGGCTGAGCCCTTTCGGAAACAGAGACCGAGCAAAGTTGAGAAGCGCAAGGCTGGATACCTGGGGAAAGTTTGGGTTTGCTCCAGACTCTCAGGCTACAGGTACAGATGTGCAAAAGGTGCCCCCAGACTCTCAGGCTGCAGGTACAGATGTGCAAAAGGTGCCCCCAGACTCTCAGGCTGCAGGTACAGATGTGCAAAAGGTGCCCATGAAGACTCTCAGGCTGCAGGCACAGATGTGCAGTTTGGACATTGCAAAAGGTGCCCAGAAGGTGTGGGGGTGAAAATTTGGCCTGCGCTGCTCTCACCACCATACCCTCTGCCATGGTCTGTGTCCACGTGGAGGAAGAGGCATCTTTCCCCAGCACAGGACTGAGCTGCTCACCAAGCTGTGCCCCTGCCCACGTGCCTTCCTCTGACTTGCTTAGTGCCTCAGAAGGCAGTGCCCTGGGAACTCGGCTCCACACTGCTGGGTTAGGTTTCACCATTTCCCTTTTGTAAATGTCCTGAGGGTGTGAGCAGTTAGTGTGAGTGAGTATGCGTTGTGGCTGAGTGTGTGTGTGTGTGTGTGTGTCCTCAGTGTGACTTCGAGGGCTGAAATGAGAGCATGGCCTGGCATTAAAATGAGTGGGTGATGCCCTAACCGGTTTGTCTCAGTGGATAGAGTGTCTGCCTGCGGACTGAAGGGTCCCAGGGTCGATTCTGGTCAAGGGCATGTTCCTTGGTTGTGGGCACATCCCCAGTAGGGGGTGTGCAGGAGGCAGCTGATCGATGTTTCTCTCTCATCGATGTTTCTAACTCTCTATCCCTCTCCCTTCCTCTCTGTAAAAAATCAAAAAAATATATTAATAAAATAAAATGAGTGTGTGTTATGCTAAGTGAAATAAGCCAGTCAGAGAAAGACAAATACCACATGATCTCACTTATATGTGGAATCTAATGGACAAAATAAATGGATAAACAAAATAGAAACAGACTCATAGATACAGAGAATAGACTGATAGCTGTCAGAGGGGAGAGGGAAGGGGCCTGGGTGAAGAGGATGCAGGGATTAAGCAAAAAAAAAAAATCCACAAAAACCAACCCTCATAGACAGACAACAGCATGGGGATTACCAGAAAGAAAGGGGGGTGGGGGAGTCAGAAGAGAGAGAAGGAGGATAAATGGTGATGGAAGGAGACTTGACTTGGGGTGGTGAACACACAGTACAATATACAGATGATGCATTATAGAATTGTACCTCTGAAACTATATAATTTTATTAACCAATGTCACTCCAATAAATTTAATAAAAAATAAAATAAATAAATTTTAGCAGCATAGTAAAAGGAAAATGAATAAATGAAATGAGCACAGATCCTTTCCCTTCCCCCAGATAGTGGAAGAGAGAGACCAGATTCGGGCCATGGGTCTTGCCCCTCCTTTTTCTGCCCAATGCCCTAGATGTGCAGCCGCTGCTGGCCCAGTGGGGCCCCTTCCCTCTCCAGCCCTCCCCTGACCGTGCGTGGAAGGAGGGGCCTTGCTAAAGGGAACTGCGCTGTCTTCCTCATGCGGAGGTCTGGAAGGGGCAGAGAAGGTTCAGGATGCTCAGGTGAACTCAGCTCCCCTTTAAAGTGGCCACATCACCTCCCACGATGTCTGTCCTTCCTCTCCCATCTTCGCGGATGCCTTTTTACTGCTCCTTTTAAAGTGTGGGTGGTTTGGGTTCTGAAGTTAGCCAGGAATGTGCAGCCAAGGAGACCTGGTGCAGGTGGTTCCATGGTCACCCCGAACCCTCAGCTTTCCCACGTGAACCAGGAGCCCCACGGGTCCCGCCTTGGACAGGAGGATGGGCCCAGAGCACTGGGTCTAGTGCAGGGGTGGGCAAACTTTTTGACTCGAGGGCCACAATGGGCTCTTACGGAGTAAAGGGCAATTCTCTGGGTGTGGGCTGGGGTACAGAGGAGATGGGGTGGGTATTATGGAACAAAGCCGCATCCTTGCGCTCCCTCCTGGCACTATCCTGACACATTTGGGATCTGTGTGTTTTCACCCAGTCATACATTCAGGAAAGTTTCTCTTTCAGCAATGTCCACCGATGGGGAAAATATATTGAGAGCTTCCTATGTTAAACAGAACACCTTTCAGAACTAAGATGTCCAAGTAGCCTCATTTGAGAGAAAGACCTGCATCTGAAATGCCTTATGTACTCTGTAATTAAGGAAAGAGAATTACATTTAACAGGAATAGCACACCAGCATACAGTTGAGGTCCATGTTGCAGTCACATCAAGAGGAAGGATGGGGTAGAAGGAAGGCTGAAGGGAGGTGAAGGGAGGAAGAGGAGAAGGAGAAAAGGAGAACACACAGACTCACTCATTTGCTGAGCGCCCGGGCGCTTCACGGTGTGCCCAGCCGTTCCCTGGTTGTCTCTAGGGCCTCTGCCCCCCACCCTGGGGATGGAAAAGGAACAGGGCCACGGATGGGGCAGCGTTGGGGTTGAGGCCGGTAGAGGTTGGAGGAAGGCCGTGCCTGGGATGTGCCATGGCAGGGGGTGCTGTGCGAAGGGGTGTGGGGCATCCCCTGTGTGGTGGAGTGTGAGCTGTGGAGAGTGAGGGAGGGCTGGGCTGAGGACTGTAAGGTGGTTTCTGTCAGGAGCACTCACTCTGTGTTT
>NW_006290024.1:2420265-2421033 GCF_000327345.1 Myotis davidii | reverse complement strand
TCCCTCTTTTCCTCCTCAACTCTTCTTAGTTCATAGACCCTTACGTAAAGAGAGCTGTAAATAAACGGGCATTTCTGAACGATGCCCCTTCTTTAAACCAAGCTTCAGGCCAGCCACTCGGAGTAAAGGGCAATTCTCTGGGTGTGGGCTGGGGTACAGAGGAGATGGGGTGGGTATTATGGAACAAAGCCGCATCCTTGCGCTCCCTCCTGGCACTATCCTGACACATTTGGGATCTGTGTGTTTTCACCCAGTCATACATTCAGGAAAGTTTCTCTTTCAGCAATGTCCACCGATGGGGGAAATATATTGAGAGCTTCCTATGTTAAACAGAAAGCGACACACTCAGTGGTACACTCAGCCACTGGCTGTTCTTCCCCAGGCACACCGCCCTGCCCTCGCACACCGCCCTGCCCTCCCACACCGCCCTCCCCTCAAACACTGCCCTCTGAGTCACTCCCAGTTGAGCTGCTTACACCCAAATCCTGGTCTCAGGTTCAACTGGGGGTGAAGAGGAACCCAAACTAAGCACTTTTTCTTTTCTTTCTTTCTGTTTTTACTTAAAAAAAAAGTAATTTATTTTCATTTATTTTGTTGAGATATAATTGACATAACATTAAATTAGTTTCAGGTGCAAAACATAATGACTCACTATTTGTATACATTGTGAAATATCGCCACAATGAGTCTAGTTACCATCCATCCCCAGGCGGACTTACAAATGTTTGGTGTTTTTCTTGTGATGAGAACTTTAAAAATCTCCTACCT
>NW_006290024.1:2419053-2419453 GCF_000327345.1 Myotis davidii | reverse complement strand
GTCCGTATTGTTTCTCTGAGGTATTAATCAATTGTTGTGTGCGGCGTTAATTTCCCGGTGTTTATCTCTGCCGCCATCTTAGTTTCCCACTCTGTGTTTATTATAACCGCATGCACCCCAGCACCCACCTCCCAGATTCAAATGTGGAAGGTCTGGTCGGGCCAGGGATACTGACTCCGCACAGGCCCCTCCAGGTGCTCTGGAGCAGGAGGCCCCAGGCTGCAGGTGAAGAAACGCTGGTTATTGGTCCTTTCAAATGGCAGCCTCTCGTCTTAGGTTCCATGCTGCTCAGAACCATTAGGCTCCAGCAGGTCCCCTGGGACCAGGAGTAGGTATGCGGCGATTGATTGATAATGTCAGGCTGCCTCGCTCCCCGTTTGCCTCCTGTGTTTGGTAGATG
>NW_006290024.1:2415699-2417990 GCF_000327345.1 Myotis davidii | reverse complement strand
GCATCATGAGTCAGAAAAAAAAAAGGCAAGGGGAATTTAATAACAACCTACAAACTCCCCGCCATTTACACAACTTTATAGAATTCAGATGCCTGTTCAATACACGCCCAACCAGGAGGATACCTTGCATTTTTAAACTAAACGATCCCTTTACATCTTATCCAACCTGGTGGAGGGCTCACTATTATTTGCTCTGAACTCTGCCTTTGCTGTCGTGTCCTGAGCTCCTCCCCCTGCAGGCGCGGTCCTGACACCACACAGCCCGAGTTGGCACTGTAACCCGCATCCCACTCCCTTGCATTGGAATTTGGCTGCACAGTTGATGCTGTGCTTCTGAACACGTGATTGGGCAGCTCTATTCCATGGTAAAGGAGGTTAAGGACAGAGAGGTTTAGCGCATCACACAACCAGGACCTGTCACTGACAATCTCAGAATTCATACGTTCTCGTTCCCAGCCTGGCATGCTCTCCATAACACACACGTCCCCGCAGAGAGCAATGTGCACAGAGCCATCCATTTACTCACCTATCAACCAGGCTTCCAACAGTTATTTCAACTCAGGTACCACAAGGTAACGCCCCTTACTCTCCCTACTCCCCCTTGTCTCCCCCCTCCCCCATTGCAGCCACCTCTCCTCAGCCTGGGCTCCATGCCAAACATGCTTGATGTTTTCAGCCACCTTTTCTTATACAAGTTCAGGCCACGAAGCCCTGGGTCTTTGCATTCTTATCTACAAGTTGGAGAGAGATAAACCACCTGTGCCCTTCGCCCTCCATCGTCAGCAGCAGAATTCTAGACACAGTGAACTTGAGGAGCCCCTTCCGACAGGCCAGAGGTCTGCAGCCCTCCTCCTGCCCCGCCCCGGGGGCTGGTGTCCTCTCTGCCCTCCGCCCGGGGAGCCGGGCTCTTGGGCTCACTGCGACAAAACCTTGACTCTGGAAATCCACTCCTAGCCCCACCTGCCTTCCAACAGGCGTGTTTATGGCCGCAGCTCTGCAGCGGGGAGCCGTAAGGCATGAATGAGCGTGTGTCCGTATGTTGGAGCCAATCTTTGTCAGGAATGCACTAAACACTTCATAAATTACGTCCTTGGATGTCAAGTCACTTAAAGCTTCCTCCTCCCGAGCCTGCCTATCTCGGCCTGAGGGCTTCATCTGGCATCCAGGGTGTCCTCAGCCTGGGCTCCAGGCACCGGAAGCACCAGGGAGAGAATTCTTAGAAGAGACCCTGCGGTAGTGCCAGGTGGGACTTGGGGGTAAACCTTCAGCGTCTTCGCCTCACGACTGACAGTTCTGTGGATGGCCAAGCAGGATGGGCCCTCCATCTGCAGCAGCGACACACTCAGTGGTACACTCAGCCACTGGCTGTTCTTCCCCAGGCACAGGCCCTGCCCTCCCACACTGCCCTGCCCTCCTTCTGTGCGCAAAGTGCTCGGGAGGAGGCCGGCCGGGCCTGGGTGCCGCGCCTTTCCCGCGGGCTTCGCCTGGGCCAGGCGCTGTTGTCAACGTTTTCTATGCTTAGAGGAGCTCAGTGCTTCCAGAGATCGCATGTCATGCACTGCCCTGCCCTCGCACACTGCCCTGCCCTCACACACTGCCCTGCCCTCCTACACTGCCCTGCCCTTCCACACTGCCCTCTGAGTCACTCCCAGCTAAGCTGCTTACACCCAAATCCTGGTCTCAGGTTCAACTGGGGGTGAAGAGGAACCCAAACTAAGCACTTTTTCTTTTCTTTCTTTCTGTTTTTACTTAAAAAAAAAGTAATTTATTTTCATTTATTTTGTTGAGATATAATTGACATAACATTAAATTAGTTTCAGGTGCAAAACATAATGACTCACTATTTGTATACATTGTGAAATATCGCCACAATGAGTCTAGTTACCATCCATCCCCAGGCGGACTTACAAATGTTTGGTGTTTTTCTTGTGATGAGAACTTTAAAAATCTCCTCCCTTAGTAACTTTCAAATAGGCAACATAGTATTAACTATCGTCCTCTGCTGTCCGTTACACCCCCAGGCCTTACTTATTTCATACCTGGACGTTTCCCCCTTTGACCTCTGACACCCATTTTGCCCACCTGTTTTTATTCTTTGTGATGCTCCTGGCAGCCTTGCATAACTTCTCAGATACAACCAAGGTCTCTGCCAGGAGAATTAAGTCAGGGCACAATAGAAATGTGCTACACCATGAGTCAGAAAAAAAAAAGGCAAGGGGAATTTAATAACAACCTACAAACTCCCCGCCATTTACACAACTTTATAGAATTCAGATGCCTGTTCAATACAC
>NW_006290024.1:2406553-2414575 GCF_000327345.1 Myotis davidii | reverse complement strand
ACAAGACCCAGGGGACAGATGCACTGGACCGTGACAGAGTTTCTCTCTTTTTAATGGAAAATATGTGCAGAGGAGTCAGTCGCTCTGACCCACGCTGCACAGCCACAGACGTGTGTGATGGACATTCCTTCTGCGTGTGTAGGGCTCCTCTCCCAGCGTGTTCTGTGCGCAAAGTGCTCGGGAGGAGGCCGGCCGGGCCTGGGTGCCGCGCCTTTCCCGCGGGCTTCGCCTGGGCCAGGCGCTGTTGTCAACGTTTTCTATGCTTAGAGGAGCTCAGTGCTTCCAGAGATCGCATGTCATGGCAATACTGTTACCTTCATTTGATGGTGAGGGAGCTATAGGCGTTGAGTCACCTGTCCAAGGTCACATAACGAGCAGCGCTGGGGCTCATTAGGCACTGGTTCCCTTAGTCACCCCCCGCACCAGCCTCTGCTTCACGTGTGTCAGGCCCGGAGTGACAGCACATGGGCAGGTGTTGGCCAAGGGTCTTAATCTCAGTCCTCAAAAGCCTACCCCTTTATTTACTGATGCAATAAATAGTCACTTAGGATCCACTGCCCGAGAGGGTCTTAAGAAATGTTCCTGTAACAGTAGTTTCTTTACATATACTACAGTTTATTCCAATGTATTAAATAATTACATATTACAACGTATAAAGTGATTTGAGGAAGAGCTTCCTCGGTTGAACAGAAGGCGGGGCACAGAGTCTGCCAACACCCTCCTGAGGGGCCCCGGAGGTCCTCCTCCCTCAGGGCCACTCTAAGGCATGCGGCATCTTCAAACCAACATTTCCCATGTGTACCTACAAGAGGTGCTGATATTGAATGGAGAGAAGGGCCAAAAAGGATGGATTTTCCTCCGTTTTCTGCAACCACTTAGCTCCGGTCATGAATTTGGATGAATCCCAATGCATGGCAGTTAAAGGACAGTAAGGGTTAAAGGAAAGTGTACTGCAAGGGATCATGGGATGTTTCTGTATGTCATTTGAACCACATGTGAAGTGGGAACAGTTAGTTGGAAGGGAAAAACGTTAGCAATCAGGTAGATTGTATTCTCTGGAGGGATTTACTAAGAAGTGCACAGTAATAGATATGCCCAGTCTACTGACAGCCGTTCTTAAAAGCAACAGCATCGCATTCCGCAGTTTTCTTCCCCCTGGAAGTGGCAGGAACATAATTTAAGGCAGCTTAAGCAGAACAGGAAGTGTTTTAACTTTTATACGCAGGAAGCAGTGGTTGATGTGGGAACAGTGAAGTCGGAGGTTGCAGGTATGGGCGCCCCGCCCTGAGCTCTGCTTCCCAGAGTGTATGGCCAATTTCCCTCCCCCTGCAGATGAAACCCTCATGAACACTAGGTCAGGTGACTACCACCAGCTCCAGCTGTCCACCTTCCCCAGCCCAAATCCCAAAGATGAGAATCAGACTTCCTGCTAAGGACTAACACATGCGTAGTTGGCCAAATTGAGTCATTGCTCAGCTCTGAGATGATCCCTAGAGCCAGGGGTTCTCCCATTTACCAGCCTGGGTCACAGACTTGCCATGTGAGGGAGGCAGTGGGTACCATGATTTCCATACTGCCAGGAACACAACATGTAGGAAGGGCCCAGCCGGTGTGGCTCAGTGATTGAGCTTTGACCTATGAACCAGGAGGTCATAGTTTGATTCCCAGTCAGGGCATCTACCTGGGCTGCGGGCTCGATCTAGTGTGGGGCGTGCAGGAGGCAGTGGATCAATGATTCTCTCTCATCATTGATGTTCCTAGCTCTCTCTCCCTTTCCCTTCCACTCAGAAATTAAACATACCCCCCCACACACACACACATGTACTCATGCACACAAGTAGGAAGGGATTATTCCTCACCGGAGAGGAAGCAATACCTATATTTCACTACAAATTGTTTATAGGCATTCTGTGATTTGAGTCACCAAGAGCCTCAGTTATCTCATTCTTGGATTCATGTATTCATTCATAAACCTCTATGGATATACTGAGTTCTCGGCTCAGAACCCTTAAGGCCATGCTTTGGTGTCCATATGGGGTTGCTAAGGCTGCTGTAACAAAGCCCCACACTTTGGGTGGCTTGTAACAAATTTATTGTCTCCCAGTTCTGGAGGCCAGAAGTCCAAGAGCAAGGTGTTAGCAGGGCCGGTTCCTCTGGAGGACCGCGAGGGAGAGTCCTTCCTGCCTCTCGCCTGGCCTCTGGTGGCAGCTGGCAGTCTTTGGCTTTCCTTGGACTGTAGGGGCATCGCCCCATCTCTGCCTTGGCTCTCCCATGCCGCCCTCCCTGGGTGCGTCTGCTTCCACACTTCCTTTTCATAAAGACACCAGTTGTATTGAATTAGGGCCCATCCTAAGGACCTCGTTGTAGCTTGAATACCTATACAAGGATTCTGTTTCTAAATAAGGTCACATTCCGAGACACTTGGGGGTCAGGACTTCAACCTATTAATTCTGTGGAGGCATAAATCAGCCCCTACAAGTACGCTAGTGGGAATTTAGGTCAAAGCAGGTGAGGAGGGTGCAGAGGGGAGGTGTTTCGATGAGGTTCCCAGATCTTGACTTCCCAGAGGATACTCCCCCTGCAGTTATGAAATTCACTGTTTCCTATCATTTCACTGAGGAAAAATCTCAGCCTGGTTACTTCAGCCAGTGGGCTCCCAAGCAACAGGACAGATGAATTTCACACCTGGGCTGAGCCGTCTGAGCGTGTTGGCCCTGCACAGGGAGACTTTCCCTTGAGAGGGGCATTTTGACGCCAATGGTGCCCTCCCCTAACTTTCTCGCTACGGTAAGAAGTTATCATCCCATCTCACTCTGCGTGCCTCTTCTCAACCTCTCGCAGGCTCCAAAAGGCCCATGCTCCCCAAATGCCTGCCTGCTGATGGCGTCATCAACTTCTTCAGCTCAGCTTCTATCTTTTTAAAAAAATATATATGTATATTTTATTATTGATTTCAGAGAGGAAAGGAGAGGGGGAGAGACATAGAAACATCAATGATGAGAGATATTCATTGATTGGCTGCCTCCTGCACGACTCTCAATGGGGATCAATCCCACAACCTGGGCATGTGCCCTGACCAGGAATTGAACCCTGACACTCAACCACTGAACCAGCCGAGCTCAGCTTCTATCTTAGCAGGACATGGTCAAGTACCTCATTTCCTGTTGTCTCATCAAGAGCCAATAACTCAGTAACCTGTTCCAAATAGGCTGAGAAGGCGGGCGCTCCTTGTCCCAGCTCGCACTGGCTCCCCGCACTGACTGTGCACCCTCTGCCATCCCCCTCACCCTCAGAAAGTCATGCTGGTGGCTTGGAAATGGCCAGGGGAGACTTTGTATCATGACACCAGCCAACGCTGCAAATTAGGGTTCTCCACCTTGAGCATGCCCAGATCTGGGTGCTAAGCACAGCCCATCGATGAGACAAGCTGCCAGTCCTCCCAGTCGGCCATCTTTTAGTTCAAAATCTTGAGAGAGTGAGGCAGTCCATGGACCAGTTCCCCCAGCAGGGGTGGATGAGGGCCGGATGGCACAAAACACACACACACCAGGCCCCGGGGCTGTGTGGATACCCGTCTATACAGGAAGCCATTGATTGGAATGTAACATTAATGTGGCTCAGCGATTCTCACCCTTTCTCATCTCATGGCACACGTAAACTAATTGCGAAAATTCTGCAGCACACCAAAAGAATGTATTATATTTTTGGCTGATATGACAAAAAAAAGTACATGTGAATTTTGATTCACATCAGATGGCTATTGCTGTGTTGGCTGTTGTCATTTTTAACTTGACAATCCAAGGGAGAAGAGGTCAGAGCCCCTGACTAAAGAGTCAGGGATGGCAGGTCTTAGAAATTCTTGCGGCGTAGCCATTGAAAAGCGCTGGTGTGGTTTTAGGACTCTAATCTGGTCCTGCTCACCTCTTCAGCCTCAGCTGCCTCCCACCACGTTGACTGCTCTTCTCCATCAGTACAAGGCCCTGTTATCTGTTTGCTGTGCACACCGATGTCTGCATCAGCTTGTGGTGTTGTTTCTTGGTCTGGCTCTCCTCTCCATGTCCCTCCATGTCCCGCCCTCAGTCTCGGTTGCAGCCTTTTTCCCCGGAGGCCGTGTGTACCATCTCTTTACGTAGAACAACAGCTACACACCCTCAGTGGCATGCGGTGGTAAACAGTTCCTTCTTGAGAGTCTGCAGGGCTCATCTCTTTGGGGTTGGGCAGATGGTTCTGCCAGCTTCACCTGGACTCGCTCATCACTCAGGGCTCCGCTGGGGCTCTGGTCCCGGTGGGCTGGGCAGGGCATCATAGTGCGATCCTCTCCACTCCACGTGTTTTTCCTTCTCCTGGTCCCAACAGGCTGGCCTGGGCACATCCTTCCTGCGGGAGCAGAAGTGGGAAAGTGAGAAAACTCAACCATACACGACCTCACGATGCTGCTTATGACCAAACATCCCAGTGACCAAAACAAGCTCAGAGTGGGGAATGGGCCTGCGCACAGTGCAAGGTATTATGGCAAAGGGTGTGGGCACAGGAAGGGTGGAAAGCGGGACCGGCAATATAATCATGTACATCTCCAACTAGGTCAGCCTTTGTTCTTAGAGTAAGGCTCAGACACCGTTCTCGCTTACACTGTTATGCTGAGAGCTGGAACCAACATAAGTTGTTATTCCAGTGGTAAACAATACAGAGACCAAGCAAAATTAACCTACCTGCCTACCCTAGAAATACCTCCCCCTTCAACGTAACTGACAGCCACCCAGGCAGCATACTGTGTGCTTACCTGCAGTAACGCTAGCTCATCAAGATTTGCCTCCCTCCCCATGCCAGTCCTCCAATCCAAAGTCCCGCTGTGTTCTCTGCCATGAAAGAGTCTCTTCAAAACCACATGGCCCTAAAACTGTAAATACCTTCCCTCACTTCTCCACCATCACCATGGCTGCAGGCCCCTGGCAGTTACAGGGGAAAGAAAGAAAAAAAAAGAAAGAAAGAAGGAAGGAAGGAAGGAAGGAAGGAAAGAAAGAAAGAAAGAAAGGTTTTTCCAGAGATAAACAATACAGAGACCAAGCAAAATTAACCTACCTGCCTACCCTAGAAATACCTCCCCCTTCAATGTAACTGACAGCCACCCAGGCAGCATACTGTGTGCTTACCTGCAGTAACGCTAGCTCATCAAGATTTGCCTCCCTCCCCATGCCAGTCCTCCAATCCAAAGTCCCGCTGTGTTCTCTGCCATGAAAGAGTCTCTTCAAAACCACATGGCCCTAAAACTGTAAATACCTTCCCTCACTTCTCCACCATCACCATGGCTGCAGGCCCCTGGCAATTACAGGGGAAAGAAAGAAAGAAAGAAAGAAAGAAAGAAAGAAAGAAGGAAGGAAGGAAGGAAGGAAGGAAGGAAGGAAGGAAGGAAAGAAAGAAAAAAAGAAAGAAAAGCTGGAATAACAAAACCCGAAGAGAGAGAGAAAGAAAGAAAGAAAGAAAGAAAGAAAGAAAGAAAGAAAGAAAGAAAGAAAGAAAGAAAGAAAGAAAAGCTGGAATAACAAAACCTGACCAGAGCCAGCCTGAGCCACGATGGTGCTGGGTGTAGCCTCCAGGAGACCCTGCCCTCACACACCCTGATCATAACCATTAGGGTGCGGACTGGCACCGCTGGGCCATGACCGGTTCCCCTGGGACCATAGAAGGAAAGAAAGGGAGGCCCCCCCATTACTGGAAAGAGATCGACCCATTTCTGAAAACAAATGCATGTGCCTCCCCCTCATTATGTGGCTCCTGATCATAACCATTAGGGTGCGGACTGGCACCACTGGGCCATGACAGGTTCCTCTGGGACCATAGAAGGAAAGAAAGGGAGGCCCTGCATTACTGGAAAGAGACCGACCCATTTCTGAAAACAAATGCACGTGCCTCCCCCTCATTATGTGGCCCCCATAAGAATCCCTTGGACTTCTCTAGAATGAGAAGCTGATGTGTGAGCCTGACTCCCGCTTCTCCATTCTCTGGCTGCTGAGCACTCAGCTTCAGTTCATTTTTGGCTCAGCAACACCGAATGGAGAAAGGACCTGGGGAAGGACAGAGGGTCCCTCTGGGGAACGGAGTCCCCACAGCGGGGTCCTGGGCCATCTAAATTGGTAGCACTCCCACCAGGACTCTGTATTAGATCTGACAAACTAGGGATTTTCCTAGTGGTTTTCTGGGGAGCTGACAATTGACAATCTATGACGGTAAATGCCTGAAATGGTATCAGTAGCAACAAAGTGTCTTTCATTCTGTGCTCAGTGCCTAACAAGAGCCATCACTTGGTAGATGTTCAGTAAATATTTGTTGAATGAATAAATTTGTACTTTGCTGTTGAAAGATACATGATCAAACTTTCTGGCTAAACTGGGAATTCCTGTTCACAGTCTTGGGCACAAAGCAATCCAGCTGAGAGCAGACAGAGGGACAGCTTCCTCTCTGGGCAGGTGGAGGGAAATCTCCCAAATCAAAGGCGCAACTGCCCCGGACTGTTTTCTCCAGGGCAGAATCTGAGGACACCGTCGTTAATATTTTGCTAAGGATTTCAACTGAACATGGAAGGCTGGTGATAACATTAAAAGAAACAAGCTAAAGCCCTGCCTCAGGTAGGCCTTCCTTTGACAGCGTTTAATCGAATTTAAGAGACTTCCTCTCCCTGCGGGGCAAATCATAATACTGCTTCCTCTGGTCAGAACCTTTCCGACTCCTTCCATTACTATGATGAGGTGGATCTACGGTTTCATCCCAAACGTGACCTCTCATCCTAAACGGCTTTGATGCTCCCCATTGTCTGAAGACTCAGATATAATGGATCTGGAAGGAATCCCAGGAAGCTACATAACAACAGGCCTTACACAATTCTGCTGCGGCAGCCTTTTGAGCAAAGTGAAAACTGCTGACTCACCAGATAAGGCTCACACTCCCGAGCAGGACATGCCAGGTGCTCCGTGATCTGTCTGACTCTTGCCTCCCTTTTCTATCTTATTTCTCATGCTACCCCGACTCCCCAACCAACCCTAATCTTTGGAAACACTTTACATTCTGTTGGGAAGAAAAAAATTTCCTTTACCAGCTTACGTTCAGTTCCCAGATCCTGCAAGGTAAACAAAAGACAGATCAACAGGAGAAATGGCAAACAATTTCTATTAATCTTTACATGCATGGGAGTTCACAGAAAAGAAATAAAACTCAAAGAAGTGGTTAAACTCAGAGGTTTATATACCTTTTTAACAATGAAAAGGTTTGGGCTTAAAGGGATGATAAATAATGGGGAAGCGACTAGGAAATATAAGGAAACCTAATTAAAGATAAGGGCTATTTTAATGAAGTCTGTTTATGCAAAGATATCTTGGTGTCAATTATTTGTCTCTGGTATGGGGACACCTCTCTCAAAGTGAGGCAGATGAGTAAGAAGCCAGGAAAATTCTTTGGCAAGTGAATAGGAAAACGGAGACAAATAACTGAACAGCCAGCCGAGCAATTTATAGCCAGCTAATAAATGGCAAGATCTTATCTTTTCTAACCAAGGTCACTTAGGTGCAAATGGTTTCTGTATCTTTGCTTTCTTTCTCCTAAGCTCTAAAGTTTCCCATGAGACTTGCAACCAGGGGAGCCGTGGGCAGTGGCAGCTCGTCCAGGGCGAACCCCATAAACCCGTCTCCAAGGGCCCGCCTGTTGCCTCTGTAACTTGTTTCCTGAGTCCACGCAGCCCAGCCTCTGTGACTTCCTTTCCAAAGGGCCACGGCAGCTCTGCCTCGGCTCACTCCTGTGCCATGACCTTGTCTTTTCTATATGAAGCCCTTCCTTAGTTTCACTGTCCCAGCTTTCATAAACATACTCTCAGAATCACCTTGTGAAATCTCTCCTGCACTCATGTCACGAAATGTTTCCTGCACAAAGTCAAGAACTTACATATTCCAGACTTATGCCGGGACAGACCCACCTCGGTCCCAGGCCCTTTCCGGTGACAAAAGGGAGTTACACCCTGCTTTCAGGAAGACAAGG
>NW_006290024.1:2386343-2386999 GCF_000327345.1 Myotis davidii | reverse complement strand
CCCTGGTCCTGTTCCCAGTCCCTCTCAGGTGACATTCTTTGAAGGTGAAACTGACTAGAGATTGACCCTGATCCCTCTGTACACTCATTTTAATGCATCAGCATATCCAATGGAAGGCCGATGAGTACTCTGATTGAGACCTCCTCTAAAATCCCCACCTTTAGAAAACAGATGAAAACCCTGAAGACAAAGGACCCAGTGCACACTGTCCCTCGAACACGCTGAGCTCTTCTCCCATTCTTTCCTCGGGTGTGTATCTTTGCTTTCTTTCTCCTAAGCTCTAAAGTTTCCCATGAGACTTGCAACCAGGGGAGCCGTGGGCAGTGGCAGCTCGTCCAGGGCGAACCCCATAAACCCGTCTCCAAGGGCCCGCCTGTTGCCTCTGTAACTTGTTTCCTGAGTCCACGCAGCCCACTGGCTCACTTCTACTTCTGTGACTTTCTAAATAAACTTGTACTTGTATTTGAGTCTTGACTCTGAATTCTTTCTTAGCTAAACCTTAAGGACTGAGGTTTAACATTCTGGTGCCATTCGCCATTAATAGCAAGGGTCCCAGTAGAACAGAGTGGAAAAAGATTGGATACTAGCCTTACAAAAACTGATCTGGTCTTCAATAAAAGAGAGATAAATTACCTACTCTTCAGCAAGAGGTGGGT
>NW_006290024.1:2385345-2386289 GCF_000327345.1 Myotis davidii | reverse complement strand
CTTTCTACATCTGATGATTCTCAGTTACCTTCAGCTTAAAATAATACTTATGCTACAATGGCATACTATGGGGTGGCATATTTTCTGTTACCTCTTAAATCTAATTAGAATAAAAATGTCAAGAAAATAAACAAATACATGAAACAATTAAAAAATTTGGCAAGTTTTACAAAAAAATCATACCAATAAAGGATGGGATGGAGAAAAAACAAGGGGTTTGACTTGGATAGGGTGGTCGAGCCTCTCTGAGAAAGTTGTCACCTTCTTTAAGCTGATACCTGACAAGTGGGAGGAGGATGTAATAAGCAATGGGGAAAGGACCTTCATGCAAAGAAAGCAGCCTGTGTAAAGGCCTTGATGCATGAGGCTGAATACTCAAATGGACAGGGCCAGACCACATATAAAGTAGAACTGACCCTCAGCCTGCAGCATCCATCTCAGAAAACTAACCCCTTAAGTACAGAAACCAGCCCAGGATGCCAGCCTGCTCTCCAGAAGTCAGACATGTAGAGACTCAGACCACCTACTATCCCTAGCAGACTATCTTAGAAACCGAGCCACAATAATGATCCAAAATTGATTAAGGAACAACAGCTTTCTAAATTTTTGTCCTCACTTCCAGTTTAGGACCAATTCCAGAAAGCAAACACTTTGGATGCCCCACTTCTGATTGGCTGTTCTACAGCGGCTCCTGCCAACAGCCTCTGGTCAGTGCCTTCCCTTTTCACGCTGTGGATCCTGCCCACTCCTCTGCCTGTCTTGGAGTCTGTGCCAAAATGCAGGTGATGCTGGCTGACTCTCTGGCTACAGGAAGTTCTGATTAGTTGTCTTTGCTTGTTCTCATGTGGTTGGCCTCCACTTGTTTCCAGGTGCAAAAGAGGGCTGAGGAGTCAAGGAATTGAACAAGCAGAGGGGCGGAGCCTAGTGAGTGGTGGGAAGTGGGT
>NW_006290024.1:2381523-2385223 GCF_000327345.1 Myotis davidii | reverse complement strand
GGCTGAGCCAGCCCTTAGAAAGGAGCTCCTGGAATCCTAGTTCTGTCAATAGGACTGAGGCTTTCCCATCCACCTGGAGCTCCACACAACCAGAGTGCCTCTATTCTGACCAATCAGGAAGTGCCTTTTGGACCAATCAAACTTTAAGAATTTGGAGTTCTCATTTGCATGAAGACAGACCAATTAGGGATGAGGGGCAGGGACTTCTGTCTCTATAAGCCAGCTCCCCAGTGGCCCTAGGGCAGGGGTGGGCAAACTTTTCGACTCTGGGCCACAATGGGTTCTTAAACTGGACTCAGAAGAAGGAGCTGCGGCCGTGTTTCCCGACGTTGCCATGTTAACACTGCTGCTGGTGAAGGAGCGGAGGGAGAGCAAGAGAACCCTCCACTCTTTCAGCTCCGGGGGCCAGAAAGAACAGCCAAACGGGCCGGATCTGGCCCGCGGGCTGTAGTTTGCCCACGGCTGAAGAGGGTCAGCTTGAGAGCACATCCTCCCGCGCAGGGGCAGTGAGGAGGGAGGAGGAGGTGGATGTGGAATATACTGTGGAGTCAGACTCTGTAGGACTTACTATTGGACTTGATATTGAAGAGTAGAGTCTGACCGGAACCAAGCAGAAGTTTTTGGCGTTGTATGTGTAGAAGGTGGTATCATTTAAAGAGATGGATATGATTGGTGGTTACAGCACAATGAGCTGCTTTTTGAGGGGGAGTGCACACCTGATTTTGTGATATATATCAAAGCCACACAGTAAAGCTGGGATCTCAGCGGACTGGTCTGAGAGGGAAAAATCTATTTTGGTATTATTAGCACATGGATAATTTTAAGTGAAAACTGTCCACGGGTTTGGCAAAATAGAAATCATCAACAGCTTTGTTAAGAACAATGTTTGGACTGGTGGGGATAAAGGCCAAGTCAGAGGGTGTAAGAATGGAGGGGAGAAAGGGGACACATGAGTATGGCTAACCCTCTAGGCAGGTTGCTGAGAGGGAGAGGGGGAAACTATGTCAGGATCTAAATGGTGGTAGGGTGAAGGGAAGGTTTTTATTTTTAAGGTGAGTTTCAAATGATTCAATGCAGATGGAAATGACCCAAACATTCACAGTGTTTGTCTTTTTAAAAATGTCTAACTTACTTATATATTTGCAAAAGCACTACGTGATAGGCTTTGTTTTGCTTTTAGAGGTAATGAAATTAAACCTCAGAAATGTTCAACAGTTTCCACAGGTGCACATGGTGGGTGTGTCAGTGATCAGATCATGGATTGGCCATGTGGCCTCGGGGAGTGAGGCCCACTTTGCTCATATTGATTGAACTCAACAACCAACTTCATCAACAGTTGAAGCGAAGCCCCACCCCATCCACCCACCATTCTTCAAGCAGGGTTTATGAAGTGGGCAGGGGCTTCTTAAATACTAGTGTTCCAGCAACTTCAGGGGCCTTTACTTGTAGATTCCACACCTTCTCTGCTCCCTTCCTTACTACCAAAGGGGAGAGCCAGTTTGAAGATGCAGGATTTGAGATTGTGGGTGGTAGAGGTTTTATTGAAAGTGTGTGTGTGTGTGTGTGGGGGGGGGTGGGGGGTGCTTTTCTGGGGATTCCTCAACTCCACAGGTTTCTGCTTGGGACAGCAGTTGTGAATGAATGTGTTTCCAGCCAAGCCCTTGGGAATGGGTTTTCTAGGTCCCCCAGCTCTAACTCCCCAGGAATTTCCCTGTTTCTGGCACAATTGAGAAGCCTCTTGTTTCAAATTCCACTAAGAATTCTCAGGAGCTTGTCTCCCATTGTTGTAATGTACCCTACGAATCACAGAAGGACGCCTCAAGAAGTCGAATTAAAGAGTTACATTTATTGCAATCGGGACTATGAGGGGCCATTCCCAAATCTCATAGCAGTAAGATGGTGGCAAAACCAGACTTACATAGGCAAAAATCACAAAGGTATTGATTAAATCCCAAGGTTTGGAATGAGGCACCTGGCTCTCAAAAAAGCAGATTACAGAAGCAGAATTAAGCATGTTAATTACAGTTTCGGGTCTCGGGGTCACTGAATTGACAGAAATACATTATCTAGAGCCCTTGGGTAACCTGGGTTAAACTTAGGCATGTTATCTAAATTACAGTTTTGGGTCTCCGGATCACCGAGTTGATAGAGACACATTATCTAGAGCCCTTGGGTCTCCCGACCACTGAGTTGTCAGGACAATTTAGAGTAATTGTGCTGTCCTGGTCTCGGGACCACTGAGTCAGCTGGAACACACCACCTGTGGCCACTAAAACTATTTAGACCTTCCCAGGTGAAGGAAAAATGTGCTTTCTAAAACCAGTAAGATAACAATCAATGGGATAGTCATTCAATCAAATGGGAAGATTTATACAATTCAGGAATTCAAAATAACTTTTATATTGTTAAGTCAAACAACAGGGTTAGAGTTAAACTACAGTTTCCACCTGAAATGGTTGCTACCATACTTCACCATCCCCCACCCAAATAATCACCTCTTCTTTCTCCGCAGATTTTGTCACGTCTGCAGGTAATCTCTAGGCAATCTAAGTTAGCTTGGTTCTCACTGCTGATGCAGGAAAGTTAGAACAGGGAACAAAGGCCTTGAGTTCTGCCCCTCCCCTCCTCCATCTTGGCTGGAACATTACAGATGTGACCCTCACTGACCCCTTGTTCCCCCTTCCCACTCCCCAGTTTCCTGCAATTGGGAGGACTCAAAAATTGCTATCTGGAGAGGAGAGACAAGGATGAGCCGAGCCAGCCGTCACCCCACCAGCATCAGAAGCAGTGGACCACCCTACTCACCCCCTTGCCCACATTTAATAAAACCTTCCACCCAGATCCCATCCACGCTGAGGTCTGAGGTCTCCTGCTCTCACTGCTGAGTGCCTACTGTCACTGTAATACATTTACTGTGCTTCACTAAATGTTTCCATCATGCTCTTCAATTCCTTCTTGTTCCACAACGAGAGCCTGGATCAGGTTGAAACACTTGCTGGCATCACTCCCACCCATGCCCACTACCTTGCCCCACCAGGTCTTTCTGGGAAGGTCTATAGCTCCTCACTAGCTCTTTGATCTTGGCGCTACTAAACCTCTCAGAGTTTCTGTTTCCTCAAAGTGGAGGCACTAGGGTGGCTCTATCTACCTTACAAATGAAAATATACAGCAGTCTCCCCTTACCCAGAGTTTCAATTACCTGTGGTCAACCGCAGTCCAAAAATACTAAATTGAAAATTCCAGAAATAAACAAATTTCAAGTTTTAAATTGCGTGCTGTTCTGAGTAGCATGATAAAATCCCCAGCTGTCCTGCTCCATCTCACCTGGGACGTGAATTATCGCTTTGTCCAGTGGCTCCACGCTAAAGGCTCCTGGCCTGTTAGTCACTTAGTAGCCCTCTCGGTGATCAGATCTGCTGGCTGGGAATGGCAGCGCTTGCGTTCAGTCACCCTTATGTTACTAAGTGAAGGCCTGAAGCACAAGAGCAGTGATGCTGGCCATTTGGATCTGCCACAGAGAAGCAGCAAAGTGCCTCCTTTAAGTGAAAAGGTGAATCTCAGCTTAATAAGGCATTTAGTCATCTCACATCATCACCAGAGGAAGGGTGGGCACAGTACAAGAGGGGATTTTGAGAGAGAGAGAGACCACATTCAGATCAGTTGTATTATAGTATGTTATTATAATTGTTCTTTTTAAAAA
>NW_006290024.1:2369006-2381439 GCF_000327345.1 Myotis davidii | reverse complement strand
CTCCTGCATGCCTCACCATGGGGATCAAGCCTACAAACTGGGCATGTGTCCTGACCTGGAATTGAACCATAATCTCCTGGTTCATAGGTCGATGCTCAACCACAGAGCCATGCTGGTCGGGCTGTTATAATTGTTCTGTTTCATTATTAGTTGTTGTTAATTTCTCACTGTGCCTAATTAATAAATTAAATTTTATCATAGGTAAGTATGTATAGGAAAAAACACTAAATATATAGTGTTTGGTACTATCTGTGCTTTCAAGCATCCACTGGAGTCTTAGAATGTATCCCCACAGATAAGAGGGGACTACTTATTTGTTCAAAGGTAAACTGAGATATATTAAAAATTTTAAAGCCTGGCTGGTGTGGCTCAGTTGGTTGGAGCATCATCCTGTGCATTACAAGGTTTGACCCCTGGCCCGGTTGGGGCAGGTGTGGGAGGCAGGCAACTAATCTCTCTCTCTCTCTCTTTCTCTCTCTCTCTCTCTCTAAAAATCAATGAACATGTCATTGGGTGAGGATTAAAATCATTTTTTAAAGAGTTTTATTAAGCTTTAAAAAACCCTTTCAAATTGAGCACTACCAAACTGGGAGTAGTTCTGAGTGCCCTGCTGACAGGAACTAGGGGAAGGACTTACAGAAAACTCAGAAGCAAAACAAGAAATCACTTGCTGGGCTGTGGATTAAACCCTGGTTGTCTGTCTGTGATTGGCTGTGCTTAGGTTTCAATGTCCCAGCCTTTTTAATTACGATGTGTCTAGGCATGGATCTGTTTGGTTTCTTCTTGTTTGGGGTTCTCTGTGCCTCCTGAACCTGTGTGACTTTTTCCTTTACCAGGTTAGGGAAGTTTTCTGCCATTATTTCTTCAAACACCTTCTCGATTCCTTTCTCCCTTTCTGCCTCTTCTGGCACTATTCTAATATTGTTATGTTTCACACTGTTCTACAGCTCCCTTAAGCTGTCCTCCTGTTTTTTAATTGTTTTTTTCCTTTTTGGTTCTCTAATTGAGTGATATTTTCAACTCTGTCTTCTAATTCACTGATTCGATCCTCAGCTTCCCCTAATCTGCTGTGTATTTCTTTCAATGTGTTTTTTATGGGAATTTTTGTGCATTGGCTCTTTAAGAGGGTGAACTTTCAGCTGCCACTCCCTGGCAGATAGAACCCCACTGATGTTATGTGGGTACCCTCCTCAGTTTGGTGCTCTCTGCTGGAGAGCCCAGCTTTGGGCCAACAATTGTGAGCAGAGCCTGGGGTTCAGGCTGGAGGACACAGTGAAGTGTATTTCCAATGTCACTGCACATTGGAATCATTACTCTGAACTCTGTTTCAGATAAATTTATCTCTGCTTTATTTATTTCTTCTGGAGAATTTGCTAGGTCTTTCATTTGGGGGTTGTTTCTTTGTTTCCTCATTTTGGTTGTCTGTTTGGGTTTGTGACTATATATTAGGTAGACCCTCTACACCTCTCAATCTCTAGTGCAGGACAGTGTTAAAGGCTATTTCTGACTAATTGGATCAGGCAAAGATTCCAAGCCTCCAGAGACTGCCTCTGTCTACAGGCTGATAGGATTTCAACTTGAATTGCCCCTCCAGGCAATCATCCTCAGGTGTGGCAAGAGTTTTTCAACAGGGTGGGGCAGTTGCTTCTCCTGGAGGCTAATTGTTACTTTTAATCTCTTAAGTGGCCTCAGGGCAAGGTGTTTTCCAGCTCTCCGGCCGCCCCCCCCCCCCCCCCCAACCAGCTGAGATATCTCTCGGGGACTTCAGTTGCCATCTATGGGTGCCCAGCCAGTACTCCTACCAGTCTCTATGCAGTCTCCACCTTTGGTCCTTGGGTATCAGGGTTCTCTCCTGTGAGTTTTCTGTTGATTATTCAGGAAGCCTTTCCATATTTCAATTGTAATTCCAGCTTGTTCCTGGAAGCATGTCTGTGCAGCATCCTCCTACTCTGCCACCATGTTTCTATGTTCCAGCCTTGATGCACTTGCAGGCTTAGGTTTGGGTTTTATCCACCAAAGCCTTCTGGCCATAACAGCCTCCTCGTTTAATTAATTTAATTTATGGAACACCTACTTTGTCAAGCACTTTGCAAAAAATTAATTAGAATCCTCATAACAATCCCAGAGGCAAGATTCTAACATTCTAATGTGGTCAAGAACAAAAATGATTCTATTTTCTCAGGGGAGCCAGTGTGCCTTCCCTAAAAGTTCAGCATTCAGATCTAGACCCTTCTGAGCTATCTTACTGGTTTTCATGAGAGCAAAGCAAGATGATCTATCCAGGGAAAATGAACCCAAAGTGAACTTGTAAAATCCTAGGTGCTGACTGGGAATTATAACCCAGTTGGGGATCTTTTCTACTGTCACCTGTATGCAAGCTGATGTCAAATGTGAGACCTGCTCCTGTGTTCAGAGTTGTGTGCCTTCCCCCTGTCAATTATCCCCCGTAAAGCGGGAAAGTCAGTGAATGAAGGTGCGCCCTGCCAGCGGGCTCCTCTGCTTCCCTCCAGCGGGACCAGCTCCGCAGCTGCTGGGAGTGAGAGCCAGACATGCTACACTGGGGAATGTGGGGATCGCTCTAATTTCTGAAAAGAGTAAATGAGCAACTTATGGACTTCCATTACTTATTTTGTAATAAAGTACAGGTGTTCAGTGAGCTTCCGGCTGAGGCATGTGGTGTTGGGCAGGTCCTTCAGTGTCCTACCAGGGCCTGCAGGGAAAAGCACTGTTTCTCAGGGAAGAGCTGCCCGGGCTCTGAGGAAGCTGGAGGAGTTGTCTTGGTGGGCGGGCCTTTCAGGAGATTGGACTCTGCTCCTAGGGAAACCAGGCTGCCTAATACCACTGTAATTAACCTAGTTATTGGTAACAGGAAAGGAGCAGAGGGAAGGCTAAATATTATAGGCATGCCACTTGGCTAGCTTTGCCAGGAAGCTACAACTTTACACTCACTAAGGGTCTGGGTAAAGGGACGACAGATGCATGCCCAGTAAAGTTGGGGGGATGTGGGAAGGTAAATGCCTGTCAGTTGGACCTGGGAATAGGTCATGGGCCAGAATGGGCATGGCCACTGCAATGGCGTAAACTTTGGGCTATTTAGTCCCCTAAACAAAGAAGTTCACTCTCTTGGCCCTTGGCTCTTGTTGTGCTTGACTCCTGGCGTGCGGAGCTCTCTCGCTCCTGCTTCCTGCATTTGCCCACGTGGCCCACACTCATGTGGACCCCACACAGTGGACTAATGGACCGCAACTAGCCTGATGCTGAATTGGACCCAGCTCCAAAATGCAATGAAAACTCTGGACTCTG
Organism: Myotis davidii; assembly: GCF_000327345.1. Lineage (NCBI taxonomy): Eukaryota > Metazoa > Chordata > Mammalia > Chiroptera > Vespertilionidae > Myotis > Myotis davidii. The sequence goes on along the minus strand of NW_006290024.1, from coordinate 2,378,136 downwards.
CTGAAACCGGTTTGGCTCAGTGGACAGAGCGTCGGCCTGCGGACTGAAAGGTCCCAGGTTCGATTCCGGTCAAGGGCATGTACCTGGGTTGCGGGCACATCTCCAGTAGGAGATGTGCAGGAGGCAGCTGATCGATGTTTCTCTCTCATCGATGTTTCTGGCTCTCTATCTCTCTCTCTTCCTCTCTGTAAAAAATCAATAAAAATATATTTAAAAAAAAAAATCTGGACTCGGGCTTGCTTTTAGCTTTACTGACTCACCAGCTGTACTTCCAGGACTGGACCACGGGAAATGGGACTTTGGAAATCCAGGGATGTAATTCCACGCAAATAAAAATCATCTATCCTCCTGTGCGAGTCTCAGAAAATGCTTTTTCTTGAGGTATCGTAAGGACTCCACCCCCAGCACCAGTGGGGAAAGGGCTACCTCAGCTTCCGGGAGAACATACCCACCCAGTGACTCCTTGCTAACTTTCTGGTTTCTGAGAGCTCCCCGCACACAGATCTGGGGAAGAGGTTTGCTTGTCTCCTGTTTCCTGAGAGAATAATGTTTTAAACCACGTTGCCAAGGAAATCTTTCACGACAGTCTTCAAAGTAGCCAAAGAAAAAGCAGCGCTTGCTTTCTGTTTTATGTGCCTATTTTGTGTCAAAGAGATTCTCTTGATTTGAAATCCAGACTCTGGCACAGAATAGCTCTTTGAAATGTAGATTCCTCAGCTGGTAACAAAACAAAACAAAAAACAAAGCAAAGAAAAGCAAAGCAAAACAAAACAAAACAAAATAAAACAAAAAGCAAAAAAGCAGGGTGGGGGCCTCACTGACCCTAATGTACCTGTCAGTTCTGACCTTCTATGAAGCTAACGATTTTCATAACATTTAGTGACTGTTCTCTATGCGGCAGATGCTGTTTTGAGTGCTGTGCTTGTGTTGACTGCTTCCCTCCCCTCAACAACCGCTTGGGGAGGGTAGTATTTCCACTTGCATTTTACCAGTGGGGCACCGGCCACAAAAAGAACCAAAGCCTCCATTCTCTGCAGAGGTGGGATTCCCCTGCTCGGGCATGGCCCAGAACCAGCACACTGAACACCAGCTTGAGGAGGACGTGACGGAGATGGGAAGGAAGGCAATGAATGACTAAAGAGCATTTATCGTTAACAAACAAACAGCAAATGTTGCAAATGTACATCTACTTTTCTTTTATCTGGAACATACTCACCTAGTTTATGGATTTAAATTCAGAAAAATCATTTCTTTAGAGCTTGTTTGGAGGTTCTAGCAGGGGAGCACAGCTACTCATATACCCTTGACCGAAGACCGGGTCCTCTCCTCGGCTGGGGGAGGGGGGTCGTGGCGGGGGAGGTCGTCCTCTTCGACCGAGCGCGCAGCTTCGGGAGGGACGCACATGGATCGGTGAGGGAGGAGGGAGACACCCGCCTAGCCAGCCAGATCAGCCGAATCAACCCTGGCGATCAATGGGGTGACAGATGTCGCAGCCAGATCACCCTTACATCCATAGAAAAATAATTTCTTAACAGAGAAATTGTTTTCCTCAAGAAGAACAAAACTCTATGATGTTTTAAAAACCCTCTTTTTGCGTAAAAAATTGATTATAGATAATTTTGTTGGAAATAAGGGGGCTATCAGGTATGGCTCAGGCAGGTGTTTTTATTTAATTTCTTAGTCCTCTACATACTAGTATGATGCTGAGTGATTGTGTTAGTTTCACCCCTGACCTCTGTGTGCTGGGTGCCCCCCACCCTCCACCGCAGAACTCAGGTCTTGGGGGTGTCCAGGGCGTGGTAGTCAGCAAGGCTGGTGCAGGCATGGGAAGTGTTGCAGGCACAGGGAGGGGGTCTCAGGCCCGGGAGGGTGTCCCAGGCACAGGGAGGCACCCACGGACTCCCCCCTCCTCTCCGGTACCTTCCACGTGCTGCTTCCTTGGCGTGATGCTCACCATGGGCTCCCCTGGGGTCCTGCAGCGACGGCCTCTCTGGTCTGTGGTGGCCCAGGCAGCAGAAGTGAGGAGACAGAGGGCTCCTCTCCCTCTAGGAGACCCCACCCCTGTATTAGATGGATGACCAACCGGTGCTCGCTCCCTGGAGTGCTGGCATGCTCCATGGAAACACCTTGCAGACTTCAGCTCCTCTCTGAAAACCAGACACAAATTCGAGCGCTGGCCACAGATGGCAGCTCACGGCGACCCCTCCTCTGTGAGGAGGTCCTTGTCCTGGCCTCATGCTGCTCTGGTGCCTTCCCTTCCACTCAGCTCTCCCTGGGGCCTTCCTCAGGCTTCAGAGCAGCTCACTCCTGGCCCTCGGCACCCAGCCTGTGCTAGATGCACTTGGACTTGGCTGCATTTGAAGTGGAACAGCTCAGGGATACAGATCAACCCGCATAAGTGACTTTCCTAAAATGGACATTGGTTTGTTTGCAATGCAGTCCCCTGAGGAAACATGCAGTTCTAGCCCCACCAGCCGTCCTCTCTGCCTGCGGGAGAGGGAGGCAAGATTGGGGTATTAACAGACATTGTTTTTCTCAAGACAATGTCTACACCAGTTTTCTAAGACACTTGCCTACATTTACTGTTTCTAACAAGTGCTTTCGGTTTCTTTAGAAAAAGAGATGCCCAGGTGTTTTTGCCCGGGGATGACTATCACCTGCCTGAGGTCTGCACACAGGGAGGTCTTATGCCTTGACTTTCGACTACATGCTTTTATTTTTCAAATTACAGAATTGATATGAAGTTCCCCTTAAAAGTACTTTTTTTTTTTTTTCAAAAAAAAGGTGATATGATTTAAGAAAAATACTGAGAAATGATAGTAGAGTTTCCAGGCAGGAATTTGGCCCCTGGAGTGTCGAGGTGGCATGTGGGTATAGTGAAAACCCTGATGTTGGTGTTACCCAACTCAAGGGGCTCCCTGCTTGGGGCGCTCTTCTTGAGAGCGAGATGTGGTTTTCGCAGCGTGATGCTATTCACTTGCAGCAAATAAAGTAGGATTCCTACCCAAAGCTCCGTCTCCCTGAAGGGAGGCTTAGCCGTTGTGTAGATACACTGTTTGGTCAATCACACATTGATTTCTTCTCTGCAGTTGGTCCCACTTACCTGGTTGGGTTCCTGTTTACAGCTGCAGCTGCACAATACTGCACTGCATTTTAACAGTCAGCGAGAATGCATGCGTTTAGTGAGAACTGCTCAGACCTTGAGGCACTTGTCCTAGCTAACAATGGCACAAAGTTAGGCAAACACTGGCTTATACAATCCACTTTTCCCTTTCCCCTCCCCTCTGTTTATGGAAACGCTGAGTGTCCTTGAAGATCAAGGTTGAATCCCCCTCTATTTTCAAGCCCAGAGCAGGGGCGCCTTCCTCTGAACTTCCTCAGCAATGCCGTCTGTCCATTCATGCTCACCGGGTTCTTAGAACTGCAGCTCCTAGCTTTTCCCAGCCTGACATAGATGCTGACGGACACTGTCAATTCTTCCTTGCCCTCCTACATCAGGACATTTAGTCTTCAGTGAAAGAGCTAGAGGAGGAAAGGCATTTAAGGGGACAGCTTGAGAAAGAGTAACAGTTTGTTTCTCAGAGGGCACAGCCTCCCCAGTGTGCATACAGGAATTTGCCGGGTCACACACAGGACACATTTAGAATGACCTAGCTGAATATTAAAACCTAAAGGGTGTTTGGGTTACTCAGAGTACTGAGTGAGCTATTGTGGGCGCAGGAACTGTAACAAATGTCCCTGTAATGAAACAAAATGTATCCTTTCTCTGGGTTGAAATTCCCAAACTCAAGGTTTAAAGGGATCTCACTTTATTGTTATTTTATTTAACGGAGGACTGCGAGGTGTGGATCGAGTCCGCCTGCTGGATTGCCCAGCGTCGGCGGGCACCCTACATGAATGGGCATATTATGCTTTCTATTAAAAGTGTGGCTCTTAATTAAAAACGTGATCATGGGTGTTTATGGAGACACTGTTTAGGTTTTCTTTAGCTGTTAACACATCATAAATCATTTTAAAGGGACCTTTCCTCCTATTGCTTAATGGTTAGTGTATTTTGAAAAGGCGATTTGAAAACAAAACTGGGATTAAATTTAGTGTTTGACAAGGTGCTAAGGGGCTCACCACCTCGCTGGGCTAAGACAGGGCTTTGCTTGATCTGCTGACCTTATCTCACCAACCCCAACCTGGGTCCCTGGTTCACATGGCAGAACGGCTTTGGTGTTAAAAATTTAACTCCTGGTTCCAGGAAACATTGCAGGCAGCACACTCATCCCAAACTTCCCTCTATTATCGTGTAATTGCAAAGGATGCCACTCTGCAGAGAAGACAGCCTGCTCTTTATGACCTCTCCATCAATGCCGTTAGCAAGGTGGCAGGGGCTGCATGCGGTGCATGAGAATAACCTATACTAATAAAAGGGTAACATGCTAATTAGACCGATGTCTTTCAGACGACCTTCCGGATGTCCTTCTGGACAAAGCCATGGTGGTGGGGCTGAGACAGAGGTGTTAGGGGTGATCAGGCTGGTAGGGGAGATCAGTTAGGGGGATCAGGCTGGCAGGCGGGTGAGCGGTTAGGAGCCAGTGGTCCCGGATTTCAAGAGAGATGTCCCTTCTGGATAGGGCCTAAACCAGCAGTCGGACATCTCCCAAGGAGTCCCGGATTGGAGAGGGTGCAGGCCAGGCTGAGGGACCTCCTTCCACCCCCACCCTGGTGCATGAATTTCATGCACTAGGTCCAGTGGTTGGCAAACCACGGCTGGTGAGCCACATGCAGCTCTTTGGCCCCTTGAGTGTGGCTCTTCCACAAAATACCACGTGTGGGCGCACACCTACAGTGCGATTGAAACTTCCTGGCCCATGTGCAGAAGTCGGTTTTCGGAAAGGAGTTAGACAAAACAAGTATACAAGTGTGGATGGGAGAGTTGGAAGGGGTCGACCTCAGGGAACGTACCTCAATCAGATTGAGGATGTTTTTAGCAAAGGCCAGCTTAGGAGTACCCTAAGTAAGTTAATAACAATGTACCTAACTATATAGTTTAAGTTTAAAAAATTTGGCTCTCAAAAGAAATTTCAATCGTTGTGCTGTTGATATTTGGCTCTGTTGACTAATGAGTTTGCCGACCACTGCTCTAGTCTGTAACTAATTAAGGCCTTGGCCTCATCTGTGCTTCCTGATGCAGGCCCCATGAGAGTGGGCTCCGTGGCCCGAGACCTTCGCTTCGAGGCCAGGAGGAGTCCTGTGCTTACAGAGACAGGAACCACTGTGAGGCGGAGAGATGGCTGCCGACATGTCCTGATTTATTGGGCTGTTCTTGGGCGTTGGGTTAGGTGGGGCAGTGGAGATGAGACGGTAGGATGAGCCAGGGTTGATGTGGGACCTCAGTTGTGTAGGGCATCCTTTCAGAACGACTGCGGTCTGCATGCCTCCACACAGGAGGAAAGCAGCCCTCCCAGGGCTACCATGACATGACAAATGTCAGTGTTTTGCAAACTGTCAGGCATCAGCCAAATAAAAGGGATTCATTATTATGATAATGCTTCTCAGTTTTACTTGTATTTTTAAAAATCATTTCTCTGCAAACCTTCTAGTTGGCTGCAAAGCTGGTCTTGGCTTTCTGCGTTCCCTCCCAATGGAATTTCCAAGTAGAAAGACATTCTTCCGTTTGCAGCCAAAAAGCTCGCTGCCCAAACGCTTTCTGCTTCCAGGGCCCATCTCCCCACTGGGCGCTGCCTCTGCCCGGCATTGCAGACCTGCCAGGAAGTGGTAGAGAGGGGGCTGCCCCGTTGCCCTTGGCACTCAGGACAGCAGCGCCCCTGGGTTTTCCTGGCCCTGTCCCGGCTCAGACCTTCACTGCCCTGTGCCACGGAGACCACACACACAGTGGCAGAGGTTTTTGCCATGTTTACTGAAGGGACAGGGATTTAAAGGAATCCCTTGGGTGTTACAGAATGCTGGTTACAGTCCTTTCCACAGCGTATCCCCGATTGAACCTGGGTCCCCCGGGAGTGGCCAGGGGCAGCAGCTTTCCCTGACTGCCTGGCTGGGTGTCCTGGGCCTGCCTCGCTCTCACTCTCAAGCCTGGCCTGGCTCCCTCCTACCCCAGCCCCAAGTTCTCTTTCTGAGCCTCAGGCAGATGCCTCCCATTCTCCCTGCATCAGAGGAGAGTGTGCTGGCATTATTTCCTGTAAATTTCGGGGAGGAAAGTAGCTTTTACCCAGCGCACAAAGGATTGAGCAAAACTCACCATTTCAGCATTTGCCTGGGAACCATCACTGTTCACTCTGAGAAGCCAGGCCATGCTCTCTCTTTACCCCCAATCTCTATCCTCCCCTTGTCAGCTCTGCTGCCTGTGACTGTGAGGAAGAGCTTGTCATGTCCAGGGGTCTTAGAGGTCGTCCTTGATTGATAGTCCTCCAGCTGGGGCTTGAAATGCACAGCCAGTGACAGGGACAATAGCAGTGAGTTCCCTGCAGCCTGAGGGGACAGGACAGGGACAGTGAGCCCCCTGCAGTCAGGATCAGGACAAGGGCAGTGAGCCCCCTGCAGTCTGAGGGGACAGGACAGGGACAGTGAGCCCCCTGCAGTCTGAGGGGACAGGACAGGGGCAGTGAGCCCCCTGCAGTCTGAGGGGACAGGACAAGGGGCAGTGAGCTCACTGCAGTCTGAGGGACAGGACAGGGGGAGTGAACCCCCTGCAGTCTGAGGGGATAGGACAGGGGCAGTGAGCTCACTGCAGTCTGAGGGGACAGGACAGGGGCAGTGAGCCCCCTGCAGTCTGAGGGGACAGGACAGGGGCAGTGAGCCCCCTGCAGTCTGAGGGGACAGGGACAGATGCCGAGCTCACATGGGCCCCAGGAGGCAGCTGGCAGCCTCACTGGAACACCAGGCCCGCTGGCCTCTGTACGTCCACGCAGCCTTCCTGCTAGAGGGCGAGTGGAGGCTCCTGACAGAGCATCTGGCCGCAGAGCCTGAAGCATTCGCTATCTGGTGCTCTGGGCGAGACCCCACTACTAGATGCATACACTCAGCTCTCACAGGCTGTCCTACCCCCACCCAAGAGCCTGTTTGTAATAACAGAAATCTAGGAACAACACAGATGTTTATCAACATGGGAATGCATAAATACAATGTGGTGTGTTCATGCTCTGGAATACATTCCTGGATATAAAAACGAGAGAACGAGAGTTGAATGTATCAACATATCTATAAATCCTCCACACACAATGTTGAGAGGGGAAAAGAAGATATATGTTCCATATGATACATTTATTTACATTTCCATAAAACCCAAAACATTGTTTATCCATTTATAAGTGCACAGAGTCTGTCCATGGATGCATGCATATGTGTGTGTATGTGTGTAATTTCCTCTGCAGAGGGTAAGGGGTAGCATTGGAAAGGGGAACAGATAACACTCCATATGCAATGTTTTATTTTTGTTGTTTAAAAAAATTCTGCAGCAAAAGTGGTCAAAAGTTAATTTTTATTAGTTCTGGATAGTGGGTATTCAGATGTCATTTTATTTCTCCCCCCTCCCCACCCCCCACCCCCTACTTTAAAACAGAAAAGGCAGTAAGGGCTTAGCATCTCTTCGTGTGGAATGCAGGCAGTGAGAAGAAAGGAGACAGAAAACAAGACACCACAAACCAACAACAAATGAATGATCCTGGCACGTGTCTGTCTTCGGAGCTCAGCTCAGCGGGTGGGTGAGCGGAGCAGGGAGCCCCCATCTCCCCTGCGCGTGCTCAGGGTCTTCCCCTCGCCTCCCGGTCCTGGGCAGCAGGCGCCTGCTTCACTGCTCCTCCTGGCAAGGATGCAAGGACGGGGTATGTTCCACAGTGAAGTCTTTGACCTCGGGTCATCTGTGCTTGCATCTCAGAGGCCGACTTTGCCAGTGGTTTGCGCTTGATCAATAGCCTCTGTGTTTAGGAACCACTCCTGGAAACCCCGGATCTTCTGTGATAACCCCGGTGCTCTCTGCAGCCCACGGGGACACTGTGCTGCTCATCTCTTCACCGTTGGAGTGTTGGTGGAGCACCTACCGCTGGGAGAAGGAAAGCAGTCCTTCCAGCTAAATTGCCTTTGTGAGAGACCTCCCCGTGGGCTAGGTGGGCTCTGTACCTTTCCAGAGCTGTTGACTGCTGTTAGTACCACTGAGAGAGAAGTGGATGTCAGCATAGGCTTGCTTTGTACATGGAAAAGAGGAAGCACTGACTTTTTTAGTCCAACCTGGTTTCGCTCAGTGGTTAGAGCATTGGCCTGCAGAGTGAAGGGTCTCGAGTTTGATTCCAGTCAAGGGCGTGTGCAGGAGGCAACCAATAAATGTATCTCTTTCACATCCCTGTGTCTCTTTCACATCTGTGTTTCTCTTTTTCTGTGTCTTCCTTCCACTCTCTCTAAAAAAAAAAAAAAAAAAATCAATGGAAAAATATCCTTGGGTGAGGATTAACCAAAAAGAAAAAAAAGAAAGAAAAAGATTTTTAAGATCAAGATTTGGGAAATCCCATCTTTTCAAAAATAAAAAAAAGTAAGTATAGCATCCTGGTGTTTCTAAGTGGTTAGAGCTTTGTCCTGTGCACTGAAGTGTCTCGGGTTCAATTCAGATCAGGGCACATACCCTGGTTGTGGGTACAATCCCTGGTCAGGAAATTGATTGATGCAACCGGTGAGGCAACCAATAGATATTTCTTTTCTCTCCCTTTTCCTTCCTGTCTCTCTATCAATGAAAAAACATCTCCTTGGGTGAGGATTAAAAAAAAAAAAAAGGTAAGTACCGTATAGTGAAACTGCTACTTTTGGGCAACTCGTACAAGTCTTTGTTTAAGTAGGACTGACAAAAGCTTTGGGGCAAGAGTATCATCTCATAAACACTGAAGGGAAGCCTCACCTCATTTAGATGTGCCGCCTTGCTCAGGGTCTTCGAATTTCAAAAGCTTTCCAGAGAAAAGAGCCATTACTCCTAACCTACAATCATTAGGAGGGACTTACACTTTCCAAAATTAAATTCTAACAATATAATTACAAATGATTTTTAATGAAGAAGAAACAGAGGAGACATCTGTAAAAATCAATGTGGCTAGACTTTCTAATGAATTCACATTGTGAAAGGACACATACAGAAATGAGA
>NW_006290024.1:2334044-2368950 GCF_000327345.1 Myotis davidii | reverse complement strand
AGAGTGGCTGGTGTGCGTGTGTAAGAGTGGAAAGTACTGTGGCCTGCCAACCTCAGGAAGGTGAGAGTTTAAGGATAGTATGTGGGGCCTCTCCCTGGGCAAAAGGTGCAATAAACAGAGATAATGCAGGAAAAACAGAATGACTCATATATTTTAGAATTTATTTTTATTCTGTTTTCTGTATTTTTGAATCTTTACATTTGAAAGGGATTGGATAAAATTCCAAAAATGGGAATTGAAACTCCATGAGACAGTAATATGAACTTAAACATTTATATTGTACTAGAGGCCTGGTGCACGAAATTCATGCATGGGTGGAGTCCCTAGGCCTGGCTGGTGATCAAGGCCAAATGGGCCAGGCCGATGAGGGCCAGGCCAGAGAGGAGGGGATGGTCGCCGGGCTGAGCATGGAAGGAACTGACACTGGACGCTGATGCTGCCATCATTAGATGTATGTCTATATGTGTATATTTTTAAACTTCCTAAACTAAAACTTTAGTTCTTTCATTTTTATTCTTTTTAATAAAAGACATTTAAAAGTGAGATTTTTCTCTTTGAATTTAGCTTGGACTGCATGTGAGTCATAACTTTAAATATTATTGTTATTTTCTAAAGGGGCAGTAATTGCAGTGTTTTAAACTTTGTATTTTGAAATATTTCTGAATTTACAGAAAAGTTGCAAAATTACTATAGAGCTCCCCAGCTTTCTCGAATGTAATGTAGTATCTTATATAATCATGGAAGAGTTTTCAAAGCTAAGCCATTCACGTCGGTACAATAGAGTTAATTCAACTACACATTTCATTCAGATTTCACCAGTTTTTCCGTTAGTGTTTTCCAATCCAGGGCCCCACATTGCATTTGATTGTTAAATCTCCTTGGCTTCCTCCCACCTGGGCCGTTCCTTAGTCTGTCCTTCAGGACCTTGTCACTTTGAATCGTGCTGATTAGTCACTTTGTAGAATGTCCCTCGATTTGGGCCTGTGTGATGTTTCCTCATGATTAGATTGGAGTTATGGATTTGTGGCAGGAGCCCCACAGAAGTATGCAGGTATGCATGAAGCTGATGTCTGATTATTGGATGCTAGCTGTGATCACTTGGTTGATCCAAAGTAAAGTTACTTTTATTTTTCTATTCTATTCTATTCTATTCTATTCTATTCTATTCTATTCTATTCTATTCTATTATATTCTTATTGTCATAGGCATGAGGGAGAAACTTTTGAACTGTTCACATATTCTGTTTCTCCTCAAACTTTCCCCATAAATCTTAGTCTCCATTGTTGGATCTTGTCTAAAATTACTGCTGATGGTTATTTTCCATTCTTTTTCTCATTTCATTTACATTTGTTAACTAGAAGTGTTCTGTCAGAAATAGCTTTTCTTCTCCACCCTCTATTTACTTATTCAGTTGTTAATTTATACCTCAATAGGCTCATGAATATTTATGTTATTCTATTGATTTTTAATCCAACACTATTGTTATTTACTTTGTTGTTCAATTTATTCATGTTTTGGCTGTTGGGAGCTTCCTTATATCAATTCTGTGTCCTTTCCACAAGCCCTGTTCTTTCTTCAGCACTTTCTTACTTTCTAACCACAAGACATTACAGGTTTGTCTTGTGTTTTTCTTGCCCCAGTCTGGAAATACCTACTTCTCTAAGAAGCTCTGGCTCTTTTTCACTAAAGACTGGTAATTAGCAACCAAGATCTAGGCAATGGGTGTGCTCATTGCTACTGAAGTGTCATGGCTTCTAGGCCCTTTCAGTGGAGACTAGAAATACATGAATACAAGAGTTATATTAATCTATGTATTCACAGAAGTCTCTCTCTCTCTCTCTTTCTCTCTCTTTCTCTCTCTCTCTCTCTCTCTCTTCTTTCCTCTCTCTCTCATCTCTCTCGTTATTTACTTTTACCCCTGTGTTCATGTGGCTATATCCAATTCCAATTCAACACCACAGGGCTCATTCTACTCTCCCCCTTCCCTTTTTTGTAACTTCTTTCTCCAACAGGAGAAACCTGGCTTTTATTATATACATTATATTTATTTATTTGTTCAACCCTAGTATTTTTAGAATTGCTAACCCATACATCTGGAAGAAAAAAATTACTAACCTGGGTACAGTAGTAGTGCACAGTTCTTTTAGTCTTTAGTCTTATAACATCCAGTCAAAGTAGAGTTTTCCAAAGTTACTTAAGTTAGTTTTCTTCCTGTTGCCTTCACAGCAGTTCCCTTATTAATATGTAATACAGTCAGGTTCATTTTCTTACAGTTTGTATTCCGCTTTTGTATCAACCTCACGTCTTGATTGATTTTTAAGAACTTATGTTTAGAAAAACGTACTCTTCCTGTTGTATGAGTTTTGATGAAAACGTGAAGTCATGCATCTGCCACAGCTGTGGTACAGAGCAGTTTCCTTATCCCCCAAATCCCTCATGCTTTGTAGTTAGTCCCTCTCCCCTACCCAACCCCTGGCAACCACTAACCTGCATTTTCAATCACTGGCTTCCCTTTCCCAGAATAACCTATAAGTGTAACTGTATAATATGTAACATTTTGGTCTGGCTTCTTTCCTTTAGAAAGATGTATTTAAGATATATCCGTTTATTGTGTGAATCAGCAGTTTGTCTTTCTCATTGCAGAGTAGTGTTTCATTGTATGGAGGGACCACACTTTGTTTACTCTTTTACCAGTTGGAGGATATTTGGGTTGTTTCTAACTTTGTGTAATTAAGAATAAATAGTCACATAGAGGTTTTTGTGTGGACATATGTTTTCATTTCCCTTGAATAGAGTCTAAGACATGAGATTGCTGGATCATATGACGGGTGCATCATTACTTATGACTGTATAGGATATTGCCAACATGTTTTCCAAACTGTCTTCACAATTTTCTGGTCCCAAGAACTAGGTATGAGAGTTTCAGTTGCTCTGTATTCTTGTCAGCACTTGACATTGTCAGTGTTTTTAATTTTAGCCATTCCAGTAGATATGTAGTGGTAATCTCATTTTGGTTTTAATTTGCATATCCCAAATGATTAATGGTCTAGTGCAGTGATGGCAAACCTTTTGAGCTCAGCGTGTCAGCATTTTGAAAAACCCTAACTTTGGCGCCATGTCACATATAGAAATTGTTTGATATTTGCAACCATAGTAAAACAAAGACTTATATTTTTGATATTTATTTTATATACTTAAATGCCATTTAACAAAGAAAAATCAACCCCAAAAATGAGTTCGCGTGTCACCTCTGACACTCGTGTCATAGGTTTGCCATCGCTGGTCTAGTGTATATTTACTATTCATATATTGAAACCTCAAATTGGATATATTGCTTTTCATTGTTTGGTGAATGTTTATTCAAACCTCTTGAGCTTTCATTTCTAAGTATTTCAATCTTTTGTAGTGGGGCAATTAATATTTATCTTTTGTTGGGGACTTTTCTTTGACCTATTAAATATTTTCATATATCTAAGTACTGGAAGGACTAGTGGTAGCAGCAGCAGTGTGTTGTTGGTGACTGTGGCAATGGTGACATTGTTAGCCTATGTTCCTTTCAAAAATGGTTGAAGGAATTGATCATATTTCCCCTGGAGAGGTGAGGACTTCGGGCAGTGACAGCAGCCTTCCACTTTGTCCTGCATTTTATATGTGGAGAAAGCTAGGCCTTTTCTTTATAGCTCTAGACTTCTGAGCAATGGGAAGAGGATGTAGAGTGCAGGCTGATGGAAGAGGTATCCAACAGTTACAAATGGCCAGCAGTGGAATGAGCTGTCTGTGCATGAATGGGTTTGGCTTCAACATAGGCAGGCCTGGAGGGTGACCAGCTATGGAAGGTAACCTCTATGGGCCCGGAATTGGAGCAAGGGTGACTGCTGTGGTCCTGTTGGGCATGAAGATCCTATGATTCTTACGGTTTTCCATAGATAGTGGTGAAAAGGCTGGACCCATTTTGGGAGGTTAGCCTTCTGAATCACGTGCTGTCTCTAAGCCTGCACTAGAGTGATGTCATGCTTAAGAGTGTGCGTTCCAGAACCAGCCGCCCCGTGCAATGCCCTGCTGAGCACGAGCTGGTCACTCACTGAGAGCCTCACTGTGGGGGTGAAGTGAGCTCATGCGTGCAGAGTGGAGAGCCAGCCTGGTGCACAGCCAGTGCGCTGTATGCTGTAGCGTATTATAACCTCTTCCCTCTCCAATTGCCTCAACCTCTGCACCTTCGTTTCAGCACTTCCTGCTGTTTATCGCTCATTCCCTGATGGTCTGTGCTACATTTAGGAAGCTGTGATGTCTTGGTTCTTTCGTCCAGAGACTGACTGTATTATGGGGCTCCTTCTTTGCAATCCCCATCCCTTGGACACATTCCGACGTACTCTGCTCTTACTTGTTCAGCCTTGTCAGATGAAACATTATGCTCTCCAAAATTGTGCAGGGAGGGAGTCTGCCATCTCCCCTGCACATTTCTAGGCACATAAGGAGACAACATTTACCCACCTTCATAAATATCCACCGACAGTTTTCTTCGCAGCGTTTACTTCATGTTGCTGTCTGATCTGAGCAGATCATCAGAGTTACTGTACTTTAGCTATGTTTCCTAAGCCACGCTGTTCTTCATTCTTCCCTGAGCCTAGCTTTGGTATTAGAGCTCACTTAGTATGTAGAGAAGATATTCTGTTAAAATTCCCACTCTTACCGGGCAATAGAGCCACGGGGGTTTCTGTTTTCCATGCCAAGTTTTATGATCCCTCATCTGCTCCTCATCGCCCCATCCAGGCTGCAACTGTTTCCCTGCATTTACCATCAATAAAGCCCAGACTAGGGAGGCCCCGGGTCTGGTTCCACTTTCAGCACTCAGGCTGTCACCTGAGGGGGAAAGGTCCCCGCACGACAAATTGGTGAGATACCCTAACAGCCTTTTCCAAGGGAGTGTTTCATAATATCGTCCAATCACCCAGCTCTCGTCTAAGACAGGCAATATTGGGAACCTCTAAACGTCTCCAGACCTTGCCTCTGAACCAATAACACCATGAAATGGGAAAGGAAGGACCAATTTCTGCAGGTCCTTTGAAGTTGGACTGCAAGCCGTTTACACGGAAAGTCAGAACATTGTATTAGAATAGTCTGAGCAACTTCTGCAAAGTTCTGTCTCTTCATTCATCAAACATATTACATTTTCCTCCACTTGGCAGGCCAGCCACAGTTTGGATCTTAGAGTTAGATGCAACCTTAGGAATCACCCAGTGCCACCCTTCCCCAGTGTAGGAATTTCTTTAAAGGCCATTTTAGATAGCTCTACATTGTTTTTATGGTGGGGAGGGTGGAGGGCTCAGTTTTTGATAAAATGGACCATCTAATTGAAGTCAGATTTCTATTGTTAGAAACCTTTTTCTTGTTTTCCATGGCAGAATGTCATCAATGACTTCCTAGTTGTTCCACCTTGTGTATGACACAGACTTTTGGTCCCCATGATCTTCACTTCCTGAATATATTATGTTACATGGCAAAAGGGCCTTTGCAGAAGCCAATAAGGTTACTGATCACGGATGTTAAGGAGACCACCCTGGACTGTTGGGTGGGCCTAGTTTAATTAAATACTAGAGCTGGTAGCACAAGGGAAAATCGGAGATTTGAGGCAGGAAAAGGATAGGATGCAGTGATTTTGGTATAAAGGTGAAGGGGGTCACAAGCCAAGGAAACTGGTACCTCAATCCTACACCTGCAAGGACCAGAAATTTGCCAATAAATCAAAGTTTGGACCTTTTGATTTAGCCTTATGAGATCCCGAGCACAAGACCAGTTGATCTATGCTGTGCCAGGCTTTTTTTTTTTTTTTTTAAATTAAATTAATATATTGACTGATTTGAGAGAGGGGGGGAGAGAGACAGAGAGAGAGAGAGAGAGAGAGAGAGAGAGAGAGGATAGATTTGTTGTTCCATTTGATTATGTATTCATTGGTGGATTCTTGCATGCTTTTTGCATGTGCCCTGACCAGGGATCAAACCCTCACCCTTGGCATATTGGGGTGGTGCTCTAACCAGCTGACATACCTGGCCAGGACATGTGCCCTGACTTCTGAGCCACAGACTGTGAGGTAATAGACAGGCATTCTCGTTTTTAAGATGGTATCCCTAGAGTTGCCAATGATGCTTGGATGTCTTTGGGGTTTTCCAGCCAAATGTTAATCATGCCCTGTCCATTTTACAGAGGGCAGCCCATGCCACAGCCCCACTTCCTGCTCCCAAGCCACTGGCAATGCCTTGGTCTCTTCGAGAGGCTATAGACATAGCCTTACACCTTTTCACCCCTCCATCACCTGCACGTGTCACAGTGACACATGGTGACATCATTCAATTTTCCAGGACTGGAGGGGTTTCCCAGGACATGAAACTTTCAGTTCTGAAACTGGGAGAGTCTTGGCAAACTGGGATGAGTTGGTCACCTGACTTAATTGCCTGCTCATGACCGAGGCTGCTCTGTATCATAACCCTGGTCATATCAGATACTTGTTCTATAGACTTCTTGCAGCATGGGCTTGGGCACACACATACTGTGTATCTATAAAATGTATGTTAGTGAAATCAAAGGGAAATATACTAAATGCTTCAGGGAAGACAACTAGCAGAGATGCACAAAGAAAAATGGTCCTTATTGCCTTCAAAGGTCTTTATGTGAAGGTGTGAAGCCTGGAGTTGTAGCAGCCAGTGTGTGCTCATGAGCATGTAGCCTAAGGACCAGGTCAACTGCTGATGGAGGAGCAAATAAAAAGGTGAAAGAGCCGGGCCTCAAAGCATGGCTGGCCCCTGTACTGACTCAGCAGCCACCTTCCTCTGGACATGTTGCCATGGGAGATATTATTGGAGTCACTATGAGTCAACGATTTTAGTCTGTGAAGTCACTTTGACCATATTGTATTGCCATTAGGAGTCCCACCTTCCACTAACTTTCTTCCCAACGCAGCCCAGGCGTAAAGGAGCTAGTGTATACCACAGAGACTTTGCAAGGAAACCGAGGAGAAGGAAGGCAGATGAGGGAAAGCAAAGCAGAAATTGAGACCTGTTCTCTCACCTGGAGGCCCAAGGCACCACGTGTGTGACAACACACTTACGCAGGGCGGTGCTGAGGCCATGTAGCTCTGTACCTTGGGGAGGAGAACACTGCCTGCCATTGGGCAAAACAGTCAGCGTATCTGATGTCCCTTCTCTGAGTCTGAGAGACAGGCAGGGTCAAAGGAGAGACCCTACAACTCTGAGCCACCCATTTGAAGTTCCTGGGCATTTAGATGCAGAACTAGTCCTGAGGGGAAGGTCATTAGGTGGGAATGACGTCCATCAGCAACACAGCAATGCAGATTTAGACACATCTCAGCAGATGTGTTAGTAAAATATGAGTGCAAAGCACTCTTGCCAGTTCAGAGAAATGCCATCAGTACTCTCGTACTTAGTGGAAAACCTTTATAATTGTAAACATGAGTGTATTTATAGGAGCTTCATGAACTCATTTGTGCCTCTGACGCACCCCCTCTATTTGCAGCTGCTTAGTTTGGACACCTCAAATTGCTCTACCCTGGGTTTCCAGGGAGCCGGCCCTCACATCTGTGGATCACAGACAAAGTGGACACCTCTCACAGTGTCCTTTTCACATTTGTGTTCTCAGTGCTCATCGGGGGTGGTGGTAGGTAGTAAATATTTTCTAAGACACAAATCTAGTCTTGTTGCCTCTTTTCCCATAAACTTCCTTTACCTCCACTGCCTCTGGATCAGTGGTTCTCAACCTTGGCTGCACATTAGAATAACCTGGGGATCTTTTTAAAATCCTGATTTCTGGGCCTCATCCTCTGGAAATTCTGTTTCTTTGTTATAGGGTGGGGCCACAACATTAGTAACAAAGAAACAGAATTTCCAAAGGATGAGCCCCAGAAATCAGCATTTTAAAAAGATTCTCAGGTTATATTAATGTGCAGCCAAGGTTGAGAACCACTGCTCTAGAGTTAACCCCTAGCACGAGGTACACAGCCTCTCAAGCCTTGCCTCAGCTGATCTGCTAAGTCTCAGCTGCAGATCCTTCTGCCATCACCCGGCACACCCTCTGGTGTTACAGCAAAGTAGCCACTCTTGTCCAAACACCGCTCCCACTTTCTCCCGCATGTCCCTTGACGGGTCCTGTTCTCTCTGTGATAACTTTACCCCATGCGTTCCTGGTGAAGCCTTACACATCATTTACATCCCATCGCAGACAGCTCCTCTCCATGATTTCCTTCTCTGTGATGCCTCTGGACGCAGGTGAGCACCTGGCAGCATGCCCGGCACACAGGAGGTGCGCAGTAAGTGTCTATGGAACAGGGTTGATGAGCTGGGTTTCCATCCACCTCTTTGTAATTTGATATTGCAGGAGCTCTTCCCCGAACATACACAGGCAATCTGTTGCCTCTTCCACACAGCTGAGTGGACTCTGAAAGTAGCCAGCAGGCATCTATTTATTGCCTCTCCAGACTCTTCCACTGATTACACAAGTTCCTGGTGACCAATCTTTATCAGCGTGAGGAGATTTTATGCATGATCTCATCTGACCCACAGACACCTCACAAAGCAGAGGGCAAAGCAGAGAGAAGGCTGCCGTTCTCCCCATGTTGGAGATGGAGACAGTATGAGAAAGGGCATGTGGCTGGTGCCAGCCACATGGGGGCACCTGAGTTCACCTGCTCCCCCTCCAGGTGCTTCACAGCGTGTTGACCATCTAGTCCCTCTTCTCTGAACCAGCTCTAGTTTACATAAAACTTTCCCGGTGGTTCTCAGGTGAGGAGAGTTGTTGTCTACACTGTCTGATTTTGTCGTGCACGGAGGCTGAGTGGAGCTAGAGAGCTTGGTTTGGATTGAGCACCACATATTCTAATGCAAAATGGCGACTGACAAGCCATGGAAATCAGGGAATGCGCCGAGTGCTACTGATGAGGCCATGGTAGTGTGAAGCTTTGCATTCCCCCACCACATTAGTCACTTGGGCTCTCCAGCTGAAAGCTCCAGGCTGTGACTCAAGCTGACCTCTGACACAGTAGGCAGGTGTAAGCAGCTGGATGGGCCGCAGGCCCTGCAACGAAGGGGCATCATTTTGGGCAGCGGATTTCAGTGGCTCCCTAAGCTCTGAGATTTGCTCCACTGGATCTGTGGAAATGCCATTTTCTTAAAGAAATTAGCAGGTTTGAATCGTTCTGTCTTTAAGTTGTGTGTGTGCAACGTGTGTGTTTTGTGTGTACTGTGTAGTATGTGTTAGGTGTGTGTGTGCTGTATGTCTGTGTTGTTTTGTGTGTGTTGAGTATGTGTTATTGTGTGTGTTAGTGGCTTGCATTGCTTTGAGGTGTGTGTGTGTGTGCTTGTGAGTGGGAGTATGTGCATTGATGGCTGAGGGAGAAAGTGTGCAGGAGGAAAGAATCTGCCTTCTCACTAGGAATGGCAGGGGTGTTGAAAATCCTCTAAATCCCTAATCTCTTCACCCAGGATTAAGCAAATAAAATTGTTGGCTTGAAGAAGTCAGATTCTTGATGACTCTAAAGAGACAGCGGCAAAGTAAGTCAAGAAGCTTAGCTTCATATCAGCAAAGAGATGAAGGGACCTGGGCTCTGAATGACAGTCTGAGCAATACACCCTAATCCGATTACCAGGACTCCAGCGTCAGGCTACCTTAATGGTGGATTTTAAAAAATGATGCTAAAGTGCTCGTGTTCATCATCCAAAACTGCAGTTATTCATTAAGATGAAGAACCCCTGGCCTGAGACTCCAGCGAAGGGGCAGGAGACGGGTGAGGCTGGGTGAGAGGCTGTGAGGCTCATCCCTTGGAGGGCTCCTTTGTTCAACCGGCCTTTGTTTAAACTGTCAGCATCTCCTTGGCCCAGAGGAGAGAAGGGGGACTGGAGGCGAGGGGGCTGGGCAAAGTCAGGGGGCCGAGTCTGACACCGAGACAATTCTGTTTTGAGTTTTCTAGGTGGAGAGTTTTCACATTGAGCACACTTGCCGCCTCCTTTAACCTCCAGGCTAAAACAATCCCACATTTAAAAACTGTCCGATGGGATTTAGCATCTTTTAATGCTTTATTTATTTGGGAAGGAAGAGAAACAATGTGGTGTGGAAGAATAGGTAAGGTATATTTCCGTTACAGATTAATTAATCTCGAGGGATCTGGGTGGAAATCCTGGTGTGAGATTGGGCATAAGAATATAATTTACAAATAACACACACACTCTCCAGGCTTCATTTCCAACCCTCTGGCTCCTGAGTTTCAAATGCAAACCAGCTCCTTTACAGCCAAGGCCCCTTACTTACCTGGAATGCTGATGTTTTGTGTGTTTCCTCAATGGAAGGCTTATTTCTAGAGCAGATACTAAGCTGGAAGGGCTGGACTCAGAACTGAATTTCACCTGGAAGGTGGCTGGCAAATAATTGAACTATATCTACACTCCACTTCAGTGGAGAAGGAGTACTGGTATCTTGTGATTTCCGGGGGCACAAGCCTGGGTGTGGTCTCTTAGGTAAGGGGCACCCAGGTTCCTGTAAGAATTCAGACACGTCAGGCCTGCACTGAGAATCCAGTTTACCTACCTGAGTGACAGTGCGCTCCTTGATCTCAGAGAACCCATAGCTCACACAGAAAATGTGAAGCAGTTGTGCATGGAGGGTCTTCTTTGTTTTAGCAGCTTCGGGGAGAGGGAGCAGTCTTGGATAAATGGATTTATCACTCCATGATCTCAAAGGAATCCTAGGTTGTTCTGAAAGGAGGTCGGTAAGTCCCAAACCTAGTTGGTTACTAATATCACCTGGGCGCACTATTGAAAACATAGATTCCTGGACCAGTTCTGGACCTCATTGGAATATCAGTGGGTAGGGCTCAGGGACACTTAATTGTAATAGTTCTCTGTTTGAGGCTGGGCATGAGCCAGGCTTGGGAAACATGGGTATAGGATGTCGTGGCACATGGCAGCCCAGCAGGGAGGAAAGAAGGTCCCAAGGTGGCTTGGTCCTTTCTCACTGTTCAATGATGATTGGTCTTTTTTTCTTTTAGTAAAATGTCCTTTTAAGGTATGTGATGGCTAGTTTTGGACTAGACCCAGAAAGGGTGTAGCTTATGTCAGAAATGTAAATATTTGTGTGGTTCAAATCCTTATTCTTTACATTTTACAGCAGATGAATGTAAAGCTTATCCAATATAATAAAAGGCTAATATGCAAATTGTCCTCTCAGTAGTTTGACAGCTTGCTATGACATGGGCTGACCACCAGGGGGCAACATGGAATGAAGGAAGGCCCTGACCGGCAGCTGAAAGCCAGGGGAAGGAAGGCCCTGATCGGCCCTGATTGCCAGCTAGGCTTAGGGACCCTACCTGTGCACAAATTTCATGCACCTCTAGTATAAAATAAATGACTTGCTCAAGCTCACCTATATGATAAGTAGCAGAACCAGGTTTCAAACTCAGCTTTATTAACCCCAAAGTCCATGATCTTACTGCTGTGTCATGCCTACAAGTAAAGAGGGAGTCCACGGTCCTCTGATTCACCGTTCCTCTCACTTAGATGGATTTTTAAACCAAGAGTGTGTCTTCTAACCTTCCAGTCTTGTGTTTGTCACTGGTGATTAGAGTGCCAAATCGGAGGCTGGGGCCCCTGCAGTTCTTGGCTGAAGCCTAGCCCACTGGGCCATGTTGCCATTCATATTTCCATTTGTGATTTGCAAATTTTCTCGTCCTCTCGAATGCGAGATTTGTGCTCACACCCAGTGCAGCTTAAAGACGCTAGGCTGTTTGATTCAGAACGAAAATCCTCTTCTGCTTTGTGGAGTGAAACGTTGACATGTGGCAAAGAGCTTTAAGAAAGGGGTGGAATACTCTGCATTCAGAAATAAATGTGGGGTCTCAGGTCAAAGAAGGGAGTGCCTGGGCAGCGCACATGTGCACTTAAAGAAAGACAGGTGTGATTTCAGCGGCTGGAGCAGACATGGATGTCGGGATAGAGAACTATTGTGTGCTCTGAATTGATGACTGGAATTGGTGGAATTGACTGGGGACTTGGTTGCAAATGGAGCAGGAGTTAGAGAAGGGAACAAAGATGCTGAAAATGGGATGGGAGCAGAGGAGAGAATAGAATGGCCATGTGTTTCCAAATGGAAAATCCAGAGGATGAGCCTTCATTGACAGTTAGAAAGGCTCTCCAGATTTAGCTCAAGAGCTGTGCCAGGTGCCAAAAAATTGCTTGTCAGTCCTTAAAAGTAGTCAACCTTGGCTAACAGGTAGATGAAATGTAGTATGTGATGATACGATGTTCCAAAACGACGTACTGTCTGTATGCCAAGACCCTTTGTCCATATAGCTCACTCTCTATAGTGCCTGAAGCAGAGCAGCGTGGAGGACAGCCTCACCAAACCCCAGGCTGCAGCTTCCAAGGTGAGAAACCTTTCCACTCCCCTGTCTCTGCCGGACAGAGAGGAGGGCAGTCCTTGGAGCACCACTAGATTGGCTCCATTGTCTTTTAAAAATGACGTTAAGAAACTTTAAAAAGAGGAGAATTGGGACAATGGATCTGAAAAGAAAGGGAAAGAAAGAGCACAGCTGAGGCACAGCCCATAGATGTCACTAGAATCAAAAGGATCCGGCTAACAGGAAGCTGAATTCCAAGCTGCTTCCATGAACAAGAATAGGACTGTATTGAATCCGCTTCTATTCTTTGTCTGCAGCAGAGGCTGCGAAAGCCCATTCACAGGCATCCCACCCTTCAGATTTCCATCCCACCCCTCGGATTTCCATATCAAAGGCCGGCTGGGGTCTGGCTGGGCCAGTGGCAGTTTGACAGCCAGTATCTACCTCGGATCAATGTGCTCTGCCAGTCATCGCGGCAACGCAGACTTCCTAACTTACTTGCCCTGAGAAATTTATTCTTTTCAAAATTTTTTTTTGTGAGGGAAATCTCAGGGAAAAACCAAACCAAACAGCCCTTTGGCTCTGGAGGTGCAATGAGATGCTATTATCAGTCCGGCTCACTTCCCTCCTGGCATCAGAATGAAGTCAGGTCTAGAGTAAAAATCTCTGAAAACAAGATATGTAGATATTTTCAGCTTTAATCATTATGTTCAGCTTTTCAAGTGATTTTAAGAATTTGATAGAGGCTTGAATGGTGATAAAGTATTCTCTAGATGCAGGCTATAGTCAGAAAACAATCTAATATTTCATTTCTTTCTCCCTCCCTCCCTTCTTTTCTCCCTTCCTCCTTCCCTCCTTTTCTTCCTTCTTTCCTCTCTCCCTTTCCTTATTTTCTTTTGTTTCATCTTTCTTTTCTTCTTCTCTGCATTAGAAGAAGGACTGAGAATAAAAAACATCATATGAATGTTACTAGGATATTCTAGTAGCTGCCAGACGTCTTAGCCACAATTAGCAAGGGAGCAAAATGGAGAATCTGTTATTACATTGTGATCAGCATTGCTCAAATACACCCTCAAATATTTTAAATGCTCACTTTTTCACTGTGCACATAACTGTTAGATGCTGGAGTAAGTGAATATCCTGATTGTTGAAAGAACTCTGGCTATGCATGGGTGCTAAGGAGACTTCTAGGCCATTGAGTAATGAAGCCATTTCATTTCTGTGTGCGACTGCATTAAAACCATTCACAACCTCTTAAAGTTCTTTCCTGCTCTGATTGCCATACGTTTATACAAGTGTGCCCCAAATTATATCTTGGAATACTCCTTCTATGACAAGTCAATAGACTTCACTCTAAATAAGTGTTCTCTGGCCCTTTAAATTTGGGAAATGCTGCCACATAGGCTTGTCAACAATTGTGGATCTAGAACACTGCTCTGGTCTATCCGTTTGTTTGTTTTTCCTCTGACCTGGCCTTCTTTGGCCTCTGAATCCTCTTTCACCTTTTGCTGCCCAGTAACAGACTTTCCTCAATGCTCAACTTTTGCTTCCAGGTCTTTTTTCCTATGCACTGTTCTGAGGTTTTCACTCACTTTTATGCATTTATACAGAAAGTAAACTGAACTCTATGGAGAGGATTGATCTTTCTTCTGTGTTCTGTTTTGATTTCTATTTGTCTTTCTTATAAACCCACATGCAATTTCCCCATTCCATTCTGCTTAACTGCATTGATTTCATTTTTTTCTGCAATCCAATCTTCACTTTCACTTTCTTTGGTTTAATCATTTTTATTTTCCAATTACAGCTGACTGACATACAATATTATATTAGTTTCAGGTGTACATGCCATAATTTAGACATAATTTAACTTACTAAATTATGATCCTGATAAAACTTGTACTCATCTGACATCATACAAAGTTCTTAGAATATTATTGACTATATTCCCTATGCTGTACTTTACATCTCCATACCTACTCTGTAACTACCAATTTATACTTCTTAATCCCTTCACCTTTTTCACTCATACCTCCAACCCCCTTCCCACCTGGCAACTGTCAAAATGTTCTCTGTATCTATGAGTCTGTTTCTGTCCTGCTTGTTCTTTCTTTCTTTCCTTCTTTTAGATTCAGTTATTGATAGTTATGTATTCATTGCCATTTTATTGTTCATATTTTTTATCTTTTTTTCCCTCTTCTTAAAGAAGACTCTTTAACATTTCATGTAACACTGGTTTGGTGGTGATGAACTCTTAGCTTTTTCTTGTCTGGGAAGCTCCTTATCTGTTCTTCTATTTGAAATGATAGTTTTGCTGGGTAGAATAATCTTGATTGTAGGTCCTTGCTTTTCATCACTATGAATATTTCTTGCTACTCCCTTCTGGCTTGCAAGGTTTCTGTTGAGAAATCAGCTGATAGTCTTTTGGGAGTTCCCTTGTAGGCAACTAATGACTTTTCACTTGCTGCTTTTAAGATTCTCCCTTTGTCTTTAACCTTTTGCATATTAATTATAATGTGTCTTTGTGGATCCCTTTGGGTTAATCTTGTTTGGGACTCTTTGTACTTCCTGGATTTATATGTCTATTTCCTTCACCAGGTTAGGTGAATTTTCTGTCACTATTGTTTTCAAGGAGATTTAAAATTTCTTGCTCTTTCTCTTCTCCCATGATGCAAATGGTGTTATACTTAAAGCTGTTCCAGAGTCTCCTTATTTTTTTTTATTCTTTTTTGCTATTTGGATTGGATGCTTTCTGCTTCCTTATATTCCAAATTGCAAGATTCTAGGCTTCATCTACTCTACTGTTGATTCCCTGTAAATTATTCTTCATTTCAGTTAGTGTAGCTTTCATTTCTGATTGGTTCTTTTTTAATGGTTTCTATGTTGTTTTTCATGCCATTGAAGTTCTCACTAAGTTTCTTGAGCATCTTTATAACCATTGTTTTAAACTCTGTATTCTGGTAGTTTGTTTGCTTCCTTTTTATTTAGTTCTTTTTCTGGAGATTTTTCTTGTTCTTTCATTTTGGACATCTTTCTTTGCCTTTGCATTTTGGCTGCTTCTCTGTGTTTATTTCTATGTATTAGGTAGAGCTGTTATGTCTCCTGCACTAGCTAGAGTTGCCTGGTATAGTAGGTGTCTTGTAGGGCCCAGTGGTGCAGCCTCCCCAGTCACCCAAACTATGCACTCAGGTGTGTTCACTGAGAGCCAAAGCCAGCTGCCACTAGTACTGGGCTGGTGCCACATAACATGAGGTACAGGGTACACAGAGACCAGATGCTGCTTGTTTGAAAGATTTTAGGAGTCTGAAGCATGAGACAAGAGAGGCCAGATGTATGGAAAAGCTACTGGAAACCATTTGGGTTGGCCAGAAAATTGGGTGGGACCAGATCTCAAGGAATTACAGGGGCACGGCAAACAATGTGAGCCAGGTTGATAGAGACTCAGATATGGTGCCAACCTGCCCACTCTGTTGGCAGGGAGGGGTCTTAGAAAAGGAACAATGTCCTCTTCCAGCACTTTTGTCAGACATAAAGCTGCCCTCCCAGCTCTCACCCTAATGCCAGACAATTCAGTGTCTCCTTATCTGTCCCTGGTTTGTTTTAAGCTGCTGCCCCAGTGTTGGAGCTCAGAGGGAATGAGTCCAAGTACGATCATGTCCAGGCCCTTTAAGAGGAACTTTTTTGGGACTCCAGCAACTTCTCTTTACTCAGCCACAATCCCCACTGGTTTTTATATCCAGAAGTTAGAGGGATTTCTGTCCTTAACTCTGGAACCCTGGACTGGGAGGCCTGGTGTGGTCCTGGGATCCCTCACTGCTCAAGGGCACTTCAAAGCTGAGATATCTATCCCAATTTTAAACTGGCACATGTGTGTGTAGGACCAGCATGTTCCATGTCTCTGCCTCTCCTATCAGTCTCAATGTGGCTTCTTCTAAATCCCTAGTTCTAGGGCTTCTGTTCAGCTAGATTTCAGGAGGTTCTGAATCATGGTTGTTCTGTGGTTTAGTTATGATTTTATGTGGTTATGGGTAGATTAAGTACCATGTTTTCTACACTGCCATCCTGACCGGAAGTCTCACTTCCGCTTTCTTTGTGTTAATGATACTGCCATTCTTCCTTGACAGAAGGAAATAGTGAAATCATGTTTAACTATTTTTTTCTCCTCTTTGGAAAAATGACCACTGACATTTTAAATAAATATCTTGAGGACTCTTGCTTTTACAGAGAAACATTTCAGATTAAAAGGGTGCCAAGGATCTTTACATAAATATGAATAAATACTTCCACAGCTTTATATGTGAGGGCAGCATAGTACATTTACCCTTGAACAACATGGGGGTTAGGGGTGCTAATCCTATGCAGTTGAAAATCTACATATAACTTTGACTCCCCAAAACTTAACAACTGCTGATGACCTTACCAATAACATAAGCCATCAATTAACACATATTTTATATGTTATATGTACTATGTATTTTATTTTTATAATAAAGTAAGCTGGAAAAAGAAAACACTAAGAAAATCATGAAGAAGAGAAGGTACATTTAGAATATTCATTGAAACCAAAATCTCTGTGTAAGTGGACCCACACAGTTCAAACCCATGTTTTTCAAAGGTCAACTGCATTTCATTTCCAGGTGTCCTTCGTTGTCTTTTGGATAATTAGATTAAGAATATTTCTTCTCTTACAAACAGTGCTATTGTGAACCCTTAGAAACAAGCTTTGCACACAATCTTAATTATTTTCTTTAGATGATATGTCTAAATGAAAAGTGGATATTCTAGGTTAAGGAGCATGCACAATTTTAAGTTTAAAGAAAGATATTTTGACAGATCTCAAAGATACTAATTACTGTTGTTGCTTCTTTCTGATATTATTAATTTTTGTATGTATTAAAAAGAAAAATGTTATTTTAATATCTTTACTTACATTTCTTTCATTACTACAAGACTGAATAAAGCCTTATATACTCATTGATTATTAACATTACTTTAATAGCTACTGGTTTATGTGAGGTACTAGTTCATGTCTTTTTCTATTGGGGTATTTAATTTATCACTCAGGTTTAAGGATCCTTTATATATTAATGGATTACATTTAATCATAGGCAGTATTTGGCATTTATTCTGTGCCAGACACAATTTTAAGCTTTTATATCCATTATATTTGTTAAGCCTTATAACTCCTCTATAAATTAGGTACAATTTTTACTTACTTTTTGATAGAGAAACTGAGGGAGCTTAAGAAGTATGTTAAAAAAATAAATGATTTGTAAATTTTATAGTTAAGATGTTACCAAAGCAATTTGGTTCTTAACCTCCTTGATATCCAGCCTTAAAAGAAAATTTATATTAAAGATATTAAGCATTTGACTGTATTGTAAGTTACATTTTTAATGTGTTTATTGGCTCACAAATATTTTTACTTTTTATAACTAAATCTATTAGTGTTTACCTTATGTTTTCTGCTTTTGGTGTCATAGGCTTTTTGCTTTTTTTTCTCTCTGATAGTTAGTTGTTCCCCAACCATTATAGCCTACAATTTGTAATTCCATCTCTTTTATATGTAAATACCATGCATTTTATTGTTTTAGCTGGACTTTGTATCTTTTTCTATTAATCTTCACTGGTACCTTTTATTTTTTTTAGATTTAAATACATTTCAACATCTGATAAAGGAATAAAAAAACTTTTAAAGAAAACTTCCTGGCTAGTCTTTTATTTTCTTCAGTCAAGTTTTGCTAGTTTCTCCAAACATTTTAAAATATTTTTTACAGTTATTTTAAAGTCCCTAAAGTTGTTTATTATCATGTTGATATTGGTCTTTCCTTTTCCAATACACTTCTTGTCAGTTCCCATTCTCCTTTTTGGTGGATTTCAGGCCCTCATTCCCACCACGAGATTCACCAGGAGCCGTAGCGTTTTGATAGACTCATAGACTCCACTCTCCAGGTGATTGGTCAAAGGTGGAAATTTCACCCGGACAAGAATAGCTAGTGTCTTTCCCCAGTATCTTTACAGTTGAAATCTAGAGACTAAGTCCCTTTCTGGTGGTGGAAGATGTGGGAAGCGAAACACAGGAGCTGGGGAATGCCATCTTTCAAGCCAGGCAGAGAAACCAAGTTACCAGGAAAGACACTGGGGATGAAGGGAAGCAAAAGGTGGAGGCTTCCCCTGTTAAGCCCTGCCTCCAGGAGACTAGATGCCTATGAACTCCTGGCTGGGCATGGCTGTCCCTGACAGCTCATAAAACCCAAGAACAAAGACCTAATTCAGCTCAGAATGATTTCTGTTATTTGCAACCAAAAGAGTCTTGAATAATATATAGCTTATTATTGGTATGAGAAATGGCTATTGAATTTTGTATATTCTGTTACAAGTGACCAAAAAAATCATTTATTATTTTCAATAGTTTCTCATTTGTGATTTTCAGATTTACAGAAATTAATGCATTTTATTGTGTTTATGATGATAGCATTGTTCCATAATTCCAACATAGATAGACACATATTTACATATGTACATGTATGCATACACACATGCACACAGATATATTCTCTTCTGATTGTATGTACAAGGACTTCTAAATTTATTTTAAATAACAGTGGTGCTGGCATTGATGCTACTCTTAATTTTAATAAGAACGCTTCTAGACTAAAGGGTTAAGAGTGATATGTGCTGTTGGTTTCAGATAGTTGTAATTTATCTCATTACTTAAATATTCTTCTGTTTTTATTTTTAAAAGCCATGCTTTAAACGAAATTGGAAATATATTTTCCATTTTAAAAATACTTTTAGTATCTAAGAGGACAATTATGTGCTTCAGAAAACCTCCTTTGATTCACTAATATAATGATGTTCATAGATTTTTCTAAGGACTGACTCATTTTTGTAATTCTAGAGAAAGACTATTGTGTTTTCATTGTATGTGATTTATTTATGTCTAGATTTGCTTGCTAATATTTTCCCTACCACTTTCCCTCTATAGTCATAATTAGGAATTTGTCTAAGTTTTTTAAATGCAATATTTTCCAGGTTTTGGTATCAAGATTATGCTAGCTTTCTGTCAATTCATTTGCTCTGAGACAATTAAAATACCACCCGAAGTATCTGCACTTTATGTTAGCTAGAATTTACTGATAAACTTCCTGAGCCCAGCATAATTTGGGGGTTCTTTAAAATCATTAACCATTTTTTATGTGGATATTTCTGTTATCAACCTTGTGTCAATTTTGGAACTTTTTTTTTTGCTGGAAAATATTTATTTCATTGAGTATATCACATTGATTTTAAATTTGTACATAGCAATTTATATTTATAACTCTCCTCACCATCTGTGGTTCCATACCCTTTCTCATCCTACATAATAAAGAGCTAGTATGCAAATGGTCATCACACCCTCACATCATCGCACCGTGATGCCCTCACACTGTCACAATCCATCACCAGGAGGCTGTGTGTGCAACACATGGGTGGGCAGGGCTGCATGCGTGCGAAGGCGTGCATGAGTGGGTGGGGACTTGATGCTGTGTGCATGGCGCAGAAGCGGGACCCCCAGCTCTGGCCTACCTCTTTGGGGCAATCCATCGAAGAGCCCCGGATGGGTGGGTGGGGCCTACCTCTTTGAGGCAATCGATCATGGGGCTCCTGCATTGTGAGAGGGCACAGGCCAAGCTGGGGGACCCCCCCTGAGTGCACAAATTTTGTGCACTGGGCCTCTAGGTTAGTATAATTTGAGATTGCAGAGTGAACTTCACCAGAGCTCTATCAGTTATATGGTTAGGTAAGTACATCAGCTCTTGGATTCACTAATCAATCAGCTTTTATTTCTAACTTGTGAATTTTCTTCTGTTTGTATCAGTCCTCTCTAATACTTATCTCTATTCTGTTTTACTTTTTTAAAACCTCCTCTATTGGATAAAATAATTTATTTTCAATACATCTAGCTTATAATGAAATAATTTAAAGCTTTGGGTTTTCCTAGGATTTGGCTTTGTGTATATCCAATAAGTATGGATGTTTAATATTGATGTTGTTATTTTCTAAGGAACTATGATTTCAGTTTTGATTTCCTCATTCTATGAGTAGAGATATATCACAGTAATTTAAAATTTCCATGTGGTTGAGTTTTTTCATTTACATTTTTGTTTCTACTATCTAGTTTTATTGTTTTAATGGCCACAGAATATGACATAGATGATTCGTTCTGGGAGAAATTTATTTACATTTTCTATGCTTTTAAATATGGTTAATAGTACTTAATAAAACAATATAAAACCAAACTCTACCCACTTCTTAATTTAGACTTACTAATTATATTATTGATTGATTCTGCATGCTTTTGTGGGGAAATGCTTAATCTTACAAAGACTTAGAGAATTAAATCACGCATTTTAATTTTTTGTTAGTTTTTTTCCAACCATTACAAGCATTTTTTCCATCCCATCCCATCCATAAAAATTCAAATTAATTGTAAATTCTCTGTTAGTTTTAAACTTTATGAATACAAAATGACTCTTTTTTTCCTATATCATAGTTTTGCTCTAAATTCTACTCCACTTGATACTAATAATGGCACACTTGCTTTTTTAAAAAAGTGATTTTGCATTTAGATCAGCATTCTTTATTTTTTTAAGTATATTTTTGATTTCAGAGAAGAAGGATGAGGGGGAGAGAGAGATAGAAAACTGAATGATGAGAGAGAATCATTGATTGTCTGCCTCCTGCATGCCCCACACAGGGGATAAGCCCGCAACCTGGGCATGTGTCCTGATGGGGAATCAAACCGTGACCTCCTGGTTCAGAGGTCAACACTCATCCACTGAGTTATGCCAGCTGTACTTGGCACCCTTGCTTTTGAGCTTGTCCATGAGTTAGTTGTCTGCTTCAACTTTTCAATCAAATTAATTTTCATCTTTCTGAGGCCCTTTGCCAAGTATGATTAAATGTGTCCATTAGAGTTAGCAACAGCAGAGGGCTGGCAATCCCGAGTAAGGGAGTCTCAGCGGAAAGGTTTGAGCCGGACTTCTGGGTGCTGAGTGCTCCTGGCTGGGACAGCTACTGCAGGCATCTCCCCAAAAGTTTGTCTGTGAAGGGCAGATGTATCGAGAACAAGATTGGGCACGGGTCATTTGTTTATGAGAGTTTTTAAGTTAATTAATACATTATGGAAGAGAAGCACATTTAAATGCTGATAGAAAAAAAAAAAGGCCAAGTGTAGAATACTGCGTTGAAGCTTTAGATGAGAAAGGAGATCATTGATACAGTTAAATTCCTGAAGAAATAGTTGGAAGTGGGATCCAGGTCATAAGTGGAGGGGTTAGCTCCATGCAGAAGGAAAGATGAGAACATGACCTGTTGGAAAACAGGAAAGTTTGCAGATGAGAAGGCAGAAAAATAGGAGTTTCCATGTTATCATTTCTATTGGACTATGAGGCAGGAGGCCAGTTGTCTGTTGAAGAACAGAAGGGTATGTAGTCGTGTACAGATTTTCCATGGAGTAGGTTTGAGATACCCACCATTGTAAATGGGGTAAACTTGATGAGAGGAACAGACAAATTATCCCTGAGTGCTGAAGACTCAGGGAAAGTTTCTTGTGGATTTGAGGTCATGCCCGTTCATGAGATTGTGTAATTTCCTTCACTGTCTCAGAAGTCTACAAGCAGGAACGGAGAAAGTAAAGTAAGGCTGATCCATGGTTGAATTTTGCTGGGCTGATGTAAGAGAATAACAGCACAAAGAAGTTGCAGACATTGCTGAGAGATGCTGAAAGGATAGAGGGATAAAGGGAAGGTGAAGCAGAAATGGGCTAAGAGAGTAAACGGAAGTGGAGGAAACCCAATAATTTAATTCTCAATGAGGTCAAGTAACAGATGTCCTGAAGTAGTGGGGAAAATTGAGAGGTTGGATTGAGAGAATACTTTTTTAGGGAACATAACAGTACAGAGATGAATGTATCAGAAAGGATAGATAAAGTTACAATGTGGTTTCAATTTTTTTATGATGATCAAAGATAATTATAAGGGCTGGGTGGCATTGCAGTGCCGAGCAGTCTACAAAGCAATTGTTCCTGGCTGTCTTTCATTTTTTGTTGTTGTTGTTGTTCTGTGCGATAAGAGGTCTGATTCAAATTCCCTGAGTTATATAAATCTTGAAAATTTACACAAGAATAGATAGAATTCTTAGAAAAATCTATATAAATTAAATAAATTTAATATCAAATAAAATATCCACAAAGCAATTTTTTAGTTATAGTTTGATAAATTATGCCAACATTTAAACATGAATAATACCAATTCAACACAAACTTATTCAGAAAATAAAGAAGGAAATAAAATCCTACATGATTCTATAAAGTCTACAATGCCAGCACACAAAACCAGAAAAAGATTACAAGGAGATGAAACTACAGACAATTATCTCCTATAAAAATAGATAAAATATTCTTACCAAAGTTTTAGAAAGCCAAACCCAATTATCTATAAAAAAGACAGTAAAACATGACCAAGAAGCACTTATTCTGAGAATGCAAGGCTAGTTCAACATTTCATAGTCAATCAATATAATTCAACTTATTAAACCCCAAAAGAGATAAGCCATGTAAATATATTAGTAGGTACAGAAAAAAACATTTGACAATATTTAGCAACTGTTTATAATGAAAGCTGCCAGTAATTAAAGAGAGGGAACTTTCAAACTGAGAAGCTAGCATCATACTTAGTGGTTGAAAGCCCAGTGCTTTCCATTTAAAATCAAGAACAAGGCAGGACTATCCACTCTCACCACCTATATTCAAAATTGTGCTGGAAGTTTTATTTATTGTAAGAAGGGAAGAACAATAAATAAATGGAATACAAATTGGAAAGGAAGTAAAATTTTCTATTTGCAGATGGCACATTAGAGTACATAAAAAATCCAAGAAACCAGTAAAAAAGCCGTGCACTTGGGGGGTCCTACAACCTCACAGTCCAGGAGCCCTCAGGGGAGCCCTCTGTGGGAGGCAACCAGTGGGGGGAACGGCGGGGCAATAGGGAGATAGTCTCCCGATCACTCCTCCACTGCCACCGGTTGCCACCGTCCCCTGATCGCCGCCCCCTCCCTCTTCCCATTGGCACCCACCTTGGCTGGCCTGGTGTCACCCACTCACTGGCCCCACCCCCCACAGACATCCGAAGGATGTAAAATCTGGGTCTGGATTTACTTTTTAAAAAATATATTTTTCTTGATTTCCGAGAGGAAGGGGGAGATAAAAAGAGATAGAAACATCAGTGATGAGAGAGATGGATTCATTTTTTCCATGTAGATGTCTAATTGTTCTAACATTATTTGTTGAAAAGACTGTGAATTCTCCATTGTATTACATTTACTCTTTTGTCAAAGAACAGCTGACCATATTTCTATGGATCTTTTCCTGGGCTCCCTATTCTAGTTTTTGATCCATTTCTCTACTTCTTCACCAGTATCACACTTTCTTGATTACTGTAGTTAAATGGTAAGTTTTGAAGTGGGGTAGCGTCAGTCCTAAACTTTGTTCTTCTATTTTAATACTGTGTTGGCTTTTGAGTTTTTTGTTTTTTCTTTTTTAGATACACTTTAGAATCTGTTTGTCAATATCCACAAGATACCTTGCTGGGATTTTAATTGCTTCAAATCTACAGATCAAGGTGGGAGGAATTGTCACCTTGTCAATGTTCAGTTTTTCTATCCTTAAACATTTATTTAGCTCTTTGATTTTCTTTCATCAAAGATTTGTAGTTTCCCCCCCCACATATATCTTGTACATATTTTGTTAGACTTATACCTAAGTATTTTTCATTCTATGGGGTGTTAATGTAAATGGTAATATGTTTTTAATTTCAAGTTCTACTTGTCATATAGTTGGAATCCTATGGTATACAGCCTTTTATAGTATATAACAAAATGATTGTTTTTTGTTTATAGTTTTTACTAGAGGTCCGGTGCACAAAAATTTGTGCACTCAGGGCGGGGGTGGGTCCTTCAACCCGGCCTGTGCCCTCTCGCAGTCTGGGACCCCTCAGGAGATAACGACCTGCTGGCTTAGGCCTGCTCCCAGGTGGCAGAGGGCAGGCCCAATCCCTAGGTGCACCCCCTGGTTGGGCTCACAGTATGGCCGATTGGGGAGTTGGGGCGCCGCTCCCTGTCATGCACAGAGCAGGGCCCATCAGGGGGATTGGGGCTCAGTACCCTGTCACACACAGAGCCTCAGGGTGATCAGGGGCTTTGGGCGCTGCCCCCTGTCACGCTGATCCCGGTGTCGGGAGAACTCTTCGCTCCGCTGATCCCAGTTCTGGGAGGCATATTACCCTTTTACTATATAGGGTAGAGGCCTGGTGCGTGGGTGGGTGCTGGCTGGTTTGCCCCGAAGAGTGTCCTGGATCAGGGTGGGGGTCCCCGCTGGGGGGCCTGGCCAGTCTGGAGGACGGGCTGAGGGCTGTTTTCAGGCTGGGGGTGACTGATGCTCCCAACCGCTCCTTTTTTTTCTTTTTACTTTTTTTATTTTGGGCCAGCTTTAGCTTTGAGGCTTGGCTCCAGCTCTTAGGACTCCGCTGCTGAAAGTAGGGTTCTGGCCTTTGCTTACAATGTTGCGATCCTGCTGGCTGAAGCCCGGTAGACTAAAGCAGGTTTCTGGGGTTTTGTTTAGCTTCTATATTTGTTACATAGTTGCTTAGAGTTGCAGCTCAGAGGCCTGCAGCAGCAGGCGGGGAATGTTGGAGTCCTCCATCACTGAAGCAAGCAAGCCTCATGTTAGTTTCAAGCTGCCTGGCTGCCGGCTCCCCTCTTGGCTGGCAGTTAATTTGCATATCACCCTGATTAGCCAATGGGGAGGGTAGCGGTCATATGCTAATTACCATGTTTCTCTTTTATTAGATAGGATATTCTGCAACCCGGCTATAATTTGTTCAGCAAGCAATCATAATTGCTTATTCGTTCAGGAAGGTTTTTTTTTTTTTTTCCAATTCTTTTGGACTTTTATTTCTTTCTTCCCAATCAGTATATGTTTAATTTCCTTTCCTTGTCTTATTGCATCAGTTAGGACTTCTGGTATGATGTTGACAAGGAGTGGTGAGAGGGGGTATCTTTGTCTTGTTCTTGACCTTCATGGGAAAGCTTTGTTTCTCATCATTAAGTATAACATTAGCTGTAGGCTTTTAAAGAAGTTCTTTATCCAAGTGAGGAAGTTCCACCCTGGTTCTAGTGTGCTGAGAGCTTTTATCATTAATGGGTGTTGGATTTTGTCAAATGCCTTTTCTATTGATATAATCATGTGATTTTTCTTCTTTAGCATGTGATGAATTAAGTTAATTGTTTTTAAATGTTGAACCATTCTTGTATACCTGGGATAATTCCCACTTGGTTGTGGCGCATAATTCCTTTTATACATTTTTGGATTTGACTTGCTAATATTTTGTGGATAATTTTTGTATTTATTTTCATGGGAGATATTGGCCTGCAGTTTTCTTGTGATGTCTTTGTCTGATTTTGGTATTAAGGTAACACTGGCCTCATAGAATAAGTTAGGAAATATTTCCCTTACTCTTATTTATTGGAAAAGGCTTGAAAATTGGTATAATTTCTTTCTTCAATATTTGGTAGGTTGTACCAAGAACCTATATGGGCATAGTGTTTGATGTATTGGAAGGACGTTAACTGCTGATTCTGTTTCTTTAATAGAAATCAGTCTGCTCAGAAGGTCTCTTTCTTCTGTGAATTCTAACAGATTGTTATCAAATTTGCAGGAATAGAGTTATTTATAGTATTATTTTTAATCTTTTAATGTTCATGTAGTATGTTGTACTGTTCCTTCTTTTACATTTGATATTAGTCATATGTGTCTTCTTTCTTATTTTCTTAGTTTGACTAGCAGCATACCAATTTTATTGATCTTTTCAAACAGCTTTTAGTTTTGTAGATTTTCTCTATTGATTTTTTTGTTTTAATTTTTATTGATTTCTGCTCTATTTTTTATTATTTATTTACTTCTACTGCTTTGGAATTAATTTACTCTCTTTTTCTAGTTTCCTAAGGTAGAAACTTAGGTGATTGATTTTGAATTTTTTTTCTCTTCTAATACATGCATTCAGTGCTATAAGTTTCTCTTTATGCATTGCGTTTACTGCATCCTACAAATTTTGATAAGCTTTATTTTTTCTCTACTTAAAAATATTTTTAAATTTCTCTAGAGAGTTATGATTTAAAGCATGTGTTATTTAAAAGCATGTTTGTTTTTTAATTTCAAAGTATTTTGAAAATTTCTAACTATCTTTCTGTTGCTGATTTTTACTTTCATTTTATTGTGTTCTGAGAGTGTATAGTGACTAATTTTCATTCTTTTAAATTTGTCAAGAGTTGTGTTATGGCCTGAAATGTGGTCTTTCTTGGTGAATATCCATGTGAGATTGCGAAGAACGTATATTCTGTTGTTGTTGGATGAAGTAGTCTACAGATGTCTATTTTACCCAGTTGATTGATGTTACCATTGAGTTCAACTATGTCTTTATTGATTTTCTGCCTGCTAGATTTGTCTATTTCTGAGAAAGGGATGTTAAAGTCTCCAACTGTAATAGCGGATTTATCTTTTTCTCCTTGCAATTCTATCAAATTTTGCCTCATGCATTTTGACCCTCTGTCAAATGAACAATTGGAGATTGTTGTATTTTCTTGGAGATTGTTGTATTTTGGAGAATTGACCCTTTTATCATTATGTAATGTTTTTCTCTATCCCTGATAATTTTTCTTGCTCTGAAGTTTGCCCTGTGTGACTATAATATAGCTACTCCAACTTTCTTTGATTAGTGTTAGTATGGTATATCTTTCTTCTTTCCTTTACTTATAATTTATATGTATTTTATAGTTAAAGTATTTTTTGATAGACAACATATAGTTGGGTTTTGCTTTTTCATACATTCTGACTTAAAATTTGTCCTTTAACTGGTGCATTTAGATCATTGACTTTTAAAGTGATTATTATATCATCGGATTAATATCTACAATATTTGTTACTGTTTTTTTTTTATTCATTGCCTTTGTGTGTTTTATTTTTTCTTGTTTTTGTCTTCCCCTCTCTTTTTTAATTTTTTTGGCTATTATGGTTTTGATTGAACATGATTCAATGTTCTCTCCTTATAATTACACTTTAAAAAGAAACATTTTTAGACATGCCCTAGAATTTGCAATACACATTTACAACTAATCCAAGTCTACTTTCAAATAATGTTATATTGCCTCATGAATAGTTCAAGTACCATATAATAAGAAACTATTCCTAATTTGTTTCCCACCCCTTGTATTACTGCTGTCATTATTTTCACTTTTACATGTTATAATCATTAACTGTGTTATTGCTATTATTATTTTGAACAAAAGCATATTATGTTAGATCAATTAAGACTATGAAAATAAAATTTTATCTTCACTTATTCCTTCTCTAATGCTCTTTCTTTATGTAGAATCTGAATTTCTGAATTGTCTTTCTCTCTGAAAAACTTATTTTAACATTTATTGCAAGTTATTTCTAGTGGCAACCTAGTCCCTCAGTTTTTGCTTATCCAAGAATGTCTATTTCTTCTTCACTTTAGAAAGAGATAGAAAATACTAGGTTGGTGATTGTTCTTTCTTTCCCCCTCTCTCAACACTCTAAATATTTAAATATTTTACTTCATTTTCTTCTTGCTTGCATGGTTTCTGAGAAAAAGTCAGATATAATTCTTATTTTTGTGTCCTTAAAGGTAAGGTGTTCCTCCTAACCCCTAAGCTTCTTTGAGGATTTTTTCCTCATCTTTAATTTTTTACAGTTTGAATTTGACAGGCCTGGGGGTAAGGCTTATTTATTTTTGGCACTTATCTTACTTAATGTCCTCTGAATTTCCTAAATATGTGGTTTGGTGTCTGATATTAATTTCGGGAAAATTCTCAGTCATTATTGCTTCAAATATTTCTTCTGTTCCTTTTTCTCTGTCTTTTTCTTCTGGTATTTTCATTAAGCATGTTACAGTTTTTTGTAGTTGTCCCACAGTTCTTGGATATTCTGTTTTCTTTCTTTCTTTTGGTCTTTATTCGCTTTGCACTTCCTTTTTTGGAAATTTCTATTAACATATTCTCAAGCTCAGAGATCTTTCCTCAACCATCCCCAATCTACTCATGGGCCCTTCAAAAGTATTCCTGATTTTTGTTACAGCGTTAAGTTCTAGCATTTCTTTTTTATTCTTCTTTAGACTTTGCATCTCTCTGCTTATATTGCCTGCCTCCCTGTTTTGTTCTGTGTGCAATCTACTTTATCCATTGGATCCCTTAACATATTAATCATAGTTACTTTAAATTCCTGGTCTGATAATCCTATCATTTCCTCAAACTGTGTTTTGTTTGTTTGTTTGTGTTTACCTTTTAGTCTGCCCATTTTCCCCTGTTAGCAGGACATGATGTACTAGCTGAAAGGAGCTGTGGGAAACAGCAACAAGGTGGTAAGATGTATGGGGCGGGGAAGTGTTGTGTTAGCTCTGTGATTAGGACTCAGATTTTCAGTGAGCTTGTGCCTCAATGAACTTGAAGGCACATTAACCTTTTTTTATTTTTACCCCCTTAGGTGGGGCGGGATGACTAGAGTGGGCTGGTGTTGGGTTTTTCTCTTTCCCACATGAAGAAAAATTAAGGGAATTGGAATTGAGTATATTCGTTCCCCCGGGCCAGTTAGGCTATGAAATAAAATAGTTGAGGGTTTGGTAAAATAGTTTCTCTTGAAGGCAGGCCTTGTTAAGAGCAAAATGATTTTCAGTATTTTCAAATTATATTTTCCCCATTTTTTTCTGATGTTCACTGTGAGATGATGAGGTACCTCTCCCACGTGTTCACACTAAACCACCAGCATTTCGTCAATTACAGGTACTTTTCTACCTCTGCACTGCTTCCCAGAGTTTATGTTCTGGGAAGTTGTGAGTCTCTGCATTTGCTTGACTGTCTCTCCAATTGTGGGGCCAGAGCTTTGCCCTGTGACCTCACTTTTTGGACACATCTAAGAAGAGCTCATGAATTTTTCAGTTTGTTCGGCTTTTAGCTGCTGTTAGGACACAGTGATGACTTTTAAGCTCCTTACCTGCTGGACCTGGAGCCAGAAGTCCAGGGCAGTGTAGTATATTTTTATGCATGAAAGTTTTACCAGTCATCATATCTCTTTGGAAAAGTGTGTGTGTATAACTATAGATGTATACATACACATATATGTGTATATTACTGAATTTAGACTATCTCAACATAGCACAGAACACCATGTTTTGACTTTTATAGCAATATAAGAAATCTGGTGAGTTTATGGTGCTTGATTCAAAGTTCTTCAGACGCCAACAACTTTGAATGGCCTGTGCCCTGGGACATCCTCACACCCTAGGACACTGCAGTGCAGTATGATTTGAATGGCACATTAACCTTTTTTATTTTTACCCCCTTAGGTGGGGCGGGATGACTAGAGTGGGCTGGTGTTGGGTTTTTCTCTTTCCCACATGAGAAAGAGGTCTGTCTATCTTTAATAAAGTGGGAGAAGGCGGCACTGAAAGGGAAAGTGGTGAAAGGAACCACTTGATTCCTCCTTCCACCACGGTACCTGTTTGAGCAGCTCCCTTTTAGGAAAGCGTGCTAGTTTAAAATGACGACTTTAATGTGCCTGCTTTAGCTTCCTGTGGTTTCTGCAACAAATTTGCTGACTTAGAAACGGAAGAAATGTATTCTTTCCCCGCTCTGGAGCCTGGAAGTCTGGAATCAGTTTCACTGGCCAACTCGAGGTAGACTCCCTTCGGAGGCTCTTGGGGAAGAACCCGTATTTGCCTCTTCCAGATTTGGTGACTGCTGGTGTCCCTGGCTCGTGGCAACGTCACCCTATCTTTGTCTCTGTGGTCACATTGCTTTCTCTTCTTCTGTGTCAAATCTCCTTCTGTTTCTGTCTTATACAGAAACTTTGGACTGCATCTAAGGCCCAACGGACAATCCAGAACAATATCCCCAACTCAAGATCCTATACCAAGTAACTATTTCTCACCTGCTTTCATTTAAGGAATTTTCTGTTGTACTTTTAGCACAGAAATTGTGTGCACCCAAAGAGGGGTGACTCCTGGTCACATTAGCTTCTTAATTCCAACACTGGTGAATTCTCTTGAGCTCTGAAAAAATGTTGCTCGCTGGTCTTTATCTTTACAATAGTTATAAAATGTTGTCTGGGTTTGTATATGTGTGTGCCTATGCATACACATGTAGAATGCCCTTATGGTACATCGGCCAATGCACCATTAAAGTATTAGGTGCTCTTCAAAATTTTGGAGAGCAAAGCCAAAAGGGACCTCTCAAGAGGACAATGCTCTCTATTGATGTAGCAATTTCCACAAAAATGTGAGCACCACAGTATATGTCTTGGTGCCAGGCTCTTTTTATGTACTCTCTCACTCCCTCACTAACCTAGTAAACCCCAATAAATATCAATGATACCAGATGCCTTGGGAAAAATGCCTAGTTTTCCTTTGGGTTATGGCAAATGTAGACACTTGGAACCATTTTGCCCCAAAGTTTTTGGGTTCAGAGCCATTTGCCACATAAGGATCACACATTCCAGAGAAACCCAAACTCACCAAGACATTGAAATGATAAAAGCAAAACAAAAACATGATTCGGGCAGGGAAGGCCTCTTAATAGCTAGGTGGGCCCATGGCATGCCAGATAAAGTGCAGTAATGGTAACTCCAGCACACAGGCCCACGACCAGCTATAAACGACCCGTTCAAGTCATTCTGGGAGCACGAGTTAAAAGACTTCCAGATGTCCTCAAAGCAGGCCGCAGCTCTGTAATCTGGGGCTCATCCACCATATGGTGCTGATTTGGTTGTCGTGATAGAGCAACGTAGGATGAAACACGGGCTGTTCTGCAAGCTCCAAGCGTTTGGAAATTGTATAAGGCCTCATCATTCATCAGATTGGAGGTCCCTATGGCAAACACTTTCTGATTTCAGAGGGATAAGGAGTTGTGTAGGCACACTCTAAGGACAGACTGTTTATGGGGAATATAAATTATTTCAGTGCCCTGGAATGACCCCAGATGTTTTAGGATCTTATCGAAATGCTCAGTCCATGGCCAGAAGTTTGGGGCTTAATTGGAATTGTTCAAATCAAAGTAGTGATCAGAATCTTCTGAGTGTCCTTATCCCTAAAGGTCTTATTTCATGACTGAACATGCTTAGCATTTTCTTGGTTATAGACAGTGGCCACCCAGAGAATGAGAAAGGATTAAGATCAAATGAAGACATTTGACGACATCTATTTCAACCCTCCTTTATTTCTCCAGATGAGAAAACAGACGTAAAGAGGGTAAAAAGTTTGTCCCTGACTCAAAACTTAGAGTTTATGGCTCCAAATTTTGGGTTCAGTACCCTTTCTAGTCCTGTGAATGGCCTCTATTCTGGGTGTTGTCATAAACAGGTCATCTTGACTTGATAACCAAAGGGAAGCCCACTGCAGTGGACGGCGTGGCCAGGAGCTTCAGGCGGGTTGCATGAGGATTGGGAAGAAAGCCCAGAGCCACTTGTAAACAAAATCTTGTCCATTTTGCTAGCTTTTCTGTAATAGTCATTATCATCAAATTTCAAAGCCACTTTTCCTGGAAAGTCACAACAAAATTAAAAAGGGACAATGACAGCTAGATGAATCAACCTGAATAAGAGTAAAAAATTAAAAGGCACAGAAGACACCTAATAAAAGATTAAATAAGAATGAGGTTCTCTAATTCTTTTATATAAGAGAATTGAGGATGTTTGGCATTAAAATGTGACATATGTTAAGTTTACATCCATGCAAACAGACACAAAACATAATCACGCCTCATATGCATAAACATACTCAGAGATAAAACACACCAGAAGGAATTGGTACCTTGGCATCATGAAAAAGGGATGTTTGATAAATATAAGGTTGTATTGTGGCTTAATCTTTACTTCACTTTCTCCTTTCCTAGTTACTAGCCATCAAAATCTTTAAATAAACGTCTGACCCATCTGTCTGCCTCTCTAGTCGCTTACTCTTTCATGTTTCTACCAAATGTAATGTCCTCTGTCTATTGGTCTTTCCTCTCAAAAGCCATCAGCAGCTTCCTATACCTGTTGAGTAATGACCAAACTTTGTTTTAAGGCATTCTAAACTGAGCACCAAACTGGTGAGTACTTTCAAATTAGTGCCCCACCCTGATGGGTTTTGTCCTCTTTGCTTGGAGTGTTGTGTTAAAAAGGGATTTAAAGCTACATCTGAATTCATTGAGAATTGGATTCATTGTGATTGATAGGGGATGCCTAGCATGACTGTGGTATCTGGGAGTGAAAGCCCAAGGCCACGCATTTCCTATCCCTGCCAGACATGACGTGGTCTCGTTGTCATTTCATTCCCACCTCTCCCTGCATTTTCGCAGTTCTGTGCTCCACAGCTCCAGATCATCTTATGTGCAGCAGTGACTTCCTCACTCGTTTGTCAGAGAATTAAGAATACCCCGTCTACGCCACCTCTTAAACATTTCTGTGTCTGTCCCCTTCAGGCTGTCCTCACCGCCTCTGCCTTAGTTCAATCCCTCCCAAACTCTCACCTGGCCTATTTCACTATCCTCATATCTGATCATCATTTTATTGAGTATTAAGTGACTCCCATTTCAATTTTTTTAGCTTGGCTTAGAAGGACGCCCTTGCTTTAGCCAATTCTAACCCTCCCAACATTATCTCCACCACATCTTCAAATGCAATCCTTTCTTAGAGTCAACTTTAACTGTAAGCTCTTTGAGGGCAGGGCCCATATCTAGCTCACCTTTGTATCCCACATAACCAATTATGTTGCTTCCAATATGGTTGATATTAAATCAACAGTGGTGTGTGCTGGTCACTGTACCTGGTTGCTTACATACATCCCTTTTAATACAATCCAACCCTAAAAATAGATTTATCGACTCCATTTCACAGATGAAGAAACTAGATCTCAGTGAAAGTTAAGGAACCTCCCAAAGGTTATATAAGTAATAGAAAAGCTGGATGATTCCCTAACCCACGCATTTCCCGTCTGCCACAGTAGCTTTATTAAAGCAGCTATTTCTATGCATTTTCTTTGGTGATATTTATGACAGGTGATCATAGAAGCTACATACTTCTCTATGATTATCAACAATTTTGAAGTTTTTCTGTAACCCTTCTTGTATTCCTACTCTGGGAGGACATCCCAGAATATGAATATTGTGTTATCATGGGGATAACTTGAAATTTGGGTTAAAAAGCAAAAGAGGACAAGATTTCCAACCTTCAATAAAACTGGTT
Source organism: Myotis davidii (assembly GCF_000327345.1). NCBI lineage: Eukaryota > Metazoa > Chordata > Mammalia > Chiroptera > Vespertilionidae > Myotis > Myotis davidii. The sequence goes on along the minus strand of NW_006290024.1, from coordinate 2,335,225 downwards.
ATGAGACACCAGAATTGGGATGAACCAAGGCTGGAAATGTGACATTAAATTTGTTTGTTCAAATCTTCTTGGGTCACCAGGTTTGTATGGAGTTAAATTTTCAGAAGGAGCCTGGAAAATGAACTTTGCTATCATTAAGATCTATTAAAAAAGTCTCAGTGGGAAAAAAAAGAATCTGAATTTGGAACTTAGCCTGATAAAGCTGGATCAATAAGTGGGAAAATTGCTGGACTAAATTCACAGGTTGGAAAATTAATAATACATTAGAATATATCATAGACTTTTTGGTAAAATGAAATGTATCATGGACTAGTTTTAGTTCTGATGTAAAAATTTAAAACACATGGATGCATAAACTTATATTAACTCTAAATCTAAATTAGAACAATTCCAGCTTATATGAATTGACTTCTAAGTTCTGTGTACAAAATTCAAGGGATTTGTAGATTTCATAGACAATAAAAACAAAAATGTAGTAATTTTATTAATTCCCAGAACTGTCGTAACAGATTCTCACAAAGTTGACTTCACGTGGCAGTAATTGATTCTCTCATAGCTTTGGAGGCCAGAAGTCCTAAGTCAAAGCTGTGGGCAGAGCTGCACTCCCTCTGAAGGCTCTTGGGGAGAACTCATCGCATCTGCGTGGCTCCAGATATTCTTTGGCTTGTGGCCACATAGCTCCAATCTTTGCTCCCATCTTCACATGGCATTCACTTCTGTGTCTTTGTCTTCTCATTGGCTTCTCTCCTATGAAGACACTTGCCATTGGACTTCGGGCCCACTGGGTAATCTAGGATGATTCCATCTCAAGATCATTGACTTACTTACATTTGCAAAAGTATTTTTACCAAATAAGTTTACATGCATAGATTATGAGGTTTAGGAAGAGGATGTAGTTTTTGTGGGGCCACTGTCCAACTCACTGAGGTAATATTCCCATGTAGAGAACCAGAATACAAGTGAAAGTGGGAAAAACTCACATGGCAGAATTGTACAGGAAGCTTCAACTTAAAAAACAATAATTCAGAGTGATTAAAGTAGAGAGTAGGTGTCACAAGTGGACATCAAGACAAATCAGGTGGCTGCATGTACCTGGGAGTAGAGTTCCACCAGGACAGAGATAATGGAGCACCTTCTAGAGAACTTAGAAGGCTTGGGAGAAAGTGGGAAACCTGGCTCCA
>NW_006290024.1:2333505-2334031 GCF_000327345.1 Myotis davidii | reverse complement strand
GAAAGAGCACATGAATGAAAGGTTGACTCTAGAAGGCATTGTTGGCTCCTAAGTTACGTACCCTTCGTCCCATGCCTGACTCCACTGCAGAAGCTGGAAAGCCAGGACTTGCTTTTCCAGTCATCAGTGCCACGGGGGTTTACCATGTGACTCAATTCTAGCTAATGACACATAGACCCTGAATTGCCTACTTGTTGTGTGAAAAAAAAGAAGTTGTTATGTGTTCAAGGCAGTGTTTGTGAGATGTTTGTGTACTTGTAGTTGAAAGCATTCTCTATCAATAGAGTTGCTTTGCTAGAAGAATTCTGTGCTTTCTCCTAAACAAGAAAAGTTCCAACTATTTGACAATCTCCAGGCTTTGAAGGTAAGAATCTGAAGGAAGAAAGTGTTTCCCTCTGACTTTGAATGACTGGAAGGTTACTGTGGGGTTTGGCACCTGGATTTGCTGACTTCTTTGAGCCCTTTCCACCTCCAAGGTGCTGGTCAATTTCTAACGAGGGTTGTCTATGGTAACCTACTCATATTT
>NW_006290024.1:2320004-2333355 GCF_000327345.1 Myotis davidii | reverse complement strand
AAATTGTTAGGTCATATGTTAACTCAGTTTTTAATTGTTTGAGCAACTGTCAGACTGTTTTTCCAAACCAACTGGGCCACTTTACCTTCCAAAAGAAATTTATGAGGGTTCCAATTTATCCATATTCTCACCAACACCTGGTATCTGATTTTTTTTTTTTTATTGTACTTATGCCAGTAGGTGTGAATTGTATCTCATTGTGATTTTGATTGACATTTCCCTGATGACTAATGATCTTTTCAGGTACTTCTTGGCCATTGTATTTCTTCTTTTGAGAAAGTCTGTTCTGATCCTTGGCCCATTTGTTACACAATCAAGAAATTTAAACCCAAGTGCACCCTCAGAAACAGTGGAGACTGTGGTGAAAGGAATGGGAAGAGATTCATGAATCTAATAAAGGCACATTTTAGACTGTAGGGCGGTTATTTTGTAGGAGAGAACTGGAGAATGAGACAGCTGGGAGGAGCCCCAGGGAATCAGAACAAAAATAGATAATTTGAGAATGAACATAACACAATAAATATTTTAATGCATATTTATACAATTCATTTCTTTGCCATCTCTCGTTAAAATATTCGGTCACTGGTATTTTCATGAAAAATGCGTTTTTTAAATGTGCATTTCAATTTTTTCAATTATCTTAAACATTGGTAAATTTTGATAACTGCAGCTTCTCTTTCAATTAGTTAGAATATCACAGCTCATTTGGACTCAATTTTGAAATGATGTGTGCACCAAAGCTATTTGCAAGTCCATTTCTGTTCCTATATTTATTAATTTAGTAAAAACATTATTTTACCATGATCCTACGTTCCACCACAGCTTGTTTTTATGTTTTCCATTACTATAAGATAAATGGTTTCTTATTAAATATTTAACTTTTTAAAACATAATGTAAAATAGAATTTATAATATTAGACACTTCAGAAAGAACTTACAAAAGGTTTACTTTGGTTATTATTTTATTTTTATTCAGATCATTACATTATTTTTAAAAATCAGATTTGTGTCCCTTCTTTTTCTTTGCTTACCGGTCATTTTGCATTGCCAAGGACCATCTGAGCAATGTTGAGTAACTGCGGTTACGGAAGACATCCTTGCTTTATTTCTGACTTCACTGGGAATGCTTCTGATATTTGTTCATTAAAACGGTACTTTTGATTTCAAGAAGAAATCCCTTTTCAAGTAAAAGAAATGGCCACTGATTGTGAGTCAATATTTATTTTAAGTCAGGAATCAATATTTATCTATTGTTAAACCAGCACTGTAACATTTTTATATTCATGCCTTTAAAAAATGTAAACCATCTTTCTATTTCTGAATGTACCCAAGTGAATCCCCTGCAGTAAAGCACAAATACTTGGTCTTCATAAAGATATGGAGTAAAAAGCTAGAAAATCTTTCATAAATTGAGACGGGAACAGAAGGGACACCTAATATTTTTGATCCATCCTCAAGGTGGTGAGGAAACAGAAATTCTCAAAAGTTCTGATGGGAGTGTCATCTTGCACAATTTTGATGGATGGCATCCAGGAAATAGTCTGTCAAAATTATGTATATAATTATCTATTGACTAAGCAAATGCTGTGTGACAAATGTATCCTGTAGACATATTCTCATGTGTTTAATGTGACACATTATTCATTTGGTCATAATTGTAACAGCAAAAGGTCAGAAAACAAACTAGATATTTATCAGTATAAAGCTGGTTAAACAAATAATGGTAAATTATAAAGAATGAAATTAAGTGTAATCATGAAAAGGATGAGAAAGCTCTTCATTTACTCAAGTGAAAAAATTGCCAAGTTATGTAATGAAACCCAAAAGGCTGTTTCAGAACAGTCTATTATGCTAGCATCTGTGGATTAAAAAGGGATGGGAGAATGAATATATAGTTGCTCTACCTTCAAAATATACCTACGCCCCACCCCCCCCCCCCCCCCCCCCCCCCCCCCCCCCCCCCCCCCCCCGCCATCATCCAAACTGCCCTCATCTCTCACAGGGGTGCTGAGACAGACTGCGAATGAGTCACTGCTTCTGTCCTCGCTCTTTGGTTGTTTGTTATCAACTTAATTAAGGTGTTTTTTATTTTTTAAAGGTGAGTCAGATTTTGTGCCTTCTCTGCCCTTCGAAGATTTCCATACTTTTTATACTTCTTCAGAGTAAAATCCATAGCAAGTCCTTAGGGTGACCTGCAGTGCCATGGCTCCCTCTGATCCTACTCTCATCCACTCTGCTCCAGCCACACTCGTCTCCCGGGACCCCTCAAGCATGTTCTCTCTTCCATACTTTGCTGCCAGTGGTGCTCTTCCTGGACGGCTCTCCCAGGAGACCTGCGTAGACAGCTCTCCCAGTGCCCTCAGGCCTTGACTGAAAAACCTCTTTCTCGTGAGCTCTACCATGACCTCCATTTCTAATATTTCAAATCATGTCCACATCAATGTTTTAGGCGCATCTTTCCTGCTTTTTTTTCTTTATAATATGCCATTACTTACATTTTTTAATCTTTAGTCTCTGTCTCTCCAACTAAAATGAAAACCCGATGAGGGCAAAATTATTTTGCAAGAACCTCTTTGTTTATTTACTACTACACATCCAGTACCTTGCTCATGTAGGTGTTCAACAAATGTTTTATGAATACATAACCGAATGAATAAATGACTGAATGATTACAATTAAAATATTTCTGGAATACTATGTCAGAAACTGATAATATGGTTGGTTGGCATTGGGGAAGGGAGCCAACCAGCCAAGGTAAGGTGAAGACTTCTATGGTGTGTTCTTTTGTAATATATTACAAAGTTCGAATATCTTATTTATTAAAATATATGTAATTAAATCCATAATTAAAAAAATTTCTTCAATTAGCAATCATCAATGCTCAAGTAGCCTAACTTGTTTATGAAATCTGTTGTGTCACCAATCCAATCTATAATAATAAAAGTGTAATATGCTAATTAGACTGGACAGCCGAATGACCTTCCTGACGTCCTTCCTGACGTCCTTCCTGACGAAGCTGCGAGGGCCAAAGCAAGCTGCCGAGTCCCTTGCATGAATTTCATGCATCAGGCCTCAAGTTATGTATAATGTTCTTTGATGCTAGTTTTTTTTAAATATATTTTATTGATTTTTTACAGAGAAGAAGGGAGAGAGATAGAGAGTTAGAAACATCGATGATGAGAGAAACATCGATCAGCTGCCTCCTGCACATCTCCTACTGGGGACGTGCCCGCAACCCAGGTACATGCCCTCGACCGGAATCGAACCTGGGACCTTTCAGTCTGCAGGCTGATGCTCTATCCACTAAGCCAAACCGGTTTTGGCTTGATGCTAGTTTTAATTGACATTTCTGTTAAGAGTGAGGTTAAGGATATATGATTATGTTTCAGTCATTGTGTATTCTGTGAACTGTGTGCACATACTTTACACAATTTTCCAGCAGGTTGTTGTCTTTCTATATTGATGTGGAAGAAATTTTAACATTACTGATAGGTATTACAAATATGTTTTCTTTCCCGTTTGATGTTTGTCTTTTGACCTTACATGCCACAACTCTTTAAATGCAAAGATTCACGATTGCATGTAGTTCAATTTATTATTGTTTTCTGAAAAAGTTACTTTCTTCCCGTGGAACAGTTTAGATAAAATTGCAGTTACCTGTCCTGCAAAGATTTGGAAGTTTTCTTCCATGAAACTAACTGTGTTTGGAGTTTTGTGGAGTACAGATCATGACCACTGACTCTGTTCTGTAATTAATATGTTTACATCCTTCATATCTTCTGGTGTCAATTTTAGTAAATTATATTTTATTAGGAAAGTATCTATTTTATTTAAGTTTTCAAATTTATTTTCCGAAGAAGAGGAAAGTAGTTACTTTTCATTCTTTTAATTTCTCCATCCTTATAGCCATTCTCTATTATTCCTTGTTTTTTGAGCTTACTTTTTAAAGATAGATAAAAACTAACTTATTTTTGTTTTATATTTCACAGAATTAGAACTTGCTATTAATCATACTTTTCTTCTTTTTGAAAGATAGTGATATTTTACGACTTAATAAGTGGCCAGATTTTGAAAATATTAATTTCACATGATAAGATGTATTTTATTCCTCTCTTTTTATTTATTATTGTCAACTTTTTCTTTTATGAATTGAAATATGTGAATTAAAACTTTTTTCTCCTAATATATTTTTATTTATCATAATTTCTCCCATAGTTTTGGTTTTCTAAATATAAATGCTATGATGATAAAAGTTACTCATCATCCCTCCTTTCCTTTCATTGTCAATCTACTATAGTCAATCTTTCTGAATCGTGTTTTTGATTTGCCTCATATATGCCATATTTGTTTTGTGATCCAAATGTCTTTTCTTTTTTCCTCACTGATGAGTGAATCTAGTCTCTTTTTATTTAATGATATGATACAGGTTTGGTCTTAATTATATTATATACTTTATGCTATGGTTTTGGTTTTGTAGCTTTAAAAATCTACCATTATGTGGTCTGGTTTTGTTTTGTTTTTGTGGATTATTTTATCAGGCATTAGAAAGATTTAAATATTTATTCTAGTGGTTAGTTATACAGTATAATTTTTGTAATCACCTTCTGCCTTAATTTTCAAATACAACTCTCTTAATTTAATATAATAGGGAATGAGAAACTTCCTCCCCACTCTTATACCACTTGATTTTAATTAATTATAATTAAGTGTTTCCCCTAGAAGCTATGTGTGTTTAGGAGTAGGGAAATGGAAATGACATCAGGCACAATACATAAACTCATTTATTCTTCACAAACAGTGTTATCCTTACTTTGTAAGTGAGAATACAAAATTAAACATTATTAGAGTGATATATACACTTAGCTTTACACTCATCAGAATAATAAATAAATCCCACAATAAGAACCAAACTACCAAATTAAAAATGTGCAAAAGACTCAAGCCACCCAACCTGCAGCACACTGGTTGGCCCTGGGTGGAACACAGGTGGTGGCTGACTTTGGTCTGCAGCTCTGGGGAGGCTCCAAAGCCAGTGCACCCTATGCACAGCTTCAGACCACATAAAAGCACTACCCAACCACCAAAACAAGTGACACATTCAAGGGGCAGACTCAGTGGGCACTAAAGTAAGTCCTGCTTTGTGGGTGGGTTCCTGCCCAGCTGATCCTCCACAGTGGTTGCAGCTAGTCCTTACAGCAAATTGGCCTAGGGGTAAATTCCTCGCACTGATTAGGCAATAGTAATCAAGGTTCAACTACAGCAGGAGAGTGTACACAGCCTACCCAGAGGTTGCATCTGGAGTACCCACCTAAGGTGAATGGGGAGGTTATGGCATTGGATCCTACAGGACACTGACCTCACAAGGCCACTCTACCAAGCTCAGGAGATGTAGCAGCTCTATCTAATACACAGAAAAAGAAACATGTACTAAATGAAAGAACAGTACAAAATGCCAGAAAAACAACTAAACAAAATAGAGAGAAGCAATCTACTAAATTCAGAGTTCAAAACACTGGTTAGAAGGATGTTCAATGAAATTAGGGGAAGAGTAGATGAACTTAGTGAGAACTTCAATAGCCTGGCCCACACTGTTTGCCCCGCCATGGTGATTCCCTGAGACCCTGCTTTAGACGACAGAGAAATCACCAAAAAGAACCAAACAGAAATGAAGAATACACTATCTGAAATGAAGAATACTTTACAGGGAATTAAAGTAGAATAAATGTAGCTGAGAATCAAATCAGTAATTTGGAGTATAAGAAAGCATAAAACATCCAATATGAACCGGAAAAAAAGAATTTAAACAATGAGGATAGTATAAGGAGCCTCTGGGACCACTTTAAGGATACCAGCATATGCATAACGGGGGGAGGGGGTCTAGAAGGAGAAAAAAGGAAGCAAGAATTTAAAAACTATTTGAAAAAATAATACAGAAAACTTCCCTAACCTGGTGAAAGAAACAGACAAGTCCAGAAAGTGCAGAGAGTCCCAAACAAGAAGAACCCAAAGAGGCCCATACCAAGATACACTATAATTTAAATGCCAAATGTTAAAGACAAAGAGATAATCTTAAAAGCAAGCAAGAGAAAACCAGATAGTTACTTACAAGAGTACTCCCATAAGATTGTCAATTGATTTCTCAACAGAAACTTCTCAGGCCAAAGGGATTGGCAAGAATATTCCAAGTCATGAAAAGTAAGGACATACAATCAATATTACTCTACCCAGCAAAGCTATCATTTAGAATTGAAGGATATATAAAGAGTTTCCCAGACAAGAACAAGCTAAAGGAGTTTATCATCACCAAATCAGTATAATATGAAATGTTACAGGGTCTTCTTCAAGAAGATGAAGAAAAAAGATAAATGATATAAACAGTAAAATGTCAATAAATACATATCTATTAACAGTTGAATATAAAAAAATCTAAGACAAAATAAATAAATAAACAGAACAGAAACAGGCTTATAAATACAGAGAACATTTTGATGATTGCCAGATAAGAAGAACTTTGGGTGGATGGGTAGATGGGTGGAAAAGGTGAAGGTATTAAGAAGTACAAATTGGTAGTTACAGAATAGTTATGGGGATGTAAAGTACAGTATAAGGAATATAGTCAATACTATACTAATAGCTATATATGGTGTCAGATGGGTATGCAATTAATCAGGATGATCACTTAGTAAGTTATATAGATGTCTAATCGCTGGGTGTACACCTGAAACTAATATAAAATTGTATGTCAACTGTAACTGAAAAACAAAAAATGATTTTAAAAAGATGTATAATAGAAAAAGAAAACTGTTTAGCCTTTATTTTTTTTTAAGTTAAGCATTTTCCTACCCTACCTGACTCAACAATCTATCTCTAGGTATATAACCAAGATAAATGAATGCATATATTCCCAAAGATATTTGCATAACAATCTTCAAAGCAGCCCTATTATAATAGCCCAAACTGTCAATAATTCAAATGCCCATCAACAGAATGGATAATTAATAATACATTTTGAACAAAGGAGCCAGAAACATACAATGGAGAAAAGAAAGCCTCTTCAATAAGTGGTGCTGGGAAAATTGGAAAGCCACATGCAAAAGAATGAAACTCGCCTGCTTTTGTCCACATATACAAACATTAGTTAAAAATATAAAACCTGAAACAATAAACTACATAAAGAAAACATAGGTACTAAACTCATGGATCTTAGTCTCATAGAGGATTTTATGAATTTGACCTCAAAGGCAAGGGAAGTTTAAGCAAAAATAAATGATTGGGACTATATTAAACTAAAAAGTTTCTTCACAGAAAACAAAACAAAACAAAACAAACTCAAAACAAAACAAATTTGTCAACCATACAAAAAGGCAACCAACCAAATGGGACAGACATTTGCAAACAACACCTCCGACAGGGGTAAACATTCAAAATATATAAAAAACTCATATAACTCAACGACAACAAAATAACAATCCAATTAAAAGTTGAGCAGAGTGCCTGAGAGTTACCATATGAACCAGCAATCTCTCTTCTGGCTATCTACATAAAAGTTTTTGAAAACTTTTATTATTCTCAAAGATATATGCACCCTATGCTCATTGCAGCATTATTCATGGTGGCCAAACATAGAAATAACCAAAATGTCCATCGATACATGAATGGAATCCTACTCAGCCATAAGAAAAGATGAAATACCCCTTTTGTGACATCATGGGTAGATCCTGAGAATATTGTGCTAAGAAAAATACATCAAACAGAAAAAGTCAAGAACCATATGATTTTGCTCATATGTGGGATAAAAATCTGAAAGCGATAAATGAACAATCAAGAAAAACAAATGAAACCACATAGACACAAACAACAGGATGGTGGCTATCAGAGGGAAGGTGTCTGGGGATAGGAGGAAGGGGTACAGGGGGTCAAATCTATGGTAACAGAGAAGATTTGACTTTAGATGGTAAACACACAATGCAGCATACAGATGATATATCATAGAATTGTGTACTCAAAACCTATATAATTTTATTAACCAATGTCACTCCAATACATTTAATTAAAAATAAAAATATTAGTGCTTTAAAAAATAATAAACAGTGGTGTAGTTTTACAAAGAATACCACTTGCTCATAAAAAAGAATGAACTACTGATACATGCGACCACATAATTGAATCTCAGCCATTCTGCCGAGTAAAGAAGTCCAAGCACGAAACAGTGTATGTTGTGTGGAGGCCAGAAGAGGCAGACCAAATCCATGGTGACCAATAGCAGAGTAGGTGTCCCAAACCATAGAGTAAGTGGGGGTCCACGTGGGGTTCCCAGTTCTCTGTGGCTCCAGCCTGACCCCTTCCCATTACAGCAGAGAGTTTTCCAAGTGACCAGCTCAGACTCTGGGGCTGGTGGCCTGGCACTGCTGGGAGGTGTCACATCCCCACACATGTATCCCATCCAGCCACACATCACTGCCTCCTGGTCCTCCAGAGGCCGAGGCTCATGATGGCTGCCACCCAACCATGTCCCTGCCCGAGGCGCTGACCTGCTCCACAGGCAGGGGCACAGAGAGCTGCATCAAAAAGCCACTGCGATGCACTTTACCTAAAGCTAAGTGCTAAGGGATAATAATGGGGCTTTTATGCCACGCGCATGTTTTCCTTTCCATTAAATCTCAGATATGCTGTTTGCTTTAGTGGCCTCAGCTCAGGCTGCTTTGAAAGCCATAGGGGGAAAGAAACCCTCCATTAAGTTCAGCAGCACAGCCTGGCCGTGCAGCGGCGTTCCTGTTTGGTTTTCCTTCTGTAAATATTTGTGCTCTCTCAGGCTAAGGAGTGGCCTGTGCGAGAGGCTAAAATATCCCCATTTATAAACCCTCCAGGTGCAGCAGGGAAAGCCTGACCCCTCACCCTGCCCCTGCAGTGACCTCAACCCCACTCACGTGGACCACCCTCCAGGCTCCCCCAATGAAGACCCGCCATCCCCTCTCCAGGTTGACTTCTGAATAGCAGAAGATGAACCTGAAATTGAATGGTTATTGCAAGCCAGTTTTTTCAGTCGAAAGGTGGAGGTTACTTAGCTTTTGTTGCTTCCTTTACGCTTGTTAATGAAAAGATAAAAAACAATATTGACAACAGTGAAATCCAATTTGTCCAGAAACGAAGCCTGATTTATTTTAGAAATGAAACTGAAGACAAATAGAAAAGTAAGAGATGTAATAAGACCAATAATAGAAAGAAAATGGTAGCAGCCTTAAATATTATTATTTTTTTTTCTGCTGGGTCCATTCATCTGGGTTTTCAAATTTCTGCTTTCACAAGAGGAGTATGATGTGAATGTTAATCCAAAGCAAAAAGTCAGACAGGCTGCTGGACCAATTTTTTCTTAATTATCTCCCACTGCTAACTCCAACTTACAGCTAAGGACATTTTGTTCATTTATTTAATAAACTTTTATTGAACTGCATGATATTCCAGGTATTTGGTTTATTCAGTTATTTTTTAAACTTTCAACTTTATAAATTCACTTCCTTTTTCACTGCCTTGAATTCTTATCATACTAATTCATGTCAGAGCTGTGATATTCCATGCATTTCTAAGTTAGCTCATATAAATCACCCTACCTAGCTTATGAGGTCATCGTGATAAAAGTAATCTTGATAAAAGCATATGAAAATGTTTTTCATTTTAAATACACTTCAAAATGTAATCTAAGTCTTAGACTTTTGTTGGAAGAGAAAAATATCATTGATGTTAATTTGTCTTTGTAACTTTAATAATAAGCCTATAAAAGTGAAACAGAACAAAAATAGGGTACAGGAACTAATGTGAAATCAGAAGTTTTTCTAGTAAGAAAAAATACTTTTGCTGAGTTTAAAACAGCAACGAAGTTTATAAACATTAGATAAAGGTAACAAACAACACCTATAACTTTAAAATACCTTTTCATATTCTAGACCTCAGAGAAATCTAAAATAGCTGAAGATAAAGATTAGAATACAATTTCTTACCACCAATTTTAGAAATTAATATCAAAAGGATAAGAAGAAATAGAAATACATAGAAATTTAAAAATATTTCCTTAAGTAACTTGTAGAATGAGGAAATAAAACTGCAAATATTGATTTTTAGAAAATAACGGTTTGTCTGACCATCTTCCATTTTCTGGGTAAGTGTTGGGGGAGGGAGCGCTCCCAGTGGCTGGGAAGGTCTAATCTATTGCATTTTCTTCTGTAACCTAGAACTAGCTTTACTCAATGCCTGATGTGTACCCTTGCAGCCTATCACGTGATATGATAATAGAGAGGAAGGAATTTAGACAATCTTTTCTCAAGACAAAGTACTCCTGGCTGCCAAATCCTTCTCTTCAAGGGCAGAGCTGAACATGTATGGTTCAGACTTTTCAGATGAATTTCTTTGGCAACAATTCCTCATTACCTCCCAGGCATGTGGGATGCCTCAATGGGACTGGGTGAATGCCATGTTTTAGACAAAAGGGTAAAGCCCACTAATAAGTTTGAAAATATCATAACTATCATACTTTATTACTAAATAAAAAGATTTAAAATAAGTCAAGCATTCAACAACAGAAACTAGAAAAATAACAAAATCGCCCAATAAGCCATAGAAGCAGGAGAAAAGGAATAATAAAATGAGATCAGAAATTGATAAAACAGAAAAGAAAAAAATAAATTTGATAAATTGTCAGAAAGAAAGTTGTTAGAGATAATAGATAATGTTAAGGTGGTATTTATGAAAAAATTAGAACAAATATGCAAAAATAGGAGAGAAGGGATAAAACCAGACATTAAGGATTATTACAAACACACAGATAATACAATTTAAAACTATATGACAATAAATTTCAGTGTTGATAAAATGTTCAAATTCTCGAGAAGTATAAGTTGCCAAAATAAATTGAATTAATAATAAAATCAGAATTAAAAAGCCTCTACCCCCCTCCTTTAAAAAGGGCTAACAAGTTATATAGTTCAGCTCTTGATTTTTGTGAAAGTTATTTATGTTAAAAAATACACCAAATCTTTAGATAGAAATGAAAAGCTTTCATACCTCTGACCCTACAGCCTAACAGACATAGGATAAAAATAGAACACAGGGCCGGCCCATGTGGCTCAGTGGTTGAGCGTTGAGCTATGAACCAGGAGGTCACAGTCTGATTCCTGGTCAGAGCATATGCCTGGGGTTGCAGGCTCTCTCTCTAGTAGGAGGCATCCAGGAGGCAGCTGATTAGTGATTCTCTCTTATCATTGATGTTTCTATCTCTCCCTCTCCCTCTCTCTGAAATCAATAAAAATATATATTTAAAAATAGAACATAAGCACTGATATGTATAAAAGAGCAAATATCCTGAATAAAATGCCAATAAATTAAATACACCAGTGTATTTGAAGCAGAAATATGCATGACCAAATAGGCTTATTATGAGACAACAAAGATAGCTAAATAGCATAAAATTATGAAGAAAATTGATCACAAGGCAAACCGAAAGCATTTTATGATGCTCTATATGAATATAAAAATACAGTAGGTAAAAGTGAACATCTGCTGCCGATGAAAACTCTTTGTAAACTAAGGAAATGTTCATAACATCATAAAGAGCATCTATCCTGAACTCTGTCATATTAACAGTGAAATGCAGCACACATTCTTCACGTCAGAAGCCACATGAGAATGCCTGCCTGATAGGACCATTTTAATACTTAACATTTTTCTGGAAGTTTTACTCAATTCAATTAAATAAGAAAACAATAATAGGAGAAGATATTACTACCAGAAATAAGGAGGACATTTATTATCAGTTGATAACAGATAGTTGACCTACAAAATTTAAAATTAAGCTAAAATAATCTGGAGTTAGTGAGCAGGATCATAAGATGGCTAGTTGCAAATTAAGAATAATAATAACAACAAAAAGCGCCCCCCACAGTGATTGAAAGGAAAAAAAATGCAGTTAACAACTGGCAAAGGGAGCAAGATGGGAGGGGAAAAAGCATGTCTTTGTGATGACTGGACGATGATTCCGTAAAGAGTAAACAATTAGTAAAATAGCAGAGAGAACTGATAGAAAAGTGTGAGAGGAGTAAAACGAGTGAGAAGGAGGAAAGAGAGGACCCGGGACGGACCCCATGGTTTCCCAGCTGAACACCAACCTTCTAGGATGAGCTGGAAAGGACGATCAACAGAAGACCCCCTGGACTTGGAGGAAGATCAGTGGTGTGGGGTCGCAGAAGTCCCAGAATATTCCACAGGTGGAATATTTTCAAAGAGAGTTGTGCCTACTGCTCAGAGGTTGGAGATAAGGAAGCCAGAAAAGGGTCTGAATTTTGCAGCAGGGAGGGTTTGATGTCCTTCCAGGGAGCATTTGGTGGACCATGATGAGGAGAATAATGTTTAAAAAGTCCAGAAAAATATTAAACTGAACAGTGAATGAAGTTAAGTGTGATCAGTGATTTCAGACAGCTCTTCACAAAGGTTTCAATGTGCAGGGCAACAGATATGAGGACATGTGGAGTAGGGTAATTTTATCTTCTCCAAGGAAGACAGAAACTAGATCATGTTCGATTGCTGATGAGAATAATCTAGGAGAGAATCAATTAATTATGCCTAAGAGTGGGGATCCATCAAGGAGGTAAATATTTGAAGGGGAAAGGAGAAGGAATCCTTCAGAAAGGGTTAAAAAATATTTTTAGATAAGATTGTAAGTGTATCTTGCTATCTCTAAGTGAACCTCTGCAATTAAAAAGTAGTTTTTAATTAAAATATTAACACTGAAAATATTTAACTTAATCAGATTAAATGCTTCGGAAAAGCTGGGATGGTTTTGAAAAATAACAGTCCTGAGGAGAAAGTGCTCCCTATCACATCAAGTTTCAGTCATCTTTTATGGTGAGGAATAAACAAAAACTGTCAGTGGGGCAGAATGTTTTTCTAGAAGTCAGCCTAAAATAATAAATAAGAAGTTAGAATATCAAACCAGTGGAGAAGCTATTACTCATAAAAATCATCTCACAACTTGTTGACTCACATGCTGCCAAATCATAAACTAAAATAAACTTCAGGTCGGTTAACCCTTTCATAAACACCATAAAGCTCTGAAAGAAAGCATGACCGGCTTCCAAGCTTTCAAAGGCAACTCGGTGTGTAAGTGGACTGATAGATGAACTAGATGAGCATTAAAATCCTCAGTGCAAGAGCAAATCATGGAACACACTCTGTGGCCATGAAAAGCATGTTGTAGAGGAGTATGTAAGAACTGGGGATAAGGGGATAATAGTCACAAAAATGACATATTATGCAATGAATATATTTATATATTCACAGAGCAAAGACCAGAAGAAAAAATTAA
>NW_006290024.1:2306997-2319877 GCF_000327345.1 Myotis davidii | reverse complement strand
TTAGAATATCAAACCAGTGGAGAAGCTATTACTCATAAAAATCATCTCACAACTTGTTGACTCACATGCTGCCAAATCATAAACTAAAATAAACTTCAGGTCGGTTAACCCTTTCATAAACACCATAAAGCTCTGAAAGAAAGCATGACGGGCTTCCAAGCTTTCAAAGGCAACTCGGTGTGTAAGTGGACTGATAGATGAACTAGATGAGCATTAAAATCCTCAGTGCAAGAGCAAATCATGGAACACACTCTGTGGCCATGAAAAGCATGTTGTAGAGGAGTATGTAAGAACTGGGGATAAGGGGATAATAGTCACAAAAATGACATATTATGCAATGAATATATTTATATATTCACAGAGCAAAGACCAGAAGAAAAAATTAATTAACCATGTTTATCTCATAGTTAATTAAAGGCAAAATATTCACTTATAATGTCAATTTTCTTATTACAGCTTTTCTGTAATTCCCAATATATATGTTGCTTTTGTAATCAGAAAAAGATATAGTATTTTTTCCTGATGTTTGAGCCAGTGGTGCCTATTTTAGATATTTATATTAAAAACAAAAAAATCTCAAATACCCCAACAAACATAAATATTATGTTTGCTGTGTATTTGCAAAAATTTGGAATAATGTAAATTAGGTATTGGGTATTTACATATATATCACGCTAATATACAGAGTGGGGCAAAAGTAGGTTTAGAGTTGTGAGTATTCTTGTATTATTATTTATTAATTATTGTGTTATTTTCCCCACCCTGTATATTTCCATGGCTAGAATTAACTGTGCCTTGGGGAAATATGCAAGTATTGTATAATTTTATAATTGCTGGATATATGGGTGGGGAGAAATTTCCCTTGAAAAAGTCCATGTTATTTCTGTCAGTTACTATATCCATTTTCGGTGGCTGCTGTAACTTAGTGTCTTAAAACAACAAAAATACTAGTATCTATCCTCTCAATGTTCTGGAGGCCAAAAGCCTGACATCAGTATCACTGGTCTGAAATCAAAGTGTCAACAGGGCCACCATCCTTCCAGCGGTTCTAGGAGGAATCCCTTCCTTGCCTTTTCCACTTTGGTGGTTGTGGCATTTCTTGGCCTGTGGTGGCATCACGCCCCTCTCTGCCTCTCTGGTCGCCATAGCACTTCACCTGACATGGCCTTTTCCCCTTCTGTGGTGCCGTCTCTTTCTGCGTCCTCTTATAAGGGCATATGTCATTTATGTTACTGCATTTAGGGTCCACCCAGATAATCTAAGATAACCTCCTCATCTCAAAGTCACTCATCACATCTGCAAAGTCCTTTTTTGTCACATGAGGTTCCAGGTTCCAGGGATTAGGATGTGGGTATCTTTTCAGGGAGGTGTGTGTGTGTGTGTGTGTGTGTGTGTGTGTGTGTGTAAGTGCATGTGTGTGTGTCTTTATTCAATCCATCACAGACACTCAGGAATGTTTTGGGCAAGGAGTGGTTTTATACTCTTTCTGGAAAAGTGGCAAGTAAATCCCCATCGATGTGCTTCTAGTAAGGAAGGTGAACTACCCCAAGGCACAAGGATGGTGGTTCATGGAGACTCCAACCTTCCACTCTGCTGGAAGCTAAGAGAAGGAGCTGTGTTGTCAGCAACAACCACTCCCAGGAGCAGTGTGTGTCCAGGAGTGTAAACGCAGTTCCAGCTCCTCCAATCGGTGGCACCCAGACTCAGGGCACAGTGCTCTCCACCAGGACAGAGTGGGACACCCTCCATGGTTCTGAGCAGGAGGCACTTTCAGAGAGGCGTTCTCCCACAGTGGGCATCAGCCTGGATCAGGCGTGAAGGTAGAGAGAAGAAAGCCAAAGGGAAGGAACTGGAGCTTTGTTTCGAAGTGCCTAATAGCAGAAGCTCAGAATAGGGTTTCATTTTTCTTTTATTGTTTAAAGTGTTACATATGTCTCCTTTTTCCCTGATGGACACCCCCCTACACTGCCTGCCCCCAGAACAAGCCCTCACTGCCCCAGTGTCCATGTCCATTGATTATGCTAAAATGCGTGCACACAAGT
The DNA here is from genome assembly GCF_000327345.1 of Myotis davidii. Classification (NCBI taxonomy): domain Eukaryota; kingdom Metazoa; phylum Chordata; class Mammalia; order Chiroptera; family Vespertilionidae; genus Myotis; species Myotis davidii. Next base: position 2,317,835 of record NW_006290024.1, on the reverse strand, counting down.
TCTTTGGCTGATCTCTTACCCGCACCCCCCTCCACTCCGCCTTCTGTCTGAGGTTGGACTGTCTGTTCAGTGTTTCTTAGTTTCTGGATTTATTTTTGTTTATCAGTTTATGTTGTTCATTCTAAGAATAGGGTTTAATTTGAATGGGGCTAATTTTAGTTAATTGTCTTGTAGGAGCCTATACCTTCTAATATAATCCATTTTCAAATCTAGGGAGAAGCTGGAAACATAATTTATTGCTTATATCTCATTTCAGATGAGTTTAATATTTTGTTAGTGTTAATATAAAAATGCTTTATTACTTCTAATAAACAATTCCACTGTCTTAGGGTTGGATCATGGAAGACACACATCTTAGACCCCTGTTCTAAGTTTAAATATCTCAGAAATGAAAGTCAGAGACTCTTTTCACTTGTACGCATTAGCCTCCCTCAGAATCAGAATTGGTATGAAACCAGCATGGAGAAAGGCTACCTCTCAGCCAGCGGGAGTCCCCTGTGGCCTCCTGGGCTCCATGAGAATGCTCCCAGGGTGCTGGTGAGGGTCGGCCACTACTCTGAGTTGTCAGGTCTGAAGACACTAGAACAAAGGAAATTCCAGACTTTTATGTCTCCCCTGCTGGACTAGCCAAAACAGGACACACAAACAGTTTGTTACCATGGTGACTTCGCTGCTCAGAAAGTTATGTCACCCAAGCCTCATGTCTGGGTTCTGTGTCATTAATACCCGATGACTCATATTTACGTGGCTGCTATTTTCTGTGCCTGCACCCGCTTTGGTGTCTCCCTTTATCGGTGCCTCTTTCAGGGCCTAAGAACTCTCATGTGTAGCAGTTTGGAGCTTTCCATGTGCAGGTGCAGCAACAGGTTACCAATGTCTGACCTCTAGCCCTGAGCTACCATCAAGTCACTTCTGTTGCCTAAACCCTTATTTAACATGTATGAATAGCTATTCTACCGCTGCTCCAAGCGTGACATGTTTTCCTCAATAACCCCCTAAGTAATATTAAAATACTCTGTACTGCCACTGTCCTTATTCCCTTAACCGGGCTGTCTACACCTGGGGAGACACATTTGAAGGACATCATGGAAGCCTTTCCCGCAACAGGCTCTCCAGCTCCTTTGGTCAGAAGTGTTATCGCTGAGGATCCGTATCGTCCGTCGGCACCTTCTGTGAAGTCAATTGTGTGATGACCACTAAAAAGACACGAGGTTACTGTGTCCTATAAAGAACTCAGTGTAAAAAATGTAGCAGAAAAAAAACAGAAGGAACGGAGGAGTTGAGATCTTCACCTTCCAGTATTTGGAGATGCGGTGACCTGAAAATCATTGTTTTTGTGCTGTGTCTCAGCTTTACAAGCCTTAGTGCATTTCACTTTGTCAGTTATTTCCAGTTAGAGAACAGGTGCCTTAGCTTCATTGAAGGGACCAGTCATGATAAAGCTGATGAGGAAGGTGATATGATTTGCTGTTGGAGAGGAAGAGTCATAGGCTCGCACTCGCACACAGACACACACACACACACACACACACACTCACACACACACACAGAGTTTGAAGAAAGAGGAAATGTGAAAAAACAAACTTTGCTTCTTAAAAATTTTGAACGCCTATAATAAGCCCTCAATTGTATTACTTTCATTGAACAAATACCTGGTGAGGTACGTTATGTGTCCAGCTCTGTGGCTGGGATTGGAAACAGGTAAGTTTATATTCTGGTAAGAGAGAAAGACAGCAAGCATAGAAACAAACAAAAATAGAAACACACAGGGTCTCTGATGAGGACTAGAAGAGGCTGCCAGTTGGGTTAGATGGTGAGAGACCTCTCAGTGGAGCTGAGTTTTGAGCTGAGACCTAAATGATAAGAAGACAGCAGCCGTGGGAAGGTCTGAGCCACTAGGTCCGTAAAAAACATGTATTACTGAAACCGGAGAGAGGTTTCCAGAAGAAGGCTTGTGTCCCCAGTTCTGTTTAGAATAGTCACACTTGTCCTGTAAACTGACACCCAATATGGTAGCCACTACTCCATATGTGGCAGGTCCAAGTTGAAATGTTCTGTCAGCACGAAATACACACACTGGATTTTGAAGACTTAGTACAAAAATAAAGTAAAATATCTTGGTAATGATTTTTAGAAATTCATCACATGTTGCTATGATAATACTGTGGATATATTGGGGTGAATAAAATACATTTTACCATTAATTTCACCAGCTTCTTTTCACTTTAAAAAATGTGGCTACTAGAAACTTGAAAGTTACCGAAGTGGCTCACATTTGAGTATCACATGGTATTTCTGTGGGACAGTGCTGCCCCAGGGCCTGGGGTAGCCACCCTTTTTGGCTCCATCACTGCCGCTTGGTCTTATCTCCTGGCGGCAAAAACTCCAAACCTGGGAGACCAGAAGGCCCTTGTGCCTGTCTCAGAGCTGGAAAAGAGCACACGTTCCTCCACTTCTGTTCGTTTCTGATAGTTCTTTTTTCATTTTTAAAAGATGGGGAGGATTAAGAAAAAGGATGAGATGTTTATTTTCAGCTGTCTTCCTTCCAGATGTTCTTGAAAAAGCATCCTTAGGAACAAACTCCCAGGAAGCATGAAATAGTTTAAAATAACCAGTCAAGAAATCATCTTAAACACGTCGACTTTTCTAATACTTATTTCAGATAGGAACTTCGAAAGTGCTGACTCTTTTTTTCCTGTTCACATTTTCCTAAAAATGACTTGGGCGGAGATTGTGTGTGCCAAGATTTGGTGAAAAGGACGTTTCATTGCAAAGTGACCAGGTCTGAGAATTTGGTTTTAACCAAGAGCTGACATAACCTTGCAAGCAGCAGGGGGAATGTGCTAGTTTGGTAATGACCCCTCCTGTGTCATGGGGCACGACTAATGAGAATCCCTACAGCAGGGCGAGAACAGTGGAGAACTGGAAGGCTGCATCCCCAGGTAATGGTATCAATGCCTTCTTCAAAGTAGAATCTGGCTCCTAGTTTTATCAGAAACTCTTTAAGTGGTTGTCAATTTTATAAAGAGAAGTAGCTATTGCAGTCCTCTGAAAGCTTTTGAGTAGAGATGATGTGATCTTTTTTTCATAGCTGCAGAGGCTATCTTTGTACAGTGTAATGTCCGTCATCAGATAACCATGAAGGCTGCATGCTGGACACGGTCCGGCATGAATGCGCCGCACACGTGCCTTGCGGTGTGCAAATCACTGCTCATTTTCTGGTGGTTATCAAGTGTGAAAGGCCCCGACCCTCAGCAATGCAGCCAGTTTAATTATAGCCCCTTTTAAAGGCAGTTTAGTCATTCAAAATACATTTCTAAAGGCTTCCAATGAAAAGCATAAAAAGGAAAAAATCTTTTAACCATAATTTAGCAATTCTCCAGCCTTGATTTTTGGCTTTTCTTGCTGCCTAAGTGGTCATATATTTTATAAGCCTTGCTAATTTGCTGTTAAATTTGCTATTTATATGATCCTAGATGATTTGTTGGACTTCATTGAACAGAAAAGATTTTTATTACCAGCAGTGCTTTAAAAGAGGTGGTTTTTTCACACCATCAAGGCCACTTTCTCTGCGTATTGACAGCTTTATGAGTGTAGCTGGATGAAGAACAGTTTCCTGGAGCCAAAGACGTTTTGCATTCCATGGGGCAAAAGCTTGGACTTTTAATTAGGATATAAGAGCCTTCCTTCTCTCCCCAAACTCCCTGGGGGCCCAGCGCAGTCACACTCGCCTTTAGATAGTTAATCACTTTTCCAGACGTCGGCATGCTGAAACCCAGGAGGTGTGCAGGTCACATGTTTACCTGGCTCCGGGCCAGCCCAGGGTGGTATTTACCTCTGCACATCTGCATTTTGTATATGTACACACACCGTCTTGCCTTTCTGATTAATTGAAAGTTCTTTGCCTACTGCAAAAGCTGTCAAATAGATTCTGGTTAGAATCTCATTTGAGCCCCTATTCAATATTTTTTTAACAAAAGAATGAAATAGCCTAGACTTTTCCCAGATGAGATAATTATCTATGTAGAGCAACAAGCAAATTCCTTTCACTCCTGTCCTGACCTCAATGTCCACCATATTAATAGGGGTTGTATGGTTTTATATGTCTGTTCAATTTTTCCTTATTGTTATAGTCCTACCCGGCAAATTCTTTCTCTTTTCAGCATGGTGTCTGGGCTTTGATTATGAAAACAATGAAACATCAAAGAGCAAATGAACATTTTGGGGCTAACTGTGGTAGCCTGGTTGACATACTTTACTAGTATTTGTGTGTCTTCTGGCCCTTTGGGGGAAGCACATGCTTCCAGAGTATTCCAGTTGGCGGGCTCTGGTCCTTTGCTCAGTCTTTGCAGAAAATCGCCGTCATTTGTGAGACCAAATGGGCTTCACAGAGGGCATGGAGCAGTGTCGTCGTGGAGTGTCTTGCCTGGTGGTGTGATACCAACAATAAAGGCACTGGGACCCCCTGAAACCTAGACACTAAGTAACCAGAAGGCTTTTGATATGAAAATGCTCCTCAAGAAGTATTCTGGAGTTTCCATTTTTTGTTTATTTGTACTCATGTCGAGAAGACCTATTTCTTGCCTCAAAGATGAATTAAAATGAAACAAACAATCAGAAAAACAAAACAAAACACAAAGCATGTACTTTAAACCATGGCTCAGAAATCTGGCAGTTCAGCAATGCTAGAATCAAAACCAGAACTTAATGTATTCAATGATATTACTGTGGTTCTTCAACAGGCCCATTTGTTCCATATTTTCTCTTCTTGGTGGTTTTATATTAATCATACCCATTTGTGGCTATATAATTGTGTGTGTGGTGGGGGTTGCCTCTAGAGGTAAAAAAATCCATCCACATGATTTATAGTTAAAAAATAATTTTGCTTGGGAAGCTATCTAGGTTCTTTATTGCCTACTAGTGGCCCAGTGCATGAAATTTGTGCACATTAAAAGGGAATTAATTAGAGGAAATATTTTAATATTGATATTTGCTCTTTCTCTATGTTAGAAGTGTCAGAGATGAAAGAAAATTAGTAAAATGTATATGAAAACCTCCCTCCTGTCAGAGTCTGGGTCACACTGTGGGACCCAGAGTCAAGTCCCCACCCACCCACGCATGCCTCAAAATTGTGCAAGATCCAGACCCGTCCAGCCCCACCCCTGTCAAGCTCCACAGGGTGGAGGGGGGCACAGCCTCAGGTCCCCTGTCAAGCCCTGTTGGGCAGGGGGTGCAGCCTCAGGTCTCCCGGTCCGGCCTCACGTCCCCCGGACCGGTCTCAGGTCCCCCAGCCCCAGCGTGAGAGAGCGAGGGCATGACAACCATTTGCATATTAGCTATTTATTATATAGGATGATAACCTCCCTCCTTCTCAGTTTCCTTCCCTATTTATCTATCTATCCATCATTTATCTGTATCCATACATCCTCTATCAGCATCTATCTATCTATCTATCTATCTATCTATCTCATCATCTATCCTTTCTTTTTTAAATTTTTGTCAATGTCTAAGCTCTTTCTTTCAGTAAATACCTTTTCACAAAAGAATTTTGATTTGATAGTGTAAATGTTATTTTCCCAGGCAATTTTTTAAAGAGTATGCCATTACGGGAGGTAGGGGGGTAAGAGATCAACCAAAGGACTTGTATGCATGCATATAAGCCTAACCAATGGACATAAGACACTGGGGAATAGGGGAGGCTAGGGGACTGTCTAGGGCGGGGAAAAAAATGGACACATATGTAATACCCTTTGTAATAAAAAATAAAATTTGAAAAAAAAAAACAACAACAACAAAAAAGAGTATGCCATTAGAAGATGCAGTAAAATATCAGCTACCTGGCCCACTAATTTTGCAGGTCACTCATCTTTAGCTACTGCTTAGGAATGTCTTCTGAAATAAGCCTCATTTGGTTCTAGTTTATTGTACACTATCTTTCTCACAGTCACAATTTCATCCTTCATTCACTTAATAAATATTCACTGAGCACCTACTATACACTAGGTTTAAACACTCCATAGAGAGTTGTAATCTCTGCTCTCAGAGAGTTTGGGATCTACTGAGGAAAATATAAAACATGAAAATAAAAGTGAAAACAAGTAAGTATAATATTGACAAGTGTGATAAATGTTTGACAATAAGGAAAATGTGTTGGGGGAAAGAATAAAAAATGTGCAGCTTATGGATGGTTAATCAGGGAAGGTCTCAAAGAGGGGAAGAGGGCAAGGAAAGGAGTGCCACACTGAGCTGTCTGGTCTAGTGCCCAGAGGACACAGAGGTGGAGGATGTGCCGAGTTTGGCTGACTCTCGCTGTGTAGAGTCTGGAATATAGAGGTGAACTGGGAGAGTAGAGGGAGTTAAAGCTAGAAGGGAGGAGAGAATATGTACATGTAGTCATTAGAAATTAGGCTAATAAACTTGGATTTTTATCCTGGAGGTGAGAGGGGTGACCTAATTTATATTTGGAAATGGTCACTAATAACAGCAGTGGTGGATCCAGGTTTTGTGGGACTTGACACATATATCATTTGGGGATCCACTTTAAGAAAAAAGTAGTATACATTTAAAAATAAAAAAAAATTAGATACAAATGTGAATATTTGCTTAGAATGAGAAAAAAAACACAACAATTTGAAAATTTAAAAATCCTGAGAAAAATCACAAAATCCAAAGATATATTTTATTAACTTTTTGCCAACATACTTTGTAAAACATTTCCTCATATGTTTGTAGACATTAACCACTGTTCACCACTTGATATGACAGTTATTTTGTTATATTACTTCCTCTTGACATATCAGAAAGATAAGCTAGTTTATCCTCTAGCATAATGAATGGAAACTATTTATTATTAAGAGTTTAGAAGTGTCTTTCACCTTTACAATTTCTTGGTAGTGCTACATAATTTTTTAAGTTTGTTTGTCAACTTTAAGAAAAGGTCTAAAGATTTATTTCACATATTTTGAGTCATACATTTTTGACATGCATATCAAATTTTCTTGTGTAGTTGCTAATTGAAATACTCTTTGAATTGGACTCTAATTACCCAGTTTGTTCGATGGCTTTATGTCATGATGCACAGAGATAAGCAGTAGTATTTATAGAAGTCATTCTTATATGAGAACAATAAACAATAACTCACTTCTATGTGGAAGTGACTGCAAACCATATGTGTATATCCTGCTAAATTCCAGCCAAGTGCAATTCCAGTCCAATGTCTCGGCGGGGCCCACACTACCACCTGACACAAGAGGAGGTGTGGCAGAGGGGTCGTTGGAATGGAGAGACAGTAGTCTTAACCAATTGTGATGAAAGCATCTCACTTATACACATTTTACAAAATATGTGGCCATATGAACCTCCTACCAGGGTCTTTCCAAGCCTTGAAAGGGGCCGGCACAAGTCAGGGACCATGAAGCAAACTTGATTAGCCTCAGAGAACATCTCTGCAAGGTGGCTCAGGTGAAAATGAACGGAAGGGATCCTGCCTGGAGGCACAGACAACTCAGTGGGACTGTGACCAAATGTATGTGAGAGACAATGAAAAAGAAAGGCACATTTGATTTTTACATCCCTTCTTTAATAGTTGATAGATTTGGGTGATTTATCTTGGTAAGGGTAAGGGTAGGGGGAAAGGGAGGAAACGAGGCTAATTCCGACTTGAGCAACTGGAGGAGGTGATGTCACGGAGATAAGACACTTGATTCAAACTTGTGAGCATTGTTGAACCTGAGGGGCCTGAATACAAACTGAGTTGGTGATGTGGGTCTGATGAGCAACCTGGGAGGTGCTGGTGGAAGCGGTGGGATTGGGAGGCTGGTGGTGCCATTTGTCGGGGGAATGTCGGAGCTGGAGCCCAAAAGCTGCCCCGGCCTCAGCGCAAGGGGCCCTGGGTTAGAGCAGTGAGCTAGGGGGATGGCCCTGGAAGCCCCCTGGAGACTTGGCTCAAACCAAGCCCCATTCTTCTGAATGTGCTGACTAGGTGTTTTACTTACTGTTTCCACTGCTAACCACCAACCCTCCCATTAAACTTAATTTGGCATGTCTCATGGCAAAAGTTCCTGAGCCCAGAGTTTATAGACCTTTATTGGAATAGCTCTCTCAGTTCACAACAAGGAAAGGAACCAAGGCATTTCCCCCACTCACCTAAGTTCTAGTATATTATTTTTATTGTCCTTCTTCTGTCCATTGTTACTAGCCTTTTGGTCCAAATGCATACTTTTAAAATTTCATCTTATTTTTACAATCATTTTAAATATTATTACTTATACAGGAGTGGGCAAAAGTAGGTTTACATAACACAAATAAATACAATAATAAGTAAGTAATTATACAAGAATAAACTGTTTCGTGTACTCCCAACTATAAACATACTTTTGCCCATCCCTGCATTTTATATCTAATAAAAACAACCTCTGAAGTCTTCTGAAGTTTAGTTCTGCTCTTTGTCATGTTGGCTTACTTTATCACTCATGATGTGTTTTTCCTTGTATGCTTTGTCTTTCTGTTTTAGTTTGTTTTGTTTTTATTGTGCATTGAATTCCTTGGAAATTATCAGTGGGGCAGCAGGAACTTTTTGAGGTCTACATTAAGGACAGTTTCTCTGAAAAAGATTGTGTTAGATCCTGCCTGGAGGCATTATAAATTCCTGGAAGCACTTGAACTAACTTCTCAGTTTATTTATTATTTACTCTGCTTGTTTTTAGAATATGCCCATAGCATGGGTTCATACCTCCAATCCACGTGAAGCCAGTGCAGAACTGCAAATTATGAAGAGAGGTTTCCTTTCCTCTTCACCCAGAGACAAGGTAATGATAGAAAATCGTTTTTTTTGTGTGTCTCTTTTTGTGGGGTAGCTTTTTCTCTCATTCTCTGTTTCACTGAAAATGTCTTGAGATCCACAGGAACTTTTGTACCCAACTCTTCCCTTTGTCAGGTGGGGGACGTTTTGTGGGAAGAAGACATATTCCGAGACTTAGTCTCCTTTCTCTGGGCAATTGTAGAAAGAGAATATTTGGGTAGCAGAGTGAGGTAGGTGCCCTTTGGGTAGTCAGCAACTTCAGAGCTCACTTACTTCACTGGAGTCATGTGTTAGCTCTGTAATTGGCTTCTAAAGATTTTCCTTACCTTCTTGCCAGCTCAGCCACACATCTAAAATAATCATTTGTAGATATTTGTTGCCAGATGGTTATGCAGGTTATTGCTGGAACTCTAAGTCAACCATGAATTTCATATACAACCCCAGCCCTACACTATAGTTTTAATTGCCTTTTTTTCTCTTGTTGACAAGGGAATGGTGTGTCCTTACTATGTTCTCAAATCATTTAGTCTGTCAGTCATGTCTGTATGGGATCTACTTCCTTCGCAACCATTTCCTGGAGACCCCGTGTACCTTCCGCTCCACCATGGACCAGTGACTGCAGCTGTTATCCTGAGACCTCCTACCTCTGCTTCATAAGGTGAACCTTCTATTTCCTAAATCCAATGGCTTCTAATACTTCATTTGTTTTGGCATTTTAAAATATAATTTCATTAAAGAACACCTCAATTATTGGACATTTCTGAGTCTATCCACATCTAAAAATGTCTTTATTTTGCTTTCAAACTTGGCTTATAGTTTGCTTGCATATTGATATAGGTTTAAATCAAATACCCTGAAGTTCTGATTTCAACTGCAAAAACGTAAATAGCTTAGAAGTTGTTCCTCTTGTCCTTAAAACAAGAAAAGGACTGAACACACTAAAAATCATGACCTTTCTTGGGCCCTTTATAGAATTTAGGTCTCAGTGCAAACTGCTACCTTCAAATCTGGAGAGAATGTCCAACCTAGAGATTAAGATCTGTTTACATGGTGCAGAACCTGCTAGAGCCTTAAACTATGATGAACACTTAAATTATAAATTTGATGAATTGCTGAAGACTGAATGTGGAATGGAAGGGCAAACTGAAAAGTAATCTTTTGAAAATGCCCAAAGCGTTCTGTCTAACAAAGGCCTACTCTCCAAGGAGAAAGGTTTCACCAGAGTCCAGTGACACCAGGGGAAAGTCCTCTCTAGCCTTCTTGTCTCACCAAAGGAGGGGACATGCTGAGAAACATTTGTTAAAGTTACAGCCCAGGAACACTAGCCCCTTGAAAGACAAAGTTAATCATAAGGTTATAGAATGTTTCTGCCCTCTCATACCTCAGCCCTACATCAACAGGCTGCAGACAATAGCAGTGTGTTAGAGCTGAAGGAACAGAAAGACTCAGGCTCTACTTAAGAAGGAGCTCACCAGAAAGCCCAACAGCAACAGTGGAGACAAAAACAAGGACATTAGAGGAATTTAGAGAGTCTGAAGCCCATAGCTACATTTAATGTTTAATAGTTTAACTCATAATTCGATTAACATGAAAACTCCCACTAAAGGCTTTTCACCTCCGTTTATATTATCTGGTATCATACTTGGCTTTCATAAAGAAATGATAAGGCACGCTAAAAGGCAAACAAAACAAACAAACAAAAAACTAAAACAAAACCCCTACTGTCTGAATATAGAAAATGCTAATTTAAGTGTTTGTGTCCCCTCAAATTCCGATGTTAAAATACATTAACTCCAAAAGGTAATTGGTATTAGAATGTGGGGCCTTTGGGAAATGATAAGGCCTTGAGGATGAAGCCTCCTGAATGGGGTTAGTGCTCTCATTAAAGAGACCCCTCAGAGCTCCCCAGCTCATTCCATCATGAGAGGATACAGTGAGAAATCTGCAATCTGGAAGAGGCCTGGACCAACCATTCTGGGATTCTGATCTTGGACTTCCAGCTCCAGAACTGTGAAAAATAAATTCCTTCCTTCCTTCC
>NW_006290024.1:2303228-2306978 GCF_000327345.1 Myotis davidii | reverse complement strand
TTCCTTCCTTCCTTCCTTCCTTCCTTCCTTCCTTCCTTCCTTCCTTCCTTCCTTCCTTCCTTTCTTTCTCCTTTTTTTTCTAAAATAAATTTCTGATGTTTATAAGCTACAGTGTGTTGGATTTTGTTATAGCAGCCTAAACACACTAAGACAGAAAAGCAAGCATTAGAAAAAAACTCTAGTATAATGCATGTTTTGAAATTATCAGATTGGAAATTAAAAATAACTATGACCAATAAATTAGGATACTTGTATTTGTCAGGATACCCAAGGGTCAATGTGTGGTTATAGCTCAAGTCCAAAGGCTTGAGAATTAGAAGAGCTGATGATATAAGTTCTAGTCAAAGGCCTGCAGGCTCAAGAGCCAGTTTTTCAGTCTGAGTCTGGAAGCAGGAAGACTGATGTCTCCGAGTTCACACCAGGAAGGAGGAGCTCCCCCTCCTCAGCCTTCCTGTCTTATTGAGGTCTTCATTTGATGAGAGGAGACTCACTCACATTGGGAAGTGCAGTTTGCTTTACTTAGTCTAACCATTCAAATGTAATCTCATCCAGAGTGATGTGACCAAATGTCTGGGTACTTCATGGTCCGGTCAAGTTGGCATGAAATTAACCATCACAGAGCACTAATGGAAAGAGTAAATTACATGCAAGAACAGAGGAGTAAAATAAGCAAGAAATAAAAATTAAGAAAAAATAAAATTCTAGAAATTAAAAAAAAATACAGTAAGAAATGAATTCCTTTGGTGAGCCCATCAGTAGATTGGGCACAGCTGAGGAAAATATCAACAATCTTGAGGATATGTTATTGCAACTAACTAAGGTGAAATGTGAAATGTGGAGAAAAATAAAAAAATCTAAGAACTAAGACAATCTCAAATGTATAAAGTACACATAATTAGAATTTCAGAGGAGAAGCAAGAAAGAACATACAAGTGAAAAATATTTGAAGTAATAATGATTAAGAATTTTCTAAAATTAGTAATAGACACAAAACCACAGTTCCAGGAAGTTCAGAGAACAATAAGCAAGGTAAATATCAAAATACTACATATGGGCATATTGTATTCAAATGCAGAAAAGCAAAGATAAAGAGAAAATCTTAAAAAAAAGCTAGAAGGGGGAAAGCTTACCTACAGAGTAACAAAATAACTACAGTGGACTTTTTTATTGTTGTTGTTAGTAGTCATACAAACAGGAAAGAATATAATGAAATATTTAAAATGTTAAAAGAAAAAAAAACCCACCAATCTAGAATTCTATACCCAGAGATTATTACTCTTTAAAAGTTAAGAAAAATTAAAGACTTTCTTAGACAAAACAAAACAGAGGGAATTTATCATCAGTGGAACTAACTTGCTGAAAAAAGAAAATATTAAAAGACACAATGGTCTGAAACTTGATTCTACATAAATTAAGGAAGATCATTAGAACAGGTATAAATGGCCAGGCCAGTGTGGTTCAGTGGTTGAGCATCTTGACCAAGAATCGAACCAGCAGACTTTTGGTGCACAGGACAATGCCAAACCAACTGAGCCACACTAGTCAGGGCCAAACTTGGTAGATACTAACCCAAGTGTTTCATTAATCATTTAAAATATAAATGATCTGACTTTACAATTAAAAAAACAGTGATTAGCAGAATGGATAAGAAAACCTAAACTATATGTGTATATAAGAAACCCACATTAGAAGTCAGATGGATTAAAAATAAAGAAATGGAGAAAGATATGTAGCCCAGCTGGTGTGGCTCAGTTGGTTGGGTATCATCTCATGCACCAAGAGGTTGCCAGTTGGATTCCAAGTCAGGGCACATTTCAGGCTTGATCCCCAGTAGGGAGCATGCAGGAGGCAGTCGATCAATGATGCTTCTCTCTCTCATGGATATTTCTATATCTCTCTCCCTTTCTCTCTCTATAAAAATCTATAAAATATTTTTAAAAATATATATTATTATAACACTAATTAAAATAAAACTCAAATAACAAAATTAATCTTAAGCAAGGCAAATTTCAGAAAAAGAAAAAATTATGAGGAATAAGGAGGATTACATAACAATAAAGGAACAAACTTTCCCAAAACACATAACAATCCTTAACCTAAGTGCAAACTGTAAAATATGTGAAGCAAAAACTGATACAACTGAAAGGAAAAAATAGATAACTTCACTATGATAGTAGACATCAACACCTCTCTTTCAGTGATTGATAGATCAAGGAAACAGAAAATCAATAAGAGTCTAGTTGAAGTGAACACACCATCAATCAACTTGATCTAATTGACATTATAAAGAACTCCATCTAACAGCAGCAGAATATAAATTCATCTGGAGCACAAGGAACTTTCATCAGGATAGAGCAATTTCTGGGCTACAAAACAATTTAACAGAATAGATGTCATATAATTAATTTTTAAGGACCACAATGGAATTATACTAGAAATCCGTGATAGAAAAATAGTAAAAACATCTTAAATATTTGAACACTAAATTCAAATATTTTTTAAAAAATATGTTTTATTGATTTTAGAGAGAAAGAAAGGGAGAGAGAGAGAGAGAGAGAGAGAGATCCATGAGAGAGAAACATTGTTTGACTGCCTCCTGCATGCTTCCAACTGGGATCAAGCCTGCAACTTGAGCATGTGCCCTGACCTGGAATCCTTGGTGACCTCTTGGTGCATGGGACCCTGCTCAACCAGATGAGACATGCTGGCTGGGCTGTGGTAATTTTTTTATAGTAGCAAAAATCAACTAATAAAACAGGTGGAAAAATTCTCACCAAAATGTTAGCAAACTAAATTCAACAATGTATAAAAGGAATTATATATATCATACCCAAGTGGGCTTTATTTCAGGTATGCATGGCTGTTCAGCATTAAAAAATCAATTAGCCCTAGCTGGTTTTGTTCAGTGGATAGAGCTTCGGCCTGTGGACTGAAGGGTCCCAGGTTTGATTTTGGTCAAGGGCATGTGCCTGGGTTGAAGGCTCGATCCCCAGTAGGGGGCATGCAGGAGGCAGCTGATCTGTGATTCTCTCTCATCACTGATGTTTCTACCTTTCTCTCTCCCTCTCTCTTCCTCTCTGAAATCAATAAAAATATATTTTAAAAAATTAATTAATATTACCCACCACACCAATAGCTAAAGAAGAAAAATTATTTGATCTTGTCAATCTATGAAAAAGCATTTAATTAAATCCAACATCTATTCATGACAAAAATTCTCAGCAAAGAATAAAGGACATCATCAACCCAAAAATCCTAAACCTAAAGCTAACATTATACTTAATAGTGAGAAATATGTGCTTACCTTCTGAGATCAAGAACATGGTAAGGATGTCTTGTCACAACACTCCTATTTTATTTCTTACTGGTAGTCCTAGCTAGAGCAATAAGACAAGAAAAGGAAATAAAATGAAAAATGGATTAGGAATAAATAAATAAAACTGCCATTGTTGACAGATAAACATGATATTCTATGTATAACATCTCCCAAACTGAAAAAACAAAACAAAACAAACAAAAAACAACAGCCGGAAAAAAATACAAAAACCTCTTGGAAATAATAAACAAGTAGAGCATAGTCACAGGATTAAAAATTAATGTACAAAAGTCAATTACTATTAGAATTTGAAGTTAGAAAAGCAATGCCATTTATGATAGCACCCAAAACTAAAATATTTAGGAGTAAATTGAACAAATACATATTGGGTTTATATATGGAAAATTTTGATAAGAAATCAAATATATATATAT
>NW_006290024.1:2297152-2303087 GCF_000327345.1 Myotis davidii | reverse complement strand
GAGAGAGAGAGAGAGAGAGAGAGAGAGAGATTGACTCTTGTTCATGGTTTGTAAGTCTCAATATTGTTAAGATGTCATTTTTTCCAAGTATAACCTATAGGTTGAATACAAACCCAACCAAAATGTCAGCAAGCTATTTTCCCAATACTAATAAACTGCTCCTAAAGTTTACATAGAAATCCAAAAGACCTAGAATAGTCAGAACAATATTGAATAAAGAAGGACAAAGTCAGGACTCAAACTATTCCATTTCAAGATTTACTATAAAACTATAGTAATTAATACATCATTGCATTGGTGAGAGAAAGATGCTTGACGTCATTTGTTTTAGGGGATTGCAAATGAAAATACCATGACACACATGTTATTAGGATGACTAAAAACCAAAGCACAGACAACACCCAACTCTGGAAAAAATGCTGAGCAACATTGCTGGTGCAAATGCAAAATAATATAGACACTTTGGAAGAAAGCTTGGCAGTTTCTTACAAAATTACATAGTTTTACCACACAATCAAGCAATATATGTGAGTGTTTCTAGCAGTTTTATTCATATCCACCAAGAAGTGAATACAACCAAAATATCCTTTAATAGGTAAATGGATAAACAAACTGTGGTACATCTTTCCGACAGACTGCTACTTAGTGTACTAGGTGTAGATCTATCAAGGTATGAAAACACTTTGAGGAATCTTAAACACATATTGCTAAGTGGAAAGAAGCCAGTCTAAAAAGGTACACACTATGCAATTCCTATTATATAATACACTGGAAAATACAAAACTATAGAGATAATAAAAAGATCACTGGCTATCAACTATTTAGGAGGATGTGGGGAAAATTGAATAGGTGAAGCAGAGACTTTTTTTTTTTTACAGTGCTAAGACTATTTTGCGCAATACTACAGGGTGTGGCAAAAGTAGGTTTACAGTGGTGAGTATGCAGAAACACTTCATTGTATTACTAGAGGTCCGATGCACGAAATTTGTGCAAGAATAGGCCTTTGCAGCTGCTGCAGCTGCCTGGATCCCTCCCACGCAGCCGTGGGCAGTGGCCTGGATCCTTGATCCCGTGTGGAAGGACGTCTGGTCTAATTATCATATTACCCTTTTATCATTATAGATTATTTATTAAATTATTTTTCACCTGAACAACCTACTTTTGCCCCACCCTGTATAAGGATGAATACAAGACATTATCCTTTTGTCAAAATTATAGAATGTAACAGTACAGAGTGAATTTCAAGTATTCAAATAAAAACACACACACACACAATTCAACCAGAGGAAAAAGTATGGATCTGAGTAACTCTGGAGACAAGTGGAATCTGTAATTTTAAAGGCAAAGGAACTACACAGTTAAGTAAATGGGTAGGAACTGGTGGGCGCCAGTGTCTCCTGGTAAGAGGTAGTCTACAAATAGGATTGGGGGGGGGGGCTAGAGTCATCTACATGGTGGTGGAGTATGTTTGGAGACATCAGCATAAAGTCATGTTTAGCTTAATACAGACACAAATGTTTACACATAGAAATATTTACAGGCATGTCTGTAGACATGTGTTGGCACACACACATATATTTCCTTGTGCAGCCAGCTCAGAGAGCCTAGAAGCCATGAACACACCTTGGCACTTAAATCTTAGTTTCTGAAACTATTTCAATAAAAGAGGCAGAGGGCTCCTTGGAGAAACGGCTACTTGTAGATGAAGGAAAACATATACAAGGTGATCCTGGTTCATCTTGTAGTGACAGCAGGATAGGAAGTGCTCAAAACAAACTATCAAACAAAACAACCCCTAAATACAACCAGCACACATTGAGGGGGTGGTGTCAGAGGTACACAGGAGTCAACTGAAAGAGCTCCTTTGGCCAAAGCCAGAGCAATTGGAGCAACAAAATAAAATAGCAATATTGTCTTACAACCCAAAGTATTAAGTGAATATCCATGAGTCCACGGTAATATAAACACATGGTTGATGAATGGGGAGGAAGAGACAAAGCCGCCATAAAGAAATATTCTGAATAACATACTCTGCTTTCATAGAGGTGGATCTTTATTGCCTCAGCTGGGTGAGATCAGCATTAACAGTGATAAACCATGTGGATTGTACCCCTTGATATGATGTGATGAGAATGGTGCTTTACTTCTGTGGTCTTTCTCCCTAAAGCTGATAATCTAAGTCTAACCATGAGAAGACAGCAGATGAGTTCCAAAGCAGTGGTTCTCAACCTGTGGGTCACGATCCCTTTGTGGGTCGAACGACCCTTTCACAGGGGTCGCCTAAGACCATCGGAAAACACATATATAATTACATATTGTTTTTGTGATTAATCACAATGCTTTAATTATGTTCAACTTGTAACAATGAAATTGGGGGTCACCACAATGTGAGGAACTGTATTAAAGGGTCGCGGCATTAGGAAGGTTGAGAACCACTGAAATAGAGGGACTCTATTCCACAAAACACCTGCCCAGCACTCCTCACAACTGTCAAGGTCAACAAAACCAAGTCTAAGTCTGAGAAACTGCCATAGTCCAAAGAAGCCTAAAGGGTAGGACAATGAAACCCAATGCTGCATCCTGGGTGGGATTCTGGAACAGAAAAAGGATGTTGGGTGGCAATAAGGAAATGGAATCGGTGTGTATCGATACACTAATTATAGCAAATACACCATAGTAATGTAAGATTTTATGATGTTAGTAATAAAATAGAGGAGTCTGGGTCCTCAGTTTCTGGGAACTCTATACTGTTTTCTCAATTGCTCTATAAATTTACACGTTTTCTAAAATTAAGTTTATTATAAATTACCCTCAGAACTTTGACAGCAGTGTCTCCACAAGCTGGTGGTCTTCGTGAGAAGTCAGATGGCTGCTCCCTCATGGAGACAGGACCCTTCCCTCCTCTGGAAGAGTTCAGACTTTGTTTTGTTAAGTCCATGCTGTTCTTACATCTCAGGACAGTCTTTTAGTTGTGGTCTTCTGTCATTTATCTTGATCACCACCTCACACTATAGCCTTTTTATTCTGAAGAATGTTGTATTTTTTTTTAATCTTTGAGTTTCTTTCATTCTGTATTTGATAAATTTCTCTCCTTTCTCTGATCTCCTTTCTAGAAACTTTCATTAGTAAGATGTTGAGCTGCGTGGGACTGGGTCTCAGTGTTTCCTTCATTCTGTCTACTCCCATCATTCCGATTTATGTCTTAGGAGAAGTAGCTACTCTGTTTTCACTCCTTCCATTGACATTTTGTTTTAGCCATCTTTTTTTTTTTTTTTTTTAAATATATTTTATTGAGTTTTTACAGAGAGGAAAGGAGAGAGATAGAGAGTCAGAAACATCGATGAGAGAGAAACATCGACCAGCTGCCTCCTGCACACTCCCCACTGGGGATGTGCCCGCAACCCAGGTACATGCCCTTGACCGGAATCGAACCTGGGACCTTTTAGTCCGCAGGCCGACGCTCTATCCACTGAGCCAAACCGGTTTCGGCTGTTTTAGCCATCTTATTTTTAATTGTTAAGAACTCTTCTATACTTTCTGATTTTTTTCACTTTCTAGCATCTTATATTTTAATAGATAAATTTACTCTCAACTTTAATTGAGGTTAAGAAATATCATTACCTTATTCATCATTTCACTCGCGTGATGTATTGATTGTTGCTCCTGTTAATCTGGATGGCCTTTCATTGTCTATGCTGCTGGTTTTTATAAATCTCTGTAATTCGTCGTTGCCCACTTACGTGTGTGATGAGGAGCCAGGGGAGGGCAGCTGGGGCTGATGTGCAGTTCCTGTGCACTATTGCACACTCGGGGTGAGAAGCTGGCTCCCCTTCAGGATGGCCGGGAAGGGAACGTGCTGCCTGCGAAAGCAAGGCCATGAAAGTGCAGCATCAGGAGAGCTTTACTCTGTAGCAAGAGGAACCAGGGAGGTAAACTCCTGCTGGGCAATTTGCTTCATTTATTTCAGTGGTTCTCAACCTTCTGACCCTTTAAATACAGTTCCTCATGTTGTGACCCAACCATAAAATTATTTTTGTGGCTATTTCATAACTGTAATGTTGCTACTGTTATGAATTGTAATGCAAAGATCTGATATGCAGGATGGTCTTAGGCGACCCCTGTGAAAGGGTTGTTCTACTGCCAAAGGGGTCGCAACCCACAGGTTGAGAACCGCTGATTTATTTGGAGGAGAGGCTTTTGTATTTCTCACTATAGGGGGAAGTCAGGATTCAGAGAGTCAGCATGAGGGTGGGGCAGATGGCCTGCTACTGTTGCTAAACTTCTCAAGAGTCCTCCTTCTCCACCGCCATCTCCCTACATTCACAACAGGGAGATCTCTGCCATCACCAGGCTGGGAGCTTCTCATGGATCTGTCTGGAAGACAGGTTGGTCCTCCCCCAGGAGCTTTCTCCTCAACACACTGCCGTCTGCTTCTCACAGCCAACCATCCTGAGGGGCTTGTCCGTTGAATGTCCATTCCCCCTTTCTGTGAGGTTATATGTTTATTTCCTTGACATTTCCTGAACTTTGAGAGAGAAGGGGAGGAAAAGGCATGTGACAGATACCTTGAAGTGAAAGCCTCAAATGACTTTTTAAATAAAAAACAGATACACGACAAAATATAAAACACATTCATTTAAGCTGGTTTTATATTCTTTAAAAAATTTTTAAATGTAGTTCAAAGAGGGAGAGAGAGAGAGAGATCAATGATGAGAAAGAATCATTGATTGGCTGTCTCCTGAAAGCCCCCTACTGGGGATGGAGCCTGCAACCCAGGCATGTGCCCTGACCAGGAATCGAACTATGATCGCCTGGTTCAAAGGTCAATGTTCAACCACTGGGCAACACTGGCCAGGCTTTATATTCTGATTCATAAATAGATGGAAACCTCTTGAGGGTTGCATTTCATATTTCTTAGTCTCCTCAAGTTTTATAGAGATCGTTTTGTCTGATTTCTTTTCTTTCCACCGGAGGAGACCAGAGCTCTGAGCGGAGAGCTGTCTCTGCTGTGTGGGGAAGCACGTGGGTTTTGGAGTAAGACTGAACCCATTTGAGTTTCAGCTTTCTCACGGGCTGTGAGACTGAACAAGGACCAAATGTCTCTAAGCTCCAATTCTCTCACCTGTAAAATGAGGAAAATGGAACACGCTCAGTCAAGGCTGTTGTAAGAAGAGAATGAGGTTGCATATGCAAAGTGTCTAGCACAGTGCTGTAAATGGTCATAACCGAGTAAATATTGCTACGTTATTACCACCCAGATTTCAGCTACTTGGACACCCAATAAACATTTGCTTTTGTGGTTAATAAGGATCATCTAATTTGATATCCTTCCACTTTGTGACCTTATAAGTGATCTAAGTCGTATAAGGGAAGGGAGAAAGTAGTTTAGCTTTGCTGGGAAGAAAGATTAAGAGGGAAAATACTGCTATGAAGAGACAAATATAAAAAGAAAATACGAGACGTGACTGCCATGTGAGCAGCCTTCACCATCCAGAGGGGTTTTACCTAAGACGTTTGTTTGTGAGTGATGTGTGTAAGTGACAATTGGTAACAATAGTCAGGTTCGTTGGCAGCACAGTCTGGAATGAAGACCAAGAAGAGCTGAGATCAAAGTGGATACACTGGTTTTTGGAGCAGTCTGATGGGAGGAGCAGAAATACTAGGAGGCAACTTACTTTTCCTCTCAGTTAATAGTGTGATTATACAAACACCCTCTGAGCACAGAGAACAAAACAAAAAAAATTGCTCTGTGGGAACCAAAAGAAGCTTCAGGGCAAACAGAAATTAAACAATCCAATGGAACAGGAGGAGGAGCCATTGGAGCCAGGATGGAGAGTGGGGTCTTGAGACAGGACACGCTTAGCCCCAGCATCCCCGTTCAGAGCTGAATTCTGTAGTTGATTCAGCGGTGGGGTGGTGGTGGTGGGTGGAGTGG
>NW_006290024.1:2276598-2297126 GCF_000327345.1 Myotis davidii | reverse complement strand
AGGTGCTGGGGTGGGGGTGGGGGAGAGGGCAGAGTCCCTCTTCTCAGTGTCCTATCCACTGTAGGGCTCTTTCTGTTGAGTGTGTGCTTTCTCATGTGTGTGACCAGCCAGGCAGGGAATGAGAGAGCTCCTCCTGGAATACGTTTTCCCATTTACGGGGCGGTGTTTACATTAATAACACGCCGCCCTGTATGAGGTGCTCCCTCTGTTAACCCCGCACGGCTGCTAATTAGCAGGTCACTTGCGGGTGAGAGCTGTGCTTGTGTTGTGCCTCTTGGCTGGCTGTTGGGTTATCGTAACAACTGGAAGGCCCATATGCAGCTGCCATTGGGGTGTGCTCGGAGGGCTGTGTGTGTAATTACGGGCATTAGCCAGTGATGGAGCCTGCCAGCTGACATTCAAGAGGCAATAATAACTTAATTTCCCTCACAACAAACCGGCTCTCTCACCGGAAATTTAGTTACACTCTGAACTCAGGGATGGCTTGAAAATGCCAGCGAGCCCTTTCTGTCCAGGACTGGGGCTAGCATACTGTCGCCTCAGTTGTCTGAGGAGCAACCAAGAGGCAACATTACTCCATATCTATGTATTTCCAAAGAAAAGATACAGCATCAGAGGGATCATCTGGCTTTCTGAGGGGATTCGGCACAATTAGAACAGTCTTCATATAAAGGTTTTGCCCACCTGGTATCTGATTGGGCGCAGTTCAGGCAATTCTTTGCTTTGTCATAATGTTTGCAACCAACAACTGGAGATTTCCTCTGGGTCCTTGCTCCCTGGGGCCCTAAAGTCACCACGCCTTCCCTCATGTTTTCTCAGCTGAACTATTTCTCCCCCATGCTCCACCATCAAATTGTGGGACGAAGACCTTTTCTCTGTGGTAGCATTCGTGACCCGCCTCTCTTTCACCTCCAGAAGTTGTGCTCTCCTTCTTTTGTGTTTTTAGCACTGGGTATCATCATTATAACACGCTATCTCTCATGTTATAATTATTTGCGCTCACACCTGTCTCTCAGCATTGGCTGGGAGAAGCCAGCGGCATCTGCTTCTGATTCACCTTGGCAACACCTTGGATGCCTCTCACCCAGCTGGTGCCAAAGGCAGTTGTTAAATCAATTTAAAACCTGTCTTAAAAGGCTGTACTCATTTTGTATTTTAAAATATGTATAAAACTTTAAGCACAATGGCAAACACAAAAGTTAAAAAAAAGATGAATCTATTTGATTATTTAAAAATAAAGCCTATATTTAATACAGTATACATAAACAGATTTCTCCCTATTGGTTAGATAGTATTTTGTACCTATATAATTATTCATATATTTCTTTATATACACCTTCATAACCATATCTATATTTGTGTCTGCATCTAATATTTTAGTATTCTGTATTGTTTAAATGAGATTGCAAAACTTTTAATGACCTAGAAAGACTTGATATTTTCTGAAATGATAAAAGAAAAATCACAAAACATTATAAATACAGTGAATACATATTTGTATTAAAATATTCTTGCCCTGCCTGGTTTGGTTCAGTGGATAGAGCGTTGGCCTGCAGACTCAAGGGTCCCAGGTTCGATTCCGGTAAAGGGCATGTACCTTGGTTGTGGACACATCCCCAGCGGGGAGTGTGCAGGAGGCAGCTAATCGATGTTTCTCTCTCATCAATGTTTCTAACTCTCTATCCCTCTCCCTTCCTCTCTGTAAAAAATCAAAATATATTTTAAAAATATTCTTGTGATAAATATTTATGCACTTAAAATCCAGAAAGATATGCATAAATAATAATATTGATGAGATTTGGATTACCTTTGCTGTTTTTATTTTGCTAATATGTATTTTCTAAAATGTTTATAATGTATACATAAAGCTTTTGTACCCAGGAAGAAATTATTATTAATATATAATTTTATTAATATATTTTTAAAGTTTTATTAGAGAAAAGACTTTAGCATTTCCAAATTCTCTTTAAAATAATCTCTCAGCTGCACTGGATGGTGTGGCTCAGGTGGTTGGAGCACCTTCCCATTCACTGAAAGGTTGCAGATTTTATTCGTGGTCAGGACAGATGCCTAGGTTGCAGGTTTGATCCCTGGTCAGGGTGTGTATACGAGGCAACCAATCAATCTTTCACTCTCAAATCGATGTCTCTCTCTTTCTCTCTCTTCCTTACCCTCTCTTTAAAAATCAATGAAAATGTCCTCAGGTGAGGATTAAAAAAAAAACAACTCCAAGCCAAAAGGTGATGTTTGAAAGTGGTAGGTTTTTTTAATGCTTAATAAGTAGACTTAATTTATTTTATATGAATTACATATTTCAGGGTTGGAGTAGATAATGTGTTTCTGGGTTCACAGGTGCAGTAGGAGTTGGGCAGGAAGTTCAGACATTTTGAAGGGAAAAACACCAGTGCTGGGCTAGAGCAATATTACATTGAACACGGACTTTAGGTAGTTATTTGTTTATGTTGCGTATATGTTGTGAAAGGTGCACGCTTAGTTGAATTAGGCAGTAGCTAAGGAGCAATTAACCAAGCTTGCTGAGATTGCCACATCCAAGGCAAAATGCTTCTCATATTGAAAAACATCTTTTTAAATCCTTATGGCTATGGCTTAAATATGATAATTATATCCATTTTACAAAAGAGAAAAAGTAGGCTTCAGTTAGGTCATTTCACCCTATCACCATGGCTGAGCCAGGACTTTAAACCAGTCTACTTGACTCGATGTCCCAGACTCTGCTTGCCTTCCAGAGAGCAAACATTCATCAGCAAAGCGTCTAAGTGTGTTCTGGATCTACAGTTCTTAAACTTTTGCCCTAAGCCTTCATTTTATAGACAACGCGGTGAGCAAAGGCTGTACTTAAGTGTAGAGGATGTGGTTGGTGCCCTGACCAGATCCCCTTCTCAGGGCCAGTGGCACCCTGTCTTCAGCCCCTGTAGGGGGTGGCTCCTGATGGCTTAAGTCAGCCTTGTCTCCAGGGATGTCCCAGGTGGAGGGGAACCATCCTGATCAGGAGATGGCATCCTCCTTCCTCACCCTGGGGGGCAGAGAGGAGAGACAGCCAAAGGTCACTGACTGACAGACACAGGGACATGAGGACCTCCTCCTCGCTTTGAGGTGGACCCCAACCCATGGTGTGGCTTGTGCTCCAGGGTCCTCCATAGGATCAGGCAGAAGCCAGTCTGGTGCTCAGAGCACATCCTGGCTCAGCTTTTTGCCTCTGTTCCATCTGTCTCCCCTACTCCCCTTCTCCTAATCACTCATGAGAAATCCCCATCTGCTTCTGGATGCCCCACCTGAAACATTTAGATATATGAATAATTGAATGGGAGTATTTTATGATGCATTAAATGCAACTTCTATAAATAAATTCAACATCTTTCATATGTTTGAGTTATGTGTGTTTCTTATTCTCTGAACAGTCTATTCACAAACTTTGCTCATGTCAAATACTGCCTAATGTCTGCTGGCTACGTTACTCTTCTTTTTCAAAATGCTCCTCACTATCTTTGTTTATTTTTGCATTTTTTAAAATTAGATGGTCTATTATCTCATAAAATCATGTTAGGATTGTAGTGCACGTATAGATAAAGGAGGATGAATTCACAATCCTTATGATGTTGGGTCGTCCAGCTAAAGTGTGGGACGGCTTCATTTATTTAAACTTCCTTTGTGTTCCCCAGGAGGGACTGCATTTTCTTAAGTTTATTCCTACGTATTTATTTACTTATTTAAATTTTTGCAAATGGAGTCTTTTATTCCATTATGTATTCTAATCACTTGTTTTCTTATGTGTGTGTTACTGATTTCTGCATATTGATTTTTAGTCTGTATATTTACTATGCATTCATATTATAGTGTTTTCAGTTGATTCAATAGTATGTTGCAGGAATACAATCATAGCATGATTGTACCGTGATGATTTTAGCTCCTTTTCTCAATATTTACACCTCTAATTTTTTCTCTTGTTTAATAATATTGGCCAGAATCTCCAGAATAAAGGTAAATAAATGTACATTATAACCATTACTGGACTTTCTTTTATTGTCTCTGATTTAGGTAGGAATTTTTTTAGTTTTTTCTTTCCCATTACACTTGATGCTGGCTTTTGGTTGAGACAGTTGTATTTTAGCATCTATGCATCTCTCTATTTCACTCATTTATTAAGAAGACGATTAGATTTTCTGTTTAATTAAAAAGGGAATAGGGAATCAGTTCATCTCAAAAACTGGTAAAAATAAAGAAATAATTACTCATTTATTTTACATTTCCTACTTGATTTGTACCACTAAGTCACCCAATAGTAGGTGGGCAGAAACAACTCTCTTACAGTATTTCAGCTGATTAGGGGAAAAGGGAAATAAGAGAATTAGACTATTATCATTTTACAATTTCCAATGAATTAAGAAATGTAGGCATTGGGAATCAACGACTGAACATTGTAAGAAGAAAAATAACCAGTTATATGTTTTCTGATAAAAAAAAAACTGCCTATATTTGCAAAGGTATCCACCTAAGTCTGAAAAGCTTCTCAATCTAGCTGCTAATGTGAACAAATGCAGAAGACAGAGACCTGTTAACCCATGCTGTGTCTACAATCTAATTAAAATGGAGGCTGTGGGGAAATCTGCATGCCAAAGATGTAGATTCCTCACCAGATAAGTTATAAAGAAAATACAGCCAAAAAAAGGGATGTGTGGATTAAAAATCTTAAAAGATATATTAATAAAAAGTTGACACCCTATCTGGTTTGGCTCAGTGGATAGAGCATTGGCCTGTGGACTGAAAGGTCCCAGGTTCCATTCCGGTCAAGGGCACATGCCCAGGTTGTGGGCTCGATCTCCAGTGGGGGGCGTGCAGGAGGCAGCCGATCAATGATTTTCTCATCATTGATGCTTCTATCTCTCTTTCGCTCTCCCGTCCTCTTTGATTAAAAAAATAAAAAAAATAAAAAGTTGACAAGTGCGGTAATAGGTACAGATATACACAGGTGATAAAACAAAGAAATGTAAGGTTGAAATACTATCAAAGTCAGGATGATGGTTACTTTTAGAAGAAGACACATGGCAGAGCTTCTAAGATAACTAAATAATTTCTAGTTTTTTACTAAAAAGGTAGTTATAAACATATAGTTTGTCAACTGAAGTTTGTCGCCACTAATTCAATGCCAATAGGAATCCCCAATTTGGGGTGTGCTGAAAGGGAAGAGTTTGTTCATTGAAAACAGTTCAATTGTGATATAGCTCAATTGCCAAATGGCCCTGCTGTGAGGCAGCTCAGTGAAGCAGCTCAGGCGAAATGACTCTAGGGTTACAGCTCCCGCTCTGGTGTTGCAGCTCAGCTCTGGGGACACTCAGTCTGTGATGAAAAATCAAAGTGCACTCAGCTGAAGCTAAGGTCAAGCTGGCTTCTGTAGACTAAAGTGCCCAGCTGTGGTCTCTGGTCCATTTCCATGCAAATTAAGACTCCAAATCCTAACTGTTTGATTGGTCCAAATAGCACCATCTTGATTGGTCAGAATGTAGCTACTCTGATTGGTTGACAAAGATGCAAATGAGGACTTAGCTGTGCAGGTCCAATTGGATGGGAAAATTTTCAGTCCTATTGGTCAAAATTTGAACCTAGGAGCTTTCTTACAAGGGTCAGCTCACATGGTAGAAGCGACATGCAGGAGGTTTGGCAGCCCAGTCTGTGACTTTTCCCTGAAACGCAGTGTGTATGAGGGAAGCTCTGTGAAGAATGGCTGCTTTACTCTGCTTACGAATTTGAATCCAGCTAACCCTGATGAGTCCTTTTTGGCAGGTATATTCTTATTGGGGTCAACAACTTCTTTTTGTCAATTTTTGTATGGTTTTCTATATTTGTGTTTTATTTTATAGTAAATGGGTTAAATTAAAATGGAGGGAAGGTTGGTTAGTTTTTGTATTTTCGGAAAAGTAGACCTGACGAGTATTCCAAGTAGCCAGCGTTACAAGGCTAATGGCTGTCAGGAAGATAGGAGTTACCTGCAAGGCCAAGCAGGTGGAATAGGAAGATTTGTGCAGTGGCGTGCTGGTGAGCCAGATTTCTAAGTAAAGACGCTCTGATTTGTAGCATATTGCTCATTTTCATGATGTAGATGCTCCCAACCTCTCTTTCAAGCTGCAAAGTGATGTCTGTGAATGTGGAGGTAGATGTGCAGAATCGGCTCTTACCAGCCAGTGAGAGCCCATTCCAGGGGATTGTGAGGTGTATCAGTACCGAGATACATTTGGTTTCCTTCCACTTTGTTTTGGGGTAGACCAACTACCCCAAGTCTGGGGCTTAGTACAATGCTGTGTTTCTGTGAACAGAAACATTGATTTGTTTTGATGAAAGCTTAAAATAAAATAGATGGTCTTTGTGAGAATCAGGCACGAAGGCCACGGAGACTCTCACGCTGGCTTCCTTTCCCATTTGTATTCCTTAAAAGATGCCAACTTTCATATAAAGTGGGAAAAAGTCTCTCTCTACCTGATCCTCTGTTGAAAACATGAGAAGTCTTAGAAAAAAAGATTACATGATGCAGCTGAGCTGATAAATAATTTAGGGAGGCAGAGTTATGGAAGGGTCTGAAGAGAGAAGGTCAGGAAGCTAAATGTATTTTACTTGAGTGATTAAATAACGTCTGCCTCTGGTTGCATGAAGGTGGAAGATATAAGGAGCATAGCAAAGGTACAAGCTCAAGTGTACTACCCTGTGAATTAAGCCAATATATACGTTTCAGGGAAATCAAATGTTATGGCTTAATGAGTGTTGAAAATTGATGTAAGAAAGATGAAATATTAATATGGCGTCCACTCTGGTCCCCATGCTTCTGGGCACCACAAGAGCACATGAAGCAAAGTTTCTCTAGCACTGATTTTTACAAGGTTATCAGAGGCTGGGAATCTGGCTCTGCCTCAGAATCACTCAGGGAAATTGCTGAAAACCCAGCTTCCAGGGCCCTGCTTTAGAGATACAGGGTTCAAAAATTTATATTTCCAGAAAATCTCTCCCAGTGGTTCTTATATGACCAGTCCACAAGCAGGTGTTTTGGAATACTAACATACTTGACAGGAACATATCTTGGTGCAGGAAGCATGGCAGTAGTGAGGGAGGACTGGACTGAATAAGGATGGACAATAGAAGCAACTGCTTTCCAGTGACCAGAAAGGAACCTCAGGATTGTTATAAAGTGATTCACGCCCCGCCAGTACCTGTTCCCATGCTCAGTGAAGGCCTTTCTCAGTATCTGGTCTGCCCCCCAATAATTCATGTTCGGTTCTTCTAATCTCATGCATCATAGCCAAAGAAAAAGATTTCTCAGACTACTCTACTATACTCCTGGCAATTTAGCGGGGTAAGAATATTAAAGCAAACTTTATTCTTCAGTTGTGGACCTTCAGACATAGCACACAGGTAAGTAAAGGAGGTGTGGACTTAACTCAGCGATTGTCTCTGATATGTTAAAAACATACTTTATAAATGGCCTTCTATGAATAATGTATACCTTTACTAATACTACAAAAATCAGGTAAAATATGAATCATTTGGTAAAGAAGCTTTTTCTCTTAGTTCTCATTAGATCTAAGTTTTCCCTCATTCTAACTTCATTAATAAAGATAAAACATATTACATATGTAGTCCTGTTGCTTGCACACAGTAAAATCTCAGTACAGCATAGCTTCCTTCCCATTTCCTATGGATCCAGTGGACACTCAGACAATATAAACACTTTGTAACAGCTCCAAGAACAAAATTAATCTGGGAATATGACTCAGCAATAGAATTCACAATTGAATTCTGCTTCCAATTCAAAGGTTGACCCCCTAATTAATATGGAGGATCTCATTGAAGTACTCAGAGTGATTAGGGGTCTTTTAAACTTGGCCTCACTTTTAACATGACTGGAAAACAGTGTAAAGAGTTGTGGTTGAGAGCACAGATCTTAGAGTCAGGGAGTGCTGGGTTTCTGTCTAGACTTAACGCTTTGTGGTCTTAGGTAAATCTGAGCCTTGGCTTCCCTGCTTGTAAGATTGGTGTGTGTGTGTGTGTGTGTGTGTGTGTGTGTGTGTGTGACTTCATAGAGTTGTAAACAATACTAATGTAATTCAAGAAGAGTCATCAGTATTGTTCCTCAATAAAAATAATTGCTGTTTATGTATTATTGCTTTCTGAATACGCACCTAATACACAGACTACAAAGAAAACAGATAGATCCTTGTCTAATTTTGAGCTCCGATTGATTGGACACTATTAACCAAAAACTGATGGTATCTTTCTCTGCAGTAACATTCACTATCCTTCTTTTCTTCTTAAAAAATTACATTCTTCAGAGGGGTCAAAGATGGCAGCAGAGTAGGTGAATATTACACTCACCTCCTCCCAGGACCAAACTGGAATTACAACTAAAATATAGAGCAATCAACCTGAAGACTAGCTGAAAACTGGCTTGAGAGAAGTCTTACAACCAAGAGTTTACAGAAGAAGACACATCGAGACTGGTAGGAAGAGTAGTGTCATGGAAAGGTCTGTCCCTGCTCCCACGGTGGCAGCTGAGGTTGCAGAGGGATATCTCAGCTACAAATGTTGCCCTGAGTACTGTGCATTCTCAACCCCACACCAGGCTCTCCACCCCAGAAAACCAAAGCCAGGAAGCGGAGCTCACGTAACATCTTGCTGTGAAAATTAGTTGGCTTTCTGTCTGCCAAGGAGAGATGAGAGTCTGCTAGAGACACAGGCACTTTCTTAAAGGCCCAACACACAAAATGTCATTCATGGCCACTCACCCTTGGCTCCATCGGAGAGAAGGCATAGTGAACTATAGTCTTGAGAGGAGAGACTGGGGTGTGTTTCTGGGGAGCAAACTAGCGGTACAGCCACTGGGGCCCATGTGCAGAGTCACTTTCATGCAGTGCAGACAGCATTTTTCTTGGATGGAGCACTCCTTTTCCTATGGCTTCAGCCAGGGGGAAAGCAGCAGTCCAACTCTCTGCTCTCCCTGTGGCCCCACCCTGCAGAAATCACACCAGGTAGAGATCTGGGCAGAACCAGGAGATGTCAGTGAATGAGTTGTGTGGCTTTGGGGCTGGGGCCATTACCCCCAATTTCTCATGAAACTGACAACCCCCTCATGGGATATCAACTAACCCCACTCTCCCTGGCTCTTAGTGCTCCACCCTGCAGAGGTCTGGGCAAAATCCAGAACACATTGAGTTAATCCAGAACAGATTGAACTGTGTGACTCTGGGACAAGAGCCACTCCACCAAACTTTCCTCAAGCCTAACCCCCACCTCCTCTTCTCCCAATTACTGGTGGCCCTGGCCTGCTGAGATTGGGCTCCTGGCAGAATCTGGAACCTATTGAGTTATGTGGCTCTAGGATTGGGGACATTTTTCCTCACACACTTGAGGCAGTGTAGAGCCCTACCTTCACACAGACAAATCTTGATCTGTTTGGGCCAGATAAATGCTGCTGGTCTCACCCAGACCACTCCTTGAGATGCCACCCAACCATAAAGGTTTGTGAACTTCAGCAGCAGCTAGACTGTGTATACCCATGGTATTTGTTGATTAACCTCAGACACAGCATTGGCACTGACTTTGAAGCTGTGTAGATCTGGTGAACACCATTTGCTTCTACTTGATGACTCACTGAGAACATACTTCATGCAACTTAAATACCGCTAGAGGTTCTTTTGGAGACTAAGCTGAATAGGCAGCTGGCAGGGGGATACAGGCAGAAAAGACCTTGGGGTTTCTTGGCACTTTTGCTGACTTAACCCGTCAAGAGTGGTAAAAAGATGTTTCCTGTGCACACCCAGGCCTAGCAGACCCAGCCACAAACTGTGGATCACTTTGCAACTTCAAACAGGTTTAACCAGCATCAGCTGCAAACAGAGTCTGACACTGGCCTGTACCAGATGCCTCCCAAGAGGGCCTAAAGCCAATACACCCAGTGGCCAGTTTTAGACAACATTAGAGCAGGATCTGATAAGCACATCCAAAGTGAGATCTCAGCAGGCACCAGACCCTACTGAGGTGAATTCTTCTCTGTGTGGTCAGTACCTGCAGAGCAGCACAGCTCATACACTGTGGTTGGGATTGATCCTCACAGTCAGCTAACCTTAGGGTCAAGACCATGCACAAATGGGCCAATAGAAATCAAGACTCAATTACAACAGGAGAACCCTGATAACCTACATAAGGGACATTCCTGGAGCACTCACTGCAGATGTTCTAAGAGACTATGCTGCTGGACCCTACAGAACACCTACTATATACACTGTACCAAGACTGAGAGCCATAGAAGAACTACCTAATACATAATAATAAACACAAGGAGGAAGTCAAAATGGGAGAAAAATAAACAGGCCTCAAATAAAAGAACAGAAGAAATCTCCAGAAAAAGAACTAAATGAAAAGGAGGCAAGTAATTTATCAGATATAGAGCTCAAAAGAATGGCTGTAAGGATGTTCAAGGAACTTGGTGAGAACTAAAGCAGATGAAAAAGGACATAAAAACCATTAAAAACAGTCATAAACAAGGAATACAATATCTGAAATGAAGAATACACTAGAAGGAATAAACAGTAGGTTGGATGAAGCAGAGTACTGAATCAGTGATTTGGAAGACAAGATAGCAAAACACACCCAGTCAGAACAGCAAGAAAAAAAAGAATTTTAAAAAATGAGAATAGTTTCAGGGAACTTTGGGACAACATGAAGCATACCAACCTCTGAATCATAGGGGTACCAGAAGAAGAAGGAAAACAAGGATTGAGAACCCATTTTAGGAAAAAAATGACTGAAAAGATTACTAACCTGATGAAGGAAAATGATACACAAGTCCAGGAAGTACAGAAAGTCCCAAACAAGATGAACCCAAAGAGGCCTACACACAGAAATCCAGGCAGCTCAAATATACTTGCTCAGCCGTGTTTCACATGGCATCTCCAAAAGCCAAGCTCCAGTTCAAATTCTGTACAGGAAGTTCCTATTGTTGTCAAAGAACTCCCACCCGCTCTGTGCAACCTTGCTGCTGAAGTTCTGGTCACTTGGTTCTCTTGCCTTCAACTCTTCCAGCGTCTTTGCACTTGGCAGTTCATCACTATCAGTGCCTCTGGTGCCCTCACAATTGCTGGTGGAGAACTTCTGCAGCTCTCTCCGATAACTTTGGACTGCAGCAACCGCCACAAAGCTTTCCTTGTTTAGGCTCTCTACTCCTTTCTTCCTTCCTGTCTGTCTCCTCGGTGTGTTTGTACTCTGAGTGTTTAGGTCTATCACCTTCAAAGCTGTGCTGTGACCTTGGCCTTGAGATGAGGCTTCACCTCCTGACACGGGGTGGCCTGCAGAAAGCAGCCTCCAGGTCTCCCCAGAGCCTGCAAGCTGGCAAGTGAGGAGGCAAGCCCAGCTTTCTTAAAGACTTTTTGGTCCTGCTTCAGTTTCTGCTCCAATGTGGGTACAGACTTGCTTTTTAAAACCCTTCTGATCACATCAGTGCTAACATCAAAGCCTTCAGCCATTCTTGGAACTGACCAGGACTCTGGAAATTCTTCATGTAAATACCAGATCTGCTCCATGGCTTCCCACGTCAGAGTCCTGGGAGGGGCTCCTCATGGCTCCATTTGCCTCCGAATGTTCTGGAACAGGATGGCTTTTTTCTGTTGTTTCAGGGCGCTGGGGGAGAGAACCAGTGGCAGAAGCCATGTGTGAAACGACATGGGTGGTTGAAGCGTCTCAGGCTAAATCCCGGAGCTCCCAACCCTCATCTCTGTTCACTGCCCCGGAAATCTTACACCTACAACAGCAGCCCCCGAGCAGGGCGAACTCTAAATGGACACGATGAAATATGTCACTGGATTAGGGACCCCGTGGTCCCAAAGGAGCTGAACACTGCCCCTTCGCCTCTGATAAGGAAAGAAGCAAGGGCCAGCTCTGCTGCAGGCTGAGGGCCCGTGGGGGAAGGAACCGGTACCGCTCCACCTCCTGCAGCTCCTGCCCCTCCGTTCCCAGTGGGAATTAGGTGGGCTCACAGCGGGTAAATCCCGGGCCTGCCACTCCCTGGGTTGTGAACCCACAGTGAGCAATGACAGCACAGACAGGCACCCTGAGCAAGAGACTCAGAGAACCGGCCATGTTGACCGAACTCTTGAACAAATTCTTGTAGCAATATTTTTTCTGATATATGTCCTTGGGCAAGGGAAACAAAGAAAAATAAATGGGACTACATCAGACTAAAAGTCTTTACACAGCAAACCATCAAAAAATGAAAATACAACCCGCTGAATGGGAGAACATATTTGTCAATAATACATCCGATAAGGGGTTAGCATCCAAAATTTAGAGAACTCATACAACTCAACACGAAAAAACAATCCAATTAAAGAATGAGCAAAGGATCTGAATAGGCAGTTCTCCAGAGGGCATACAGATGGCCAATGCACATATGAGATGATGCTCAATGTCACAATCATCAGAGAGATGCAAATTAAGAGATGCACATCTGTCAGCATGGATATCAATAATAAATTAACAAACAAGTGCTGGCGAGGATGTCCGGGAAAGGGAACCCTTGTGCATGTTGGTGGGAATGCAGATGAGTGCAGCCACTGTGCAAAACACTATGGAGTTTCTTCAAAAAATTAAAAATGGCCCCGGACAGGTGGCATAGTTAGTTGGTGTGACATCCCACACACCAAATGTTTGTGGGTTTGATATCTGATCAGGGTACATAACTAGGTTGCAGGTTCTATCCCAGGTTGGGGCAAATATGGGAGAAAACCA
This sequence comes from Myotis davidii, assembly GCF_000327345.1. Classification (NCBI taxonomy): domain Eukaryota; kingdom Metazoa; phylum Chordata; class Mammalia; order Chiroptera; family Vespertilionidae; genus Myotis; species Myotis davidii. The sequence goes on along the minus strand of NW_006290024.1, from coordinate 2,284,343 downwards.
ATTTCTCTCTCTCTTTCTCAAGTCAATAAATGTATCCTTAGGGGAAGATAATTTTTTTTTTAAAAAAAGAATTGATTGAACTGCCTTATGACCCAGAGATTCCATTTCTGGGAATATATCCAAAGAAACCTGAAGCATCAGTTTGAAAGAGTATATGCACCTCCATGTTCATTACAGTGTTATTTATAACTAGAGGTCCTATGCACGAAATTCATGCAAGAGTTGGCCCTCACAGCCCCAGCTGCCTCAGCCCTCTCAGCCCTGGCTTCTTCGTCTGGAAGGACATCTGGACAGTCTTTCTGCTGTTTGGCTATTCAGTCAATTTTCATATTACGCTTTTATTATTATAGACTAAGGAACTGTGGGCTGTGAGGCTGTGGTGGGCACAGGATCGGGTCTCGTTCCATCCTTCACACCCCCAGTCCCCTGTCTGATGGCAGCCCCACTCCTGCCACCATCTTTCCCACATACTGACAGTGCCGGCCCTGCTCGCACCTGCTGATGGTGCAGAGTGATTGATTGGAGCCAGCACCATCAGCAGGTGTGAGTGGTGGCTGCTGCCCTGATCGCCCCTTAGGAGCAGCAGGTGGTGGAGAAGCCCTCAGGGGCAATCGGGGCTGGCGACCAGTGCCTCACCTTGGTCTGGTGCCCCAGCTCACCTCCTCCACTATCCTGCCATGGCAGACACCCGCCATGTTCCGTACGCGCCCCCTAGTGGTCAGCGCACATCATAGCAACTGGTTGTTAGGCCATTCATTCTATTTGCATATTAGCCTTTTATTGTATTGGATAGCCAAGATTTGGAAACAGCCAAAGGGCCCATCAGTAAATGAGTGGATATAAAAGGTGTGGTACATTTACACAATAGAATATGAGTTGACTGTAAAAAAACAACAAAGAAATCTTATCTTTTGTGACAGCATGGATGGACCTGGGGAGCATTATGCTGAGTGAAATAAGCCAGTCAGAGAAAGGAAAGTACCATATGATCTCACTTATATGTAGAATGTAACGAATGAAAAAAACTAACAAACAAAATAGAGACAGACTCATAGAGACAGAGAATAGACTGACAGCTATCAGAGGGGAGGGGGTGTTGGGGGACTGGGTAAAGGGGAGGGAAGGGAAAGGGACTAAGCAAAAAATACCCCCCAAAAAACACACAAGAAAACCCCCAATGACTTATAGACACAGACAACAGTATGGTGATTACCAGACAGAAAGGCGGGCCTGGGGAGGCAGGAGCCGGTAAAGGAAATGATAAATGATGATGGAAGGAGACTTAACTTGGGGAGGTGAATACACAATACAATATACAGATGATGTACTATAGAAATGCACATCTGAAACCTACATGTTATTAACCAGTCACCCCAATAAATTCAATTAAAATAAAATAAATTATGTTCTTATATTACTTATGTATTTAATCAACTATTGTATGTGACTGTGACTGTGTGTTTGCATGTGTGTGACTGTGCATGTGTGTGCATACACATTATGAATCCCCCTTTCTACATCTCTTATCTGTATATGAAACACTGCAGACTGTAATTTAACAAGCCCCCACGGTGATTTTTTTACATGATGTTTCAGAATCATTCTGAACCCTCTTCCTTTATGTACTCATTCATCTCACAACTATTTACTGAGTGCCAACTCTGTCCCCAAAGCCAAAAGCACTAAATAACCAAGTTCATGAAGACTGTTCTCCGACCCTCAAACACTTTGAACTTCTTGCTCAGGAGATAAATGCCAGCCAGTGCAGCGGTCTCTGCCGCAGGCATGCAGGAAGTCGCAGAGGCAGGAAGGCCCTACTGCCTGTGGGAACAATGACCTTCTCAGTGTAGACAGAGGTACCCAGGGCCAGGCCCCTGGGAGGAGCGGAGTTCTGAGAAATGAGCTGGAAAAGTCGGGTGGGACAGGTTGTAAATAACCTTTCGATTTAGACAGTGCCCACCGTCTGTCTGGCACTTTGCTTTACAAATGTTATTTTATTTGATCAGCATAACAGATAGGTATTATCATAACCTGACATTAGCACATCAAGCATCTCCTGTGAATTCCAGCTGGGGCAGAGCAACTGGGGAAACAGCAGCCTCCCCAGCAGGCAGCCGCGCTGGGCAGCAGAAAACTGTGCGGCCACAGGCAGGCCCAAGTCTGAAGTGTCAGTTATGTTCCTTACAATTGCATATGGACTTCATTAGCCAGCTAAATGGTACCTATTTCAGCATCCCGCCAGCTGGAGGGATTTCCAGTAGGAAATGTGAGAAGGGAAAAAGTCTAGGAATCTCAGGTTCCCCAGGGCCTTCTGGAATTCCTACAGATTAAGCAAGATAAGTCCTTTAGCAACCCTCTCTCCTCTTCCTGCACCCCTCTGGGTAGTCACCTCACAAATGAATAAGACCAGAGCACCTGTATCTGTCCAGAGGGGCCAGGGCTGGTTCCCTCGCATCCCTTTGGCCTCTACGGCCGAGTCCCCCTCAGGGGCGGTAGGCAGGAGCAGAAAGCAGTCATTCAGTGGCAGCTCTCTGTGGGAAATTTGTATCTCTTTGACATGAGGGTTCTTTATTATATGCTTCCCATTACATCTTTAGCACAGCTTTGTGGCGGCTTTTCCCATAGGTTAAATATAATGACGGGTAACCTAATCCTGAAGGTAACAGAATAATCTTAGAGGACACAAGGCTCCATTTAATTCTTGCCAAATGACAGAATACACCCAGACTTTGAACAGACCTCTGCAGAACTCCAATAAGTTTTTGTGTCTTGCAGAGCTTGGAGCCAGAGTCTTCCCTCGCTATTCTTTTTCCTGCTCCCAGGCAGGATCTGATTTCACACCAATCGATCCGTAAGAGGATAATGGTATCACAGTTCAAGACAGGCAAGCATGGAGAATTGTTTTATACGCTTCTGATACTCAAGAAGTTTCAGTGGCCGGGCGAGGTCTCAGTTTTCAAGGAGAGTCAATCCCAGGGCAGAGGACAGTGTAGCCACAAAAAAGCGGGACGGGGGTTGAGGGGGATGGGGGTGCGGCACTTTGGAATGAGGTTGATATGGGCTGGGAGCACAGCTCTGTCTCTTATTAGCTATGTTCTTAGAAATGTCTGGATCCCAGTTTCCTCATGAATGAAGTGCTGATAAAGCCAGGCCCATCTTGTAGAAATTTTGCAATAGAACCAAGGCAATGCCATTAGAGTGTGTGAGAGGGGTGCCTTTTCTCACTGGGGCTCATTTTGAAGATCTTTTGAAAATACCATGGAGTTTTGTGTGGCTAATTGCCCCCCTCCCCCAGAGTGAGTGTCACGCTGCCTTCTGCACAGGCTGCAGTCATAGTGTCTGGCACTGGAACAGTAGCTGGCATTAATGGTGTGTGGGCATGTAGATTCTCTAAGGCAGGCGAATGCCACTTATAGAAGAAAAAGCATTTACTAAGAGGCGATATTGTTTTAGGTGCTGAGAGTTATGTAAAGAAGAACTGCATGGCCCCTCACCCCCAAGGGAGACAGATACTACTCCAGGGGCTCTGAGAGATGCTGGAGTTGCAGTGAGCTCAGAGAAGTTAAAGTCACCTCTATCAGGGGCAGGGATCCTTGGAATCTTTTTCCATCCTTGTCTTTTTCTGTGATTTGTTTTTGTAAATGATGATTTGTTGGGACTCAGCTATGCCCACTCATTTGACTAAGGTCTATTTGGCTTTCAGCAGCAGAGCTGGGTGGTTTGGGCAGGGCTATTGACCCGCAAAGCCTGAAATCATTATTATCTGAGAAAGTTTGCTGACCCCATGACTAATCTGTTATCAAGCACAGCTACTGAGTTCTTCATTCCAGCTATCATTCTTCAGTTACACAATTTCCAATGGGTTTGTTTTAAGAATTTGTGGTTCTCTGCTTAAGTTCTCCATGTACACATTTTTGAACATAACAATTATAGTTATTTTAACATCTACAAGTTCAGGGGCAGATCAGCTTGATTCCATCAGTGTTGAGCTGATAGGAGGCTGCTCTTTGGTCTTCAAGGCCCTCTCCTTTTTGTGAAGGCTTGCACATTTCTTATTTACCCACAGTTTTTAAATAAAACATATTTTTATTTGATTCAGAGAGGAAGGAAGAGGGAGATAGAAACATCAACGATGAGAATCATTGATGGGCTGCCTCCTGCACGCCCTCTACTGGGGATTGAACTGGAAACCCAGGCAAGTGCCCTGACCAGGAATCGACCTGTGATCTCCTGGTTCATAGGCCAATGCTCAACCATTGAGCCACACTGGCTGGGCTACCCCATGCTTTTTAGGAAGAGGTCAGTGAGAGTTGCAGTGAGTCAGTCACCAGATCTCCTCTTCCTTGGCAGATTCTGAACTCCATTTCCCATTCCTCACCCACAGTAGGTTAAGTTCTGCTCAGCTTCTGAACCATTGCTTTCTGCTTAGCTTTCATTTCTCAGCTGCTGCCTTCAAATTAGTAAATACTTTGAAGGGAAAACGAATCCTTAATATTAGGCCAATATCTTTGCATTTCCCTTCTTTCCAAGATCATGGCCCTTCAATACCTCTTGGCTGAGTAACTCTCAAGAGATGTCTTTGTATTTGAGGAACTTTTATGATTATTATTACAAGGGAGATTGACCGACAACTAGCTAGTCTGCCATTACTGGAAGTGGAATTACGGATTTTAGTAACTTGTAACAAGACACAGAATCATAAAACCAGTTCAGGAGAAATTCTACCCAGTTAAAAGATAATGGTGACTTGAACCAAAGGCTGTGGTCATGAGTAGCATGTACAGATGGCAAATAAATATGTGAACAATGCCCAGCATCATCAGCCACCACGGAAATGCACGCTAATGAGATACCACTGCACACTTACCAGCATGGCTAGGATTAAATGGTATAGTCACTCTGAAAAAAACAATCTGGAAGTTTCTTTTAAATGTAAACAGGGAATTATCATTCAACTCGGAGTTGCATACACTCTTGGGCATTTATCCCAGAGAAAAGAAAACTGATGTTTAGGTACAAAATCATTTACATGAGTGTTCATAGAAGCTTTATTTATATATTCCTCAACTGGAAATGATCCAGGTGTCCTTCAACAGGTGAATGATTAAACAAGCCAGTGCATCCATACCATGATGCACTATTCAGCTATACTATACAAATAAGCAGATGAATGATTTGTGCAAAAACCTGGATGAGTATGACGGAAACTATGCTTAGTGATTAAAAACACAGTAACAAAGGTTACATGCTGTATGCTTGTCAATGTATTGGTTGTGATATACCATCTATACATATAGAAGCCTAAGCAGCCAGTTGACTAAATGACCGAACGACTGGTCGACTGGTCACTATAACGTGCATTGACCACCCGGGGGCAGATGGTCAACGCAGGAGCTGCCCACTGGTGGTCAGTGTGCTCCCACAGTTGGGCTCACAGCTGGCAAGAGCAGCTGCGGTGGCACAAGCCTCTCCCGCTTCCACTGCAGCCCCACTGAGTGGTGGTGGTGGCAGGTGCAGCAGGGCCGGGATGAGCGGGAGTGGCACCTGGCCCGGGCTCGGGCTCCTCCCTGGCCACCTGCCACTTCATGCACAAATACACCCCTTGGAGGATGTTGGACTTCTGGTTTTGGGTGGCCAAAACAGGCAGTCCGGCATCCCCCCAGCTGTCCCAGATTGTGAGAGGGTGCAGGCCAGGCTGAGGGGCCCCACCAGTGCACAAATCCGTACACTGGGCTTCTAGTAATTTTATAAAATCCCATCATTAGAGGAAACTGAGTAAAGAATAGAAAAGATCTCTATGTATTACTTCTTACAGATCCTTGTGAGGCTCTATCTTAAAATTTTAATGAAAACCAACAAAACAACAAAAAGTAATATCACTCAGGATTCCACATCTTTTTAAAAATTTATTTTTGCATACGGTATTTTGATAACACATTAAAAAAAATAAAGTCACGTTATTATTTAACTATTGTACTTTCCACTTCTGTGAATGGGTTATTCAGCAAAGTATATAATTTAGAGTTTTTATTTGTACACAAAGCAGTCCTCCACGTTTTGTTTAAGCAGAAGTGTCTATGAAAGCATAGTAAGTATGAAGGATCTCCAGGAGAGCCAGGGCTCTTCGCTAAGGAGAATATATCACCCCACAGTGAGCGCCGCAGCCCCAACGCTGCTGCCCTGAGGAAGTGACGCCTTTGCCGTCATGCCTGCTGTAGACAGCTGCCTGGGCATGTCTTTGGACTTTTCTTCACATTTACTTCTGAGTCCAAATGTCTCATGGATGACTTTAATTGGTACAAGCTAGACATCATACCTGTGCACTTGCTACAAGGGAATGTGAGGGTGTGAATTTTCTGGTTTCTGCCTTAAGAAGATGTGTCACTTAATTTGGAAAATGAGCAAAACAAATTGCACATTCAAAGATGTTGGATGGACATAAATTACAGACGCTTGTTATAGTCCACCCCTTGGCTTCTATATCCAAGTAAAAAACACACCCTTTTCTAAAATAATCCAACTATTGTTTGTATCAACTAAGGGAGAATCAACTGTCTTTCGAAAGGTCATAGGCTTTCTGCTTAATGGTCATTCCTCCTCTAGCTCAATAACTATTATTTTTATTAATTATTTGTAACAATGTACAAAATTGTGAAATTCCCCGCCATCAGCATATGCTATAGAAAACAGCAAAGTGTATGAACAATGATCATGAAGTTATAGTTTGTATTTTTTACTTCCTCCAAGACCCATATTATACTGTTTTTTTTGTTGTTGTTGTTGTTTTTTGCCCTTACTAAGCATGCTCCTAGTCAGAATTTTTTACCTGACAGGGGGACCCACAATTTCATAACTCAGGGATTTTAACTACGGTGATCCTGGATATGTGGAGTTTGTACAGTTTTACCATTAACTTTTACCACAATTGAATTGCACTAATATACAAGAGTTCCACAAAGATTCTGTCAATGAATGCTATCAATGTCACACGAGATAAATGATGAAGCTGTGACCTCAACGGTGATTGTAGTTCAGCAAGCCCCAGAATCACACTCTACATTCATATTTTGGCTATACCCACCCTGCATTACCAGGGATGCAATTGTTTTGACAAGTTTAATGAAATCCCTGCTATGGCTCTCATGGCTACATTTAATTAGAAAAACCCAGATTGCATGCTGGTACCTTATTAATTAGGTTGTCTGAGCATGCAAGTTCTTGCTTCTATTTTGGGAAATGTTCAAAGTAGGGGAATAAAGGAATTTGTGTCTGACTTATTTTAGCTGTATATAGCACTTAACCCAACATTTTATGCACTGCTTACAAGCTAGAACTTCTGATATATTCTACGCCATAGTGAGAAGGGAAGCAAAAGGGTGTGTACCAGAGGTGAGTAGAGAGCAGAGAGAGACTGGAATCCAGGGGATCACCTTTGACAAGAAAGTTTCCCTTGAGAGGTAACATCATAAAACAATCTGAGGTTCAATGAAGAGTGAATATGGAATTTTCCTAGCAAGACTTCACTTAGTTTTATCATAGGGGGCTGTCCAGACTCTACCTGGGAGTTAATGCCTTTCATCAGAACAGCAAACCCTTACATCATATCAATTTTCTTCCAGACAATCCTTCCCTCCCTCCCTGCCTTCCTACCCTTTCTCCCTCTCTTTCTCCCTCTCTTTCTCTTTCTCTTTCTCTTTCTCTTTCTCTTTCTCTTTCTCTTTCTCTTTCTCTTTCTCTCTTTCTCT
>NW_006290024.1:2240489-2276524 GCF_000327345.1 Myotis davidii | reverse complement strand
TTTCCTTTCCTCAAATTAATATTAGGTTATAGGTTCAACCAGAGAAACAAACTGAGAGGAGACTATACCTATAAAGAAATGTATTGAATGGAATTGACTTACTGCTTGTGGGCTTGGCTAAGGTCGGTTGCCAAGGAGGGCAGACTAGAACTTCCAGCTGAAAGTGAAGCGGCTGTCCCCAGGCAACACTTCTTCCTCAGGGAGATCTCAGCTCTTCAGCCCATTGGCTCACACCCACACAGATGAACTAGGGAAATCACCTTTACTTAAAGGCAATGGTAATACTTTTATAGAAACACCTAGACTAATTGTTGATTAAATAGCTAGTCAAATTGACACATAAAATGGACCATCACAGTCTTTATGTGGATAAATGAGAGATTCAGTAGGTTAAGTATTCAAAAGTAAAATGGTTGGGCCATTATATGTCCATTTTCGATTTTATGAGATATTTTACGTGGCTTCCTAAAGTGAATGAACCAATTTATACTCCATTATTAGTTATGAGAACTATCATTGCCTCTTATCTGGCCAAAGGTTGATATTGTTGCACTTTTAAGCTTTGCCAATCTTTGAGCATGAGATTGCACTTCCTTATTGCTTGAGTGTGTTTTTCTAGTGATTATCCAGATAAGGTGTGTGTGTGGGGAAAGCAACCCCAAAATAATTTCTTCACTGGTTCTTAGCCACCTGTGGAACTTCTATAAATGATGGAAAGGAAAAGGCCTGGAGCCAGCAGACAAAGGTCTTCTCCTCACACACTCACTACCTGTAGCCCGTCACAAAGATGGGCAGAACGGCTCACATATTGGGGTGGAGGTCACCCACAGCCAAGTCCAATATGCAGATAAGAGACATGGCAACTTTGGCTCTTTTAGGAGCATCGTCAGAGCCAGCTTTATTACAAAAGCAGTGATCCCCACATGGTAGAGAGGTGGACAGGGTGCATAAAGCTGTGGAGAGAAGTGACTAGAGCAAACAGTGGAGGGTGGCGAGGAACTGGAGATGACCAGGAAATAGTCATCTTGATGCCTGCCAAGTAGGAGCCAGAGCAGGAAGCTGCAGTTGGGACATGGCTCAAGGAAGTATCCCTTGAAAGCCAAATTGAGAATGCAGTGTCAAGAAAACCATACAACCTCAGAATTAGATGCTGTCTTCTACTTGAATTTCCATGTCACAGGGATTCATGGTGACCTCACTGTGCCTTCTGCGATGTTCACTGTGCTGCAGCCTAGGACCCAGTCACGTGGAGCCCCTTCTCACACCATGCTCACCTACGTGACTGAATCCCTGGTGGATTTGGTTCTCAAGGCTCTGGCTGCAAGTCGTGGATTGCCAGCTGAAAATCACCAGCACCACCCCTTCCTCCCCTCTCCCTCCTCTTTGCCCAAAGGCCCCTGAATATAGTGAATGTTCAGTCAAGTCCACAGGGAAAGCAAGGATGGGAATTGTATTCCATTGGGATATTCCAAGAAGGAAGATGCCATTGGGACAGAAAAATCTAAGTCAAATATATACTTTTCAATATATAGTTTATTTTCCCAAGCATATCTGGGTTCTCCTTCTTAAGAAATCTTAAGTGTATCTCTCTCTCTCTCTCTCTCTCTCTCTCTCGTGGGGGGGAAGTAGGAGGCAGGGTACCAGTAATTTCATCACCACCTAATGAGCTAGTCAGGGTGTGGTTGTCACGTTATTTCTAACAAAGACATAAGGCCAGAAAGCATTGCCAATTCATGACCATCAAGGGCACTTGAACATCCAGCTTGAGCATGATGAAGCTTTCCAAATAACGATTTAGGAAAAGAATTGTTCACTTGGCAACTATAAAATTTCATCAAGATTTCCTGTGTTTAAGAAAAAGATACAGTTCTCAAGAAGCAAAAACTCAGGTGCCAAATAAAGATAGAACTGGAGGTCCAGAGCTGATTTCCACTGGGGATGATTAAACTATAAATTTTCATGAGTGTTATTATATCATATAAAAGGGAGAGTAAAGAAATAGCAACTGTTTTTTTTTTTCTTAAGAGACTGAATCAAAGTTTCCATGAACAATGTTTGTTCCAGCAGTACTATTGAAGAGGTAATAGATGTTTAATAACTGTTTGCCAGCTTCTTAACAAATATTATTTTTAGACTTCAGATTAAACATTTATTAATGCCCATGTTTTCTCAGGCATTAAACCTAACTGCACTCCTTGAAATGAACATTCTCACCAGTTAAGGAAACAGTGCCAGTGGGTCTAAGTAATTTATTAAAGGTCACGGAGCTACTAAATCACTGAATGAATGCTCAGGCCAGGTATGGGTCCAAGAAAGTTAATGAATCCTTTGATATGGGAGGAAAACAATGAATTATTTCTGGAGGGTGTTCTCAGGAAATTGATTCAAATGTCCTATATTACTCGAGGTGGTGCATTCAGAAAAACAGAAAAATCACTGCAAGCAAAACATGGGCTAGATATTTCTTCCCTAAGTATGTTTCTTCTGCTGTAGGAACAGCACCAGGATCGCCCGAAAAGAGCAGTTTTACAAAAGCTCAGGGGGATCCCATGGTCCCTGTCTGGCCTTGAGTCTAACTTCAACTCTATAATACCTTAGAAGCTCAGGAGGTTCTAGTTGTCTCTGCTTGAGCAAAAATAAAAAAAGCAATAAAAAGGGATAATTGATTTTTTCAATTATAAGATCATGATAAATATTCTTTGCCTAAGAATGCCCATAATTCTGACTGTAAAGTGAGACATACAATGACATCTGATAGTTCTAACATCACAAGTGCCCTGGCTGGAACACGGCCGATCTGAGGAGGGCAGGCATGAAGGCAACATCAGCATTGCAATGTGATATTTGGTCCTGAACCCAATCCCCACGGGCACCTGAATCCTATATATCCCTGAGCTGTTTCACAATGACTTTTATGTTTTAAATAATACAGCACAAATATTCTTAAACACACTGTAACATTTATCTCATAAGGCTGCTGTTCAAGAGAATGAATAATTCTTTTAATCCCAAATTCGGAGTCTTTAAAGCAAGCAACAGTATGATTTTTAAAAATATAAACATGCTTATTTTATTAATTTACAATATAATTTAACTCTGCAGAGATATTTGTGTAGTAAAAATTATTGTTTAAAATTATTTGACTTCCTGCCCTGGCCAGTGTGGCTCAGTTGGTTGGAGTGTTGTCCTACGTACTGAAAGGTTGTGGGTTTGATTACTTGTCAAGGCACGTGCCCAGGTTGCAGGTTCTATCCCTGGCCAGGGTACGTGTGGGAGGCAACCGATGGATGTTTCTCTCTCACATCGATGTTTCTCTCTCTCTCTCTCCCCCTCCCTCTAAAACCAATAAAAAATTACTTGACTTCATTAAAAATACATATAAAATAAGTTTTATTTTTCTCCTATATCATGGATGATAAGCTGGTCCAAGATATGTTTTGTTTCAACAAATTGTATCTATAGAATTCTTTAACTTAACAGTACTGTGTAAAAACTTCCGTTTAATGGCACAAATAATAATGTGTCTCAAAAACAAAATTAAAAATAAGTTGCATAAAGAAATATTGAAGAGAAAACACAAATTAATTCAACCTTTATTTCTTATTGAACACTATATTTTAAAAGTTTTTAAACATTTACTTACTCGATGATTTTAAAATAAAAATATTAATGTTACCTTATAACAAGTGAACAAAAATAATGATGTCCAAATTTAAAAAAATCTGCTCCTGTTTTTATTTTTATTCCTTCCTCTCTGGGTAATTAGTGTGTAAAACAGTATATTTTCCAATAACTTTATCTTTGCTCATAAAATTATATACAGGCAATTACACATACTTAACTAAGTTTCTTTTAAATGTTTTTATTTATTTTAGAGAGAGAGAAAGGGAGAGGGATAGAAGCATCAATGAGAGAGAAACATGGATCACCTGCCTCATACATGCCCCTTATTGGGGATCAAGTCTACAAGCCAGGTATGTGTCCTGACTGGGAATCAAATAGGTGACCCCTTGGTTCATGGGTAGACACTCAACCACTGAGCAACACCAGCCTGGCTTAGCTAAGTTTTTTAATGAGCCCTTTCTATATACATTACTTTGTGAACTGCTTTTTATTATATATATAATTAAAAATATGTGTATTTATTAATTAAATATATATATATATATATATAATTGTAACTAACAGCAAAAGTAACACCTGTACATTGCAGCATTTAGAAAATTAGGGAATATAAAGTAGAAAATAGCAACTACAAGTAATTTGATTACTCAAAGATGTACTCAAAGTATTTCATCTTTTTAATTATAATTTTGTCTTTTTATTACAATTATTTTATGCTTAAGTGGTTTAAAACTCACAGAAGTTGCAAAAATAGTAAAGAGAGTTTCTATGAATCCCTTCCCTGAACTCCCCCCAGTGATAACATCCTACATAACAATAGTACATTGTCAAAGCCAGGCCAGTCCTCGTAACTGGGATTCCCTCAGTTTTCACATGCACTTTTTGTCAGAGTGTATATTTTGAAATTTTATTAAATGTTTAGATTTATGTAGCTGTCACCATAACCAGGATGCAAAACTGTCCCATCAACACAAAGAAACTCCCTCATGCTACTCCTTAAGCCTCATTCTCCCCTAACCATAACCCATGGCTGCCACTGGTCTGTCCCCCATCACTAGAATTGGATTACTTTCAGAGTGTCATAAATATAATTTCAAATAAAAATGTATATCCTTAATTTATAAATAAAATATGTAAACATAATATTGATATATGATATATTTACATTATATTTTAACTAATATAAAATTTAAATAATATACATTATTAAATACATTAAAAATCATACAGATTAAAAATTTGTCATTGTTTTTGAAAAAGGCTATTTTTGTTGCTCTTGTTTGATTATTCTGTTCTCCATTATGAAGCTAGATATTTGGTCAGGTACCGAGGCTGGTACCTGGCGTAAGTTTACCTCAGTCCCACCCAATGAGGAAACCTATGTTCCCCCAAGGGCCCCGTAAAACTGTGCTTGCTTCTTCCATAACAGAAATGATTCCCTTTGTCTTCAAGCATCCTGAAGCAATCATGGATTTTTTTAAAGCTAGAAAACAAGCCAGTGTAGCATTACAACACCTAGTATTGTCTGTTTCTTCATGCTGCCCCAACTTTTGGTCAAAGGCAGATTTAACTCCCAACGTCGCCCTCATAGGTAGTTGCACAAATTCCGCTTCTCATGACAGCAACATCCAAATGCAGCATTTAAAGCATTTGGTAACAGCACCAAGTTCTTCATGCATCTTTCATTTTCACAAATGTGCATTTGCAAATTGCATTTCAGAGACAGCCATAGGGAACTTCTCATTGGTCTCAGATGTAAACGTAACAATGTAGCTCTCCAAACAACCACACTTTTGATTTGTGGTATGTGTTTGGAAAACAAAGCACTTAGGCCCTGGCCCAAATATAAAGTGGAAATAAGCCCTACAAGGCAGATGTTTAACATCCCATAACAAATGGACAATAGGACTCCACGGACACTCCAGCTGTTGATTTCCTTTAGTTTCAGAGAGAAGAGAGTCGCTTAAAATAAAACCTTTTGCCTTTTAAAATCATAGTTGTGGGTGAAAAGACATTTTATTTAGAAACATAATCTGCTGATGACTTCTTTGGGAAAACATGGAATCCAGTTCCTACTCTATTCACCAGAGAAACAGAAGAACATTTCCTAAATAATGAACCATTACAAATATATAGCAAAAATGTATTCCTGGTGTATATTAGGCACTATCCTAGGTGCTCGAGGCATACCACACACTGCCCTTGGCTACTGGAGTGTGAGAGGAGCTGAGCATCTGTGTGGTTGGTGAAGGCACTCATGGGGATGGGAGTGCCTTGGAAAAGGAGTGAGTGTGGGAGTTAGTCCGACTTCCAACATGGTGAGTCTGCAGTGAGTTCAGGACATTCTAAAGGAAGGTAAGTAGGCAGGTGTATGTTTGGGTCTGGAGCCCACAAGAAAGACCTGCTTTAGAAAATGAATTTAGGGTTCTCTGTCATACAGATGGTAGCTGAAACCTGGGTATCTAGGCCTTTGACTGCCCAGTATGTGTAGAGTTGAAAGTAGATTTAAACCCAAGACATGGGGAATCCCAGTAGTTAATGTTTGGGTACTGGGGATTAAGCCTGCAAAGAGAAGTATCCGGAAAGGAAGGAGAATTGTCAGGACTATGAGATACCACGAAAGTCAAGGGGAAAAGGTGTCCTAAGAAGAGTGCGATTAAGTGATGTCAAGTATTTCTGAGAGGGTAAGAACTACAAGCTCAATAAATAGTGTTAAGTTTAAGTATTTTGTGGATTATTAGAACAGATCGGTTTGTATTTCCTCTGTAACCTTGCTTTATGCTATTTCATTCTTTTTATTTCTTTGATGTCATCGCTTTGTTTATATGATTTTTTTGTTGTAGTTTTAATCTTCCTCGGTGTTTGGAAAGGTGCGTATTGTATATAGCACTATACACTTTTAAGAATCAACATTCAATCTATATTTGTGTAATTGTCAGAGTTAAGTAATGGTAGGGATTTTTAAGTTTCCTTTAAAAAGATGAGAAATTAATCAATTTATGTTTTTTTCTTTATCTAATATGTTTGTCAAAAGTTCGCATCATTTGGGATTCTTTATCACATCACATAGTTTTTACATTTATATTTACTCTTTCACTTTTACAACAAATGAGCCCCCACTCTGTGCATGTCTATTTTTTACTTCTATGTCCTGTGGCAGGCCTTTTATACTATACCTGCCTACCTCCAGGTTTTCTTTATTACTTGATTAGAGTGAATCTTAAGTCACATTTAAATCAAGATTTTTAAAATATCTGAATGACAATATCACAGTCAAAATAAAATCTGAATAATATAGAAATACAGACAATGAAAAATGAAAGATCCTCACAATTCCACTCCCAGACGAGGGCTACTAAAAGCAATTTCTTGGTCTCTCTTTCTATCAGCAACACATGGAGTGTCAATATACCAGCCTACGGACAATTTCCGGTCCTTTGCAATATGAAAATTCATGTGTCTGTAAACTTGTAACTTTTCAGTCCTGGGCAGTTCTCTTTTTGATGACCTCTTCTCCTCCATCTTCTCTATTCTCTCCTTTCAGAGCACTGTTGCTGGTGGAACCGCTGCAGTCCTCACCTTCTGTCAGAAAATGCAGTGCTGCACCCTTTTCCTCTCATTCCCACCGAATTGTTGTAGGTTCCAGCCCAGGATGCAGGCTGTGGTCAGGATAAACATGGCAGCCAGCAGCACAGATGTTTCAAAAGTAACACTCACCTGATAAAGGAACAGCTGCTGGTCTTCTAATTGGTGTTGCACTGGTTTCAAGTCTGCTCACAGAATTTGTCTTTCTTAAGCCAGTTCTCTTAGCTTCATAGTTAGAGCAAAAGCAATTTTTCAAGCTTTAGGCACCAGGGTGCCTGTTGATTTCAGGTATTATGTTGCCTATTATTTTTAGGATGTTTGCAAATTTTTACCGTTCTGGATTTTCAGGGTGTTGTTTGTTTTTCTGAGCTGCCTTAGGGATATACTCTTAAATGGGAAATGTGAGTACTGCTTCTAGAAGTGACTCATTATTAGCCTATCTCTGGTGCAAGCCTGAAAGGAGGGTAAAAAGAGAGACAGACATTCAGCTGGTTTTATAGTAAAACACTATTTTGATTAAAATGCTAAGTGTTTTCCTTGTCTTGGAAGTTACTACTAAAAATATATATAATTTCCTCTAGCATCTCTGTGACTTTGATTTGTAAAGTAGCAGTGAACGAGCCTATAAACCCATCCCACAGGCATCCAGGGCTCTTTGCTCTCATAACTGTCCTGCTGGAACCAATAAGCTGTTGATTAAAAACGTTGTGAGTTAATACATTTAGTGAGCTTAACCTGTTTTTTAGAAACCTAGTCACTTTCATGTCATTAGTTTCAGGGATAGAGACAAAAGCTGAGGCTAATTATTAACAACTTTACAAAGTTGATATTGAATGTCTAATGTGTCCCAAATGCTCCCTTTCTCTGGTCAGTCCCTGTGTCTTGCTAGCTAGCATATTGCTAGCTTGGAGAATGGCTTCAAGTTGAAGACCTTAAAGTTTCAGAAAAACTTGAAACAGCAACAGATTCTCTGGTCATTTTGAAGCAACCCCGTTCTGCTGCAACATCTGGATGCAAAGGGGAGTGATTGCTGGCAGTTCGAGGACCAATAGCATCTTTCCCGTCCACCTGCGTCAGATGGCTGACTCCCAGCTGCTGAGTAAAGAGGACGGAAGGGCCAGCGCTGCCTTGTAAAGCTGGCAAGCCTGGTTTAGACGTATTTTAACGCCCAGATCTTTGTCTTTCCCTGAAATCTCTCCTGAGCCTCAGAACTATGTTTCCGAATGCCAGATACACAAACATTTCCCAAGTCGCAGAAGACAACCAACAGCTCGCTCTCTCTGAACGACTGTTGGAAATGGGAGCCCCGAGACTGAGATTTTAAACTGAAAACCAGTCCTCAAACTGTCCCTGGGGCTATGTCCTGGGAGTGAAGGTGACAGAATTAAAGCATCCAATTAGGTTGGCGTTTATTGGTGAAAGCTCTGACTTCTGAGTAGCTCACCCCATATGTCATATAATCTCATATTCAGAGAGAGCATGCGGGAATCATTACGCTTCAGGCATGAGTCTCACCGGTAGAACGAGGTCTAAGGCCAAGACAAAAAGATCATTTCCCCCCAAAATCTGCCTATCTCATTAGCCTTTTCATGGGTGATATAACTTCTCCTTCCCTCTGAGCATGCAGGGGTCCCCTGGCTGTCACTACGAAGCATGCCATTTCCATTATTGTTATAAATTATGTGCCAAGCCCCTGCAGGCCCTTATCCCAAGCTACATATACTTATCGAAGATGAACTATTATATGACAGCACAAGGAAAAATGAACTTTAGGAAGTAAAACTAACAGATTTTTTATAAACCATTAATC
This sequence comes from Myotis davidii, assembly GCF_000327345.1. NCBI lineage: Eukaryota > Metazoa > Chordata > Mammalia > Chiroptera > Vespertilionidae > Myotis > Myotis davidii. The sequence continues at coordinate 2,267,505 of NW_006290024.1, read as the reverse complement.
CATCCAGCATGTGTAATATAGGTAATTCCCATAAAAAAAGAGTACAAAGTTCACATGGATGATTGCTGAACTTATAACACACACACACACACACACACACACACACACACACACACACACAACTTCTAGAAAGAATGATGGAACTCAGCAAAGTCATAGGATGAACGATGAAAACACAAATATAAACTGAATTTCTATATACTAGCAATAAATAATTTGAAAATGAAATTAGAAAACGGCTTTTAAAAAAATCCACAGGTCTATTTGTGGGCACTTGGATTGCTTTCATATCTTAGCTATTGTAAATAATGCTGCAATGAATATAAAGGTGCGCATATTTTTTGAATTAGTGTTTTGGGTTACTTCAGATATAATACCCAAGAAGTGGAATTGCTGGATCATAAGACAGCTCCATTTTTAATTTTTTGAAGACCCTCCATATCGTTTTCCATAGTGGCTGTGCCAATCTGTATCCTCACCAACAGGGCACAAGGGTTCCCTTTACTCCACATCCTCACCCACACTTGTTTGTTGATTTATTTATGATAGCCATTCTGACAGGTGTGAGTGTGGTTTTAATTTGCATTTCTATGATCATTAGTGTTGTTAAGCATCTTTTCACATATCTATTGACCATCTCTATATCCTTTTTGAGAAAGTATCTATTCAGATCCTATGCCAATTTTTTAATTGGATATTTTTGACGTTGAGGGTTTTTTTTTTAAGTTGGATATCTTCTGTATCATTGGCAAATATGTTCTCCCATTCAGTAGATTGTCATTTTGTTTTGTGGATTTTTTTGTGAATGTGTTTTGCTGTGAGAAAACTTTTTGTTTAGTTTTTTGGATTTCCCTTGCTTGAGTTGCGGAGATAGATAGAAAAAATATTGGTAAGAAAAGGTTTTGCTGTGAGAAAACTTTTTGTTTAGTTTTTCGGATTTCCCTTGCTTGCGTTGCGGAGATAGATAGAAAAATTATTGGTAAGAAAAGTGTCCAAGATTTTTCTTCTAGGAGTTTTCCAATTTAATCTGCTTTGAGTTTGTTCTTATATGTGGTGTAAGAAGGTGGTCTAGTTTTATTTTTTCATGCATCTATTCAATTTCACAAAAACCTCTTATTGACTCGACTGTCTTTACTCCATTGTATGTTCTTCTCTTCTTCATAATATATAAATTGACCATATAGGAATAGCCTTGTTTCTGGGTTCTCTATTCTGTTCTATTGATATATATGTCTATTTTTATGCCATACCATGCTGTTTTGATTACTATAGTCCCGTAACATCATTTGATATCATGTAACTTGATACCTCCAACTTTGTTTATCTTTATCAAGATTGTGGTGGCTTTTGGGGGTTGTTTGTGGTTCCGTATAAAATTTTAAATTATTTCTTCTAGTTCTGTGGAAAACAGCATTGGTATTTTGACAGACATTGTGTTAATTCTTTAGATTGCCTTGGGTAGTATGGTCGTTTTAATGATGTTAATTCTTCCTATCCAGGAGCATAATATATGCTTCCATTTCTTTTTATCTTCTTTGATTTCTTCAATGTCTTATAATTTTCCAAGTATAGGTTTTTATACCTCCTTGATTACATTTATTACGAGGTATTTTCTTTTATTTTTTTGATGCAATCAATTTCATATCCTGCTACTTTACGGAATTTATTCTAGTAGTTTTTTGGTGGGATCTTTATGGTTTTTTATATTCAGTATCATGTCATCTGAAAATAATGACAGCTTTACTTCTTCCTTTCCAATTTGGATGCTTCTAATTCTTATTGTCTGATTGCTGTTGGTAGGACTTCCAGCACTATGTTAAATAAAAGTGGTGAAAGTAGACATTCCAATCTTGTTCCTGATCTTAAGGGAAATGTTTTAACTTTTGTTTTTGTTTTCCCATCAAGCATAATGTTTTGTTTGAATGTTTGATAAAATACACCTGTAAAGCTACACGGTCCAGGACTTTTGTTTGCTGAGAGGTTTTGTATTACTACTTTGATTTCATTAGTTCTTATCGGTCTGTTTAGATTTTCTGTTTCTTCTTGATTCTGTCTTAGAATATTGCTTGTTTCTAAGAATTTATTGATTTCTTCCAGATTGTACAGTTTGTTGGCATTTAGTCATAATATTTTTTTAATATCCTTTGTATTTCTATGTCAGTTGTTACTTCTCCTTATTTATTTCTGATTTTATTTATTTGTGTCCTCTTTATTTCCCTTGATGAGTCAGGTTAAAGGTTGATAAATTATGTTTATCATTTCAAAGAACCAGCTTTTGGTTTCATTAAATTTTTTGTATTATATTTTTTGCTTCTATTTTGTTTATTTCTGCTCTGATCTGTATTATTTTCTTTTTTAAACTCACTTTGAGCTTTGTTTGTTACGTTTTCTAGTTCCTTTAGGTGTAATGTTAGATTGTTTATTTGAGACTTTTCTTGTTTACTGAAGTAGGCCTGTTTTGCTATGAGTTTCCCTCTCAGGACTGCTTTTGCTATGTCCCATAGATTTGAGGTTGTGTGTTAATTTTCATATGTCTTAATCAAATCTTTTGATTTCATACTTGATCTAATTATTAACCAATTCACTATTTAGTAAAATGCTAGTTACCCTCCATGTGTTTTTCACTTTTCTTTTTATGATTGACTTCTAGTTTCATTCCATTGTGGTCAGAAAAGATGCTTGAGATGATTTCAATCTTAAATTTGTTGAAACTTGTTTTGTGGCCTAACATGTGGTCTATTCTGGAAAATATTCCATGTATACTTGAAAAAAAAGTATATTGTGCTATTTTGGGATGAAATATCTGAAAACATCAATTAAATCCATCTGGTCTAGTGTATCATTTAAGGTTGCTGTTTCCTTTTTTGATTTTCTGTCTGGAAGATTTATCCATTGATGTCAATTGAACCTGGGGATGTGCCTGAAACCCAGGCACATGCCCTTGACCGGAATCGAACCTGGGATCATTCAGTCCACAAGCCGACGCTCTATCCACTGAGCCAAACGGGTTTTGGCTGTCAATCTCTTTTTTATATGCATCAATATTTGCTTTATATACTCAGGTGCTCCTATGTTGGGTACATAATTGTTTACAGGGGTTATAGTCTCTTGTTGAATTGATCCCTTCATCATTACTTAGTGTTCTTTTTTTTTGTCTCTTTGTTTGAAAGTCTATATTGTGTAATATAAGTATTGCTTCCTTAACTTTTTTTTCCCATTTGCATCAAATATCAAATGTTTTTTGAATTAGTGTTTTGGGTTACTTCAGATATAATATCCAAGAAGTGGAACTGCTGGATCATAAGACAGCTCCATTTTTAATTTTTTGAGGACCCTCCATACCGTTTTCCATAGTGGCTGCACCAATCTGCATCCTCACCAACAGTACACAAAGGTTTCCTTTACTCCACATCCTCACTCACACTTGTTTGTTGATTTATTCATGATAGCCATTCTGACAGGTGTGAGTGTGGTTTTAATTTGCATTTCTATAATGATTAGTGTTGTTAAGCATCTTTTCACATATCTATTGACCATCTCTATGTCCTTTTTGGGTAAGTATCTATTCAGATCCTATGCCAATTTTTAAATTGCATTTTTTTTGACGTTGAGGTTTTTTAAAAGTTGGATATCTTTTTTTATCATTGGCAAATATGTTCTCCCGTTCAGTAGATTGTCATTTTGTTTTGTGGATTTGTGTGTGTGTGTGTGTGTTTTGCTGTGAGAACACTTTTTATTTAGTTTTTCTTATTTCCCTTGCTTGAGGGAAATATCAAATATATTTTTCTATCTTTTTACTTTCAGTCTCTGTGGGTCTTTTGTTCTGAGGTGTGTCTCTTGTAGACAAAATATAAATGGGTCTTGTTTTCTTATCCATTCAGTTACTTTGTGTCTTTTGATTGGAGCATATAAACCATTTACCTTTAAAGTGATTATTAATAAGGTATATATTTATTGCCACTTTAATATGCATATATTCTTTCTTTCTTCTTCTTAAGGAAGTCCCTTTACCATTTTTTGTAATACTGATTTCATGGTGATGAACTCCTTTAGCTTTTTCTATCTGTGAAATTCTTTATTTCTTCTTCAATTTTAAATGCTAGTCTTGCTAGGTATAGTAGTCTTGGTTTTAGTCTAGCTTTTCATCATTTTGAATATTTTGTGTCACTCCTTTTTGGCCTGAAATGTTTCTGTTGAGAAATCAGCTGATGGTTTTATGGGAGCTCCTTTATAGCTAAATAACTATCTTTCCCTTACTGCTTTTAGGATTTTCTCTTTGTCTTTAACCTTTGTCATTTTAATTCTGGTGTGTCTTGGTGTGGGCCTCTTAGAGTTCATCTTTATTGAAACTCTGCAAGCTTCTTGGAGTTGTGTATATCTTTTATTCACCAGGTTAGGAAAGTTTTCAGTCATTATTTCTTCACATAGGTTCTCAATCCCTTGCTCATACTCTTCTCCTTCCAGTACCTTTATGATATAGAAGTTGTTATGCTTGATGTTGTCCCAGAGATCCCTTAAACTTTCCTAATTTAAAAAACGTGCTGTTTTGTTGTTTGGTGCTCTGATTGGGTGTTTTCTGCTACCTTGTCTCTAAAATTTCTGATTCAATCATCTGCTTCATCTAATCTGCTTTTGATCCCCTCTAATGTATTCTTCATTTCAGATATTGTATTTTTTCATTTTTCACTGGTTCCTCCACTCTTCCCCCATGTTTATTCTTTTAATGCTATTGAAGTTTCACTAAATTTCTTGAGCATCCTTATAACCGTTATTTTAAAGTCTATATCTAGTAGAGTTGCTTGCCTCCATTTTATTTAGTTCTTTTACTGGAGATTTCTCCTGTTCTTTTATTTGATCACATTTCTTTGTTTCCCATTTTGGCTACCTCTCTGTGCTTGTTTCTATGTATTCCATAGATCTACTATGTGCCCTAACCTTGATATTGCGGTCTTATGTAGTAAGTATCCCGTGGGGCTTAGTGGTACAGTCTTCCTAATTATCTGAGCTGGGTACACCAAGAGTGCCTTTTGTATAGGACATATGATCCCTCTTATTGTAGTTGAGTCATGATTGCTGTTGGCCCAATTGTGGCTGGGGGTGACCTACAGGCTGGCTGCCTGTGAAAATTGACCCTGACCACAGTGTCTGAGCTGCTGTACAAGGGATGATTGCATGAGACCTAATTCACCCCTGTTGGGTCTGGTGTTTGCCAAGGCCTTCCTTTGCATGTGCCACTTGTGGAGCTAATTAGATCATGTTCTGATGTGGTCTGAAGCCATCCACTAGATGTATAGGTTCTGAGGCCTCTAGGGAGGAACTTTGGTGCTATCTGTGGCTGTGCCCAGGCTACCTGTCCTATGCCACAAGGCAATCTGTGGTTGGTAGCTGCCTGTGCTGGGACTGGGTTATCATGGGAGGGCCAAGCTATGCACCAAGGCTGGATTGCACCGGTACCAAGCCTGGGCCAGGTCAGTGAAAAGGCAAAGCACCCCAAGATTTGCCTCTGCCTTCTGGCTGCTTTCTAAACCATGTCTACTTGGCATTTGACTGGCTGGTACCTGGTTCACTGGACTATCAATAGGTATTTGTTGAGTCAGTGAATAGATGGATGAAAGATGATACAAGAGAGTTGAAGGGAAGAGAGTATATTTTGCTATTGTAGCTGTATTAATGTGGAAATTCTTTAATGTAAAAGTGGGCCAAACCAACCTAGATTCCCCTAGAAATTCATTGTCACAGCCAAGGTAAATCTGAGACTTATATCTCCCCAAACAAGCTATAAACATTGTGAAAAGGAAGTGCTAGCCAATGGAACAACTTGATAGCAAAAATCAAAAGAGGAAACATTTGGACCAGCTAAAGTCTTTCATTATGTATAGTTCAGGTCATTCTTTAGTGAGCCCTCACCTAATCATGGCTACATAACTATATCAGATGACTGAGCTCTTTAACGCAACCTCCCACCTGGTTTTCCATTGTGACTCAGCATCATGCATCAAGAGCTGGAGACTTGTTTATTGACTCTGATCCTCTCCTCTTATAAACAACGGATCCATTTGCTTCAGAAATTTCCCATTTAGTTCTCTAGCATCTGTACAATGTGAGCTCACAAACTTCTGAAACAAGAGAACTTTTAAAACATATATTTACAAGAAGACCATACAAGTGCCATTGGAGATGAAGGTAAACTTGCTCTTTTAAAGGACATGACAATAATTCTTCAAATGACCAGACCCTAACTTTAAAATCTCAGGAGGAGGAGAAGGATATAAATGAATCACACTTATGAACTAAAACTTTAGTATCTGAAATAAAATGACACAACATTTTATAGCATTTGATTCTATTTTAATTTCACAGAAGCTCTGACCAGAGATACCTTGGGCTTAAATTTTTTGGTCATCTCAAGAGGAAACAATGTTCCTGCATCCATTCCTGCCACGCGTGCAGGATGGAGTGTTTTCTGAAATGTTTAAAGAAAAGTGAGTCCAGTATAAACTTGGTATTAATACAATCATTTCTTTCCTTAGGATGACCCTTTAACCTACATGATCTCATCCTCTTTTACAGCATTGCATGTGATGGGCTATCATGTAATGAGGCTATAAAACTCAGAAGAATCACATTTCAGCTAAAAGTGGAAGTGGGCAATAAACAAAGCCGGCTGGTTTGGGGAATGGAGCAGCATACTGAAATGTAAACACACTGTAAACTGAGCCCGGGTGGAAGGGTTGGACATTTTCTTAACACAGACAGTCACTCCCCACATTTGCACTGGAAAGAAAGAGTGAAGCCTCAGAGTTGCTGATAATACTACAAAGGCTCAGAATCAGCACGACTACCATCAGGGTTGCAACTCCCTAAGAATGACAAGACTTGGCCGGCTGGCCTCTATATAATGAACCACACACTGTTATAAAGTTTTATTTTGCAGCTTCTATAAACCCAGGAGAAGATGCCAACCCGACTGAAATCTAAGAAGAATCAAGAGAAGAAATGTGATCTTTGCTATGAACGATTCATCAACCGTTTTGGAAGAGAGATGCTGGCAGAGGTCACCCAGGTCAGCAGAGAGTGAATCCCTCATCGCTTAGAAGAAATCTGTGTCTGGCACTCATCGACTTGCTGCAAATGCAAAGCCTTATGCCTTCCGTCAGAAGCACCTGGTATGCTCCTGATGGAAGAGCAGGAATAATTAAAAGGAGCAGACATTTTGGGAAGAAATCCAGGTGATAAAATTCTATGGGGTGAGTGCAAAGCGAACAGAGCGCAGGGACACACACCCTTGCTTTCACTTTGTCCCTCTTTGTGTGTCCCCAGGAACATGCAATCATTCACAAACCACTCATCATGGCAGGAACTGGGTCTGAGCTGCAAGCCCAGGCAGCAGAACTGAATGGATATGGCCGCCTACCCACAGCCCATGCTTTTGTCACACTCAGCTGCACACATCCCCTCAACACACGTTAGCTACAAGCTGGGAGAAGAGACGAGTGCAGGTAGTTAGCCATCTTTCAACCAAACTGAGCTCATGCCTGAATTATGAAGCAGCAAGCATTGGCAGGCACAGCTAGATTTAGGGCTACCAATTCTGAAACAGCAGATATAAGGAGATGGGGGCATTGTATTTTTCTGACCTTTTAAGGAGAATGTTCCTTGTGGACAGAGGAAAGACTTGATGAGCTGCTAGGGGTGAGGAGTGAAATGTGGAAAGCAAGCTCAGACTGCCTTTCAGAGGGTGTGTCTGTCAGCAGCAGCACTTTTGTCTTCTTGGGGAAAGTCTGCAAGTCTGAAGTCAGAACTGAGTCTGCTAACAACAGGAGGAGACATTGCTCAGCAGGTAGATCCTTCAAGCTATTTTCCCACTGGGTGCTTAACCTCTTCACTAAAATAAATATGCAACAAATATTTAAATCATATTGGCTTAAAGGGGTGCCAAATGCTTGGCTTGACCTGAGTACCCATCTCTGTCTCTCTCCCGTTCAGGAAGAAGGTGGGTGTCTGCTAGGACAGAAGGAAACATTATGGAAATAAGAAAACAAACATATTTAACAAGAAAAAAAATTATTTGGGGCCTTAAGTAATGAAGACTTGAGAAAACTCTGGCCCTAGAGCAGTGATGGAGAACCTATGACATGTGTGTTAGAGGTGACACATGAACTCATTTTTTTGGTTGATTTTTCTTTGTTAAATGGCATTTAAATATATAAAATAAATATCAAAAATATAAGTCTTTGTTTTACTATGGTTGCAAAGATCAAAAAATTTCTATATGTGACACAGCACCAGAGTTAAGTTAGGGTTTTTCAAAATGCTGACACGCTGAGCTCAAAAGGTTCGCCATCACTGCCCTAGACAGCACCTCTTTCTGTGAAGGAACTGGGTGGCAGGGGAAGGCCTATCTCAGGAGCCCTCGAGAGTCCTGACTCATTCATGGTAGAATAGGAAGGGCCTAGGAAGTCTTTAATCTGGTGTTTTGAAAACATTTTCTTAATAGAACTGTCTTGTTTTATTTTGTTTTTCAGGAGCAGAACAGAGGACTGTGGGGAACTTGGAAGTCAAGGAGGCTGGGCCTTGCCTGCTGAGCCCTCCCGAGTGACCATCAATGGTGGATTCTTTTTGTAACACATAGTAACTTCAAATTGCAAATTATTTTCAACTATTATTCTTAGAGTTCAAAAAGTTATGTAGACATTTTTTAACAAAAAAACTGTATTTAGTAAATTTTTTAAAATAAAATGTTTTCAAATTTTATTAATTTTGTCATAGATTGCAGATATCAAAGCATAAAAAAAAACACACCTTAAAAAAGCAAAGAACAAAAAATATAGTGGAATTCCACAAGACCAGAATTCAATTTAACAACATGTTTTTTAGATGAGGGGGAAAACAGTCTCAAAGACCATATTTATAAAATGTCACTGATTTGTTTAACAAAACTAAAACCAAAACCAAATCCAATTTAATGTGTTGGGAGTTTTCAAGAGATAAATATGTAGATCTTGGCCTCAAGGAGCTTTTTGTCTGACAGGAAGGGAAATATGTGTATGGAAGTAGAATATGAACTGCACACTGATATCTTCCATAGGAAGCAGGTAAAATGCCCTGGGATCTTATGCTGCAGAGAGTTTCACTCGGCCATGGAGATACTCAAGGTGACCTCTAAACAAGATCTGAAGTCATGGGCTATGCTGGGGTATAGAGTGTGACAGCCTGGAGGAAAGGAACTGGCAGAAAAATCACGAAGAAAACAAAACAAAACTCAGAGTGTACACAGCCTACAGTAAGCGGTTGGAACTTATGTTTTCTATAAAGGAATCCTAGAAGGTGAGAAATTTGAGTCCAGATAACACTAAATCTTAAATGTCAGTTTAAAGAACTTGACTATTATTCTACAGATGAATTGCTGTTTTGAGATGAGACGTGACAAAAGTCAGAGATGAGCATTAGGAAAATTAGTCTGGCTGATTATAGGGACAGACTTCAGAAAATTCAATAGTGACAGAATGAAAAGGGAGGGGCATGCATGAGATCAATGATCAGAGCTACATTACAGTCCAGCCCTTGCAATGTGACCGTGATCCAATGAGATGCCCAGTGAAAAGCTCTGCAAACTTTTAGTGCTCATCAAAGTGCAGATTGTCATTAAGGGAAAGGTGCTGTGGGTCAAAAATCTGGAGGTCTACTTTCAATTCTGAGGCCCTACATAAGTGACTATGAGCAACAGTTTCCTCATGTGATTAAGAGGAAGACAGCATCTACTGCTCATGGTGCTTGGGAGGAATTAAGATAATGATACAGGTGTATCCTAAATTTTCCAGAGATGACAAGACAGGCTGCTGATGAAGTCTGAGAGGTATTAATACCAAAGCACCCTCAAGGCTCAAGGCTGAATCACCACCTGCAGGACTATTGGCCGCATATCCTGAAGTCTATTCCAGTTTTTTCAGGCACTTTCCACGTAGGATTGAAAGATTTAGTAAATAAAAAAATTACAAGATGTCCAGGTAAATTTGAATTTCAGATGAACAATGCATATTTCATTTATTTATTTGTTTGTTTGTTTATTTGTTTGTTTAGTGTATTACAAATGTGACAGGTCATGTTCACTTCCTGTCCACCCCGCTGGTGAGGGCGGGATTCCCACTCTAGTTCTGAGGATGGCCAGACACACCACACCTGCGCAGGGCCACATGAGACAGACCTCAGAGCAAGGCTAAGAAGGCGGGTGGCTCCTGGTTCCTGTGGGGGAATGTGCAGGCCCGTTTGACTAATTCCCTGGCAGGGAATTGAAGCCCGTCACCGTCCCCATGGTGAGGAGGATTGTCTGGCTTGGGAGTAGCATCTTCAGGAGCATAATGGGGACGGGATGTGCAGTTAGGCCATTTGAGACCCTCCCAGTGTTAAATGGCAAGGCAGCATAGAATAGTGATTTTAGGCCTTCTACCACAATGGTGTTCATTGTTTATCTGGAATTGAAATTTAAGTGGGTGCCCTATATTTTCTCTAGGAAACTTATTTCCAGAGATGGTTGCTTACATGAATGCCCATCAGCCTCAGGCTGGGGACAGCTGGCCACTCGCAAGACTCTGCTGCTAGTGTCATTCATAGGACTGCGCAGGCCCGGCTCTCCACCCACTACCCCGAACCTACTTCCCAGCTGTAGGGCCCAGGGGCACTGAGTTGGGGGGTGGGATCTGCTAGGCCCCTTCCATGTGAGGCTCATTCTTTGAATGGGCTTAAAGAATCAAGAAGCACATGACCAAGACGCAAGCTCTGTTCAGAAACACGTTGCCCTGCTTCTGTCCTACCTCTTTATTCTCAGAGCCTGGAACTAGTCCTTCGGGTTGAGATGAAAACTGTTCTTCCCCCAGTTTTTCTTACACGAAAATATAAACCTGCCTCCTGTTCCAGACACCCAGTATGAACATGCCAACTAGGCACACAGCTTCTCCTCTCACAGCCCATTTCCCGTGAAGCCCGACAGGTGATGAGAGTGTGTAAATGGTAGACTGGGCTTCCTTCTCGGCTCTATGGAGGCTACATATCAAGCTCTGCTTCTGTGCTCTGAGCTCCTAGTGCCAGCGGGTGCTGATGGTGTTGGTGTAACGGGACAAAATGTCCTAAATCCCGAAGGCGAGATATTTGGGGGAGAGGAGAGGTGGAGTTTGCCCTGATGGTACTGATGAGGCCAAAGGCTTTTTTTTTTCTTTTAAACTGACAGAAACTCCTACCTCTGGGAAGGAAGTAGGAGTGTTACAGAGTGAGTCAGGGATGCTGGCTGCAAGCGGGGAGGGGGTCCCCCAGGAAGGACACACTGGCTCCGCGTGAAGCAGCTGAGCTATCTGACTTCAAGTGAGCATGTGTGCTTGGAAATAGCTCCTGGGGGATGACCCCACTGTTACTATTTTTACAACAAAGATATCTGAGGACCTACACTGTGGCAGCACTCTGCTGACGGTAGCAGACATCATTGGCTTTTTGGAGATTACACTTCTGGGAACTGTCATCAGTCTAAACAATGCATAGTGCCAGTCTCATAGTCAGTTATAGACCTCAATGCTTCTACCCATTATTTATATAGAAACAAATGAAGCAGTGATATTTTTAAATACAACCTGTATGAGCTTGCTTAAAACTCTTCACACGCTCACCATTGCTTCCAGATGGACAAAAAGAATGCCCACGCCCTGCACCCTGCTTAACCAGACCTCACTGATCTCCTCATGCTCATCTCTGCACGGGATGCCCTTCAGGCTCCCATTGCACACGCTGAGAGTAGTGGAAGCTCTTGGCCAGGAAGAGTGGGCTTTGCTAATAGGCCTGTGCCTTTACAGAGCTATATGCTCAATGAGCGTTAAGGTGTCATTCTCCTGTCATCTATGCAGCTCTTCTTCTTTCCCCTAATTTTTTACAGATGAATATAAGATAATCTATATATACAAAAGGCTAATATGCAAAGTGTCCCCTTGGGAGTTCGACTGGCAGACCGGGAATTTGATTGCTCTCTATGACATGTGCTGACCACCAGGAGGTGGCATGGGAAGGAGGAGGCAGGGAGGCGGCCAGACCTAGGGGACCCTACCCGTGCATGAATTTCGTGCACCAGGCCTCTAGTACTTATATAATAAGATAACTATTATGTAATCCACCTATGATCTCCAGAATAATGTGACTGGCAAGAGTTGGTGGAAATTTAGCAATAAAATAATTATTAAACCTAAGAAATAATCCCCTTTTTACCCAGTATTGTAACCACCAGCCACTACTGAGCCCTGAAATGTGATCATCCAAACCATAAAACATCCTCTGGATTTCAAAGACTTAGTTAAAAAAGGCGGGGGTGATGTAAAATCTCTCAATAACATGTTATATTGGTTAGATGTTGAAATGATATATTGGATCTACTGGATTAAATACAACATATTTTAAACTAATTTCATTTTATATTTTTCATGTGGGTAGTGGAAAATTTCAAATTACATGTATGGCTTAGCTCATATTTCTCTGGGACAGCACTGCTCTAACCCTTATTCCACCTTCACTTCTTCAGGGCGACATCTTGACCTCCCTGACCCCATGAATGCCTCTAATTACGTGTTCCCACGGCCTCTGCTCACCACAGCTCCATCACAGCTACCTGTATGGTGCTTGGCTCATGTCTGCACCCTCAGGAGATTTGCTCCATGAGTGTGAGGACCATCTCTGCTCACCGACTCTCCACACCTAAGGCCATTCTTGCTCCTGTGAGCAAGTCAACACATAACAGAAGAAATAAGTGAGTGGCACTTATGGGAAAAGACATTTATAACTGGCTGTTGATACTGAGCTAGGGAGTAATGGCAGAATTTAAAAGTTCTTGTTTGGCTGGAGAGTGTGGTGGAATTGTGAAAGATACAGCTTATGGTAATAGGAATAAAAGCCTTGTCCAGTCCACAGATTTAAAAAAAAAATCAGTGGTGTCAGTAAAGGATGGAGAGATGTTGAGTTTATGTGGATCCTGGGCTTATAGTCAATGACAAGTCATTGCGGGGAGGCTGTTCGGACAGAGACAGTGTGGATTCTGCTGTCTAGATGGAAGTAGGACTCTTCCCGTTGAGCTGCATGTGTGCAGATGGTACCTGGGTATTGTGCCATGTCCAGGCAATCTTTACAGAATGACCCCAGAGGAATTTAAACAGCATGCAAAAGGGCCTTGAGACCGAGATACAGGTTGCAAAGCTGAAGAAAATGAGAATGTTTTTCCTGAAGATCAGGGAGAGCATGCTATGAGCTTTCAAGTGTTGTTTTATTGAAGGGGCGCTCAATTGTATTGTTTCTGGTGGTAGAACAGAGAACTTCAAGTAGCAATCACAAAATACCAATTTTTAGCTTTATAAAAAGAACTTTCAATGAAAATTCCCCAGGACTTCACTGTGTTATGTTTAAAGTGATCAGTTGCTTGTTGTTCGCAGGGATGTGAGCGGAGTCTGGTGGTCACGTGGTAAAGATGTGGCAGGGTGTCCGGTGTGGCTAACATGTGGAGTTCAGTGCACAGCGAAATGCAGGGCTCCTGCCAGAGGCAGGTGGGCAGGCTCCCCGCTCAGTCACTGCATTGGGGCGACCTCCAGGGGTGGCAGCCTTTGGGCCAGACCAGGCTCCCTAACTGGATTGAGGTGAGTGAGAGGTGGAGCCACCTGCATGGGGACTGTGGCCTGAGGATGGCTTGACCCTCTCTCGGAAGCAGAGGGCGATAGCAAAAGGCTGGCCTCCTCCTGATGCCATGGCCTGGCTGCCACTTGGGTGGAGTGGTGCAGGAGTGGGGGGCCTGCCTGTCAGAGGCGGGGGAGGCACCCATCCTGGGGAGGCTGGGGCCTGGGAGGCGAGGCTGAGGATGAACTGAGGTTCTGAGCCCTGGAGCACGTTCTCTGGCCCATCAGACTCGGTTACAGAGCACCAACTCGCAGATACACTGGTGCAGACCGGCAGCACGCCACCACCAGGCATGAGGCATCAGCGGGCCCTGCGGGCACAGGGGCTCCACAGCTGCCTATGGAGCCCCGTGGCATTTGGCCTGAAGTCCTTCCAGGAAATACAAGGGAATGGGTATTCTATTGTCCTTGGCTGGTCTGGTTTGGGTACAAACACGGAGTTAAGGGGATAAAGACGACAAAGAGGGGACAAGGTCAGCTGCAGCGGAGAAGGATTTCCTGCCGGAACAGGTGATCAGAAGCAGCAGGAGCAGGGGAGGCCCTGCTGTGTGAATGATGAGGGTAGTGCAGCCCAGACAAAGGCCTGGAGGAGGGAATGGGTCCTCCTCTGAGAACCAGCGGAGGAGGTGTCACCAGAGCCTGCACCTTGACACCGGCTCCAGTTTCAGAGACAGGGCCCCCTGCTCACACTTGTGAGATCCGTTTCATCCTCAAAAGCACATAAGCGCACGGCACATTTTTCTTTACGCCCAGACCAAGGTCTTTGAGCTGCTGCTACATCTTTTCCTCGAGCTTCTCTGTGATCTCTCAAGTATTTGCGCTGTGACTATTGAAGAATTACTTTATGTTCGTTCTCCTGGGAACACACACAAAAAATCACACATGAGATTCTATTGTCTGAACTTATTTAAGTTACAATAATCGAAACCATAAATGCCTCCCAAAGCAGCCAGCGTCACCTCTATTGGTCATTATACGACAGAACAAATGGCTCTCGCCAGGCTCTGCTCTGATGCCCTTCGAACAGCTATTTGTTTCTATTTATTCTTGAAATATTCCGCCGCTATCTCATATGGAACAGCTTTTGAAGATTCCTGTGAGCACAGCTGGGAAATTCCTTCTTTGAAGTGCCCATTTATTCATCTTTTGTCAGTGGCAGGCTCTTTATGCTCAGACATTTCATACTTTGCACAGTTATTTCAAAATCTATTTCATTCGACGCAGAGTCAATTTTCCCCCCCCCCCCCCCCGTTTCTCTCACTCTGGCATTCTGCTAAGTTCATCAGAGCACTTTTCCCTCTTCTCACTTCCCTCCCAGCTGCAGGGTGGGGCCTAGACAGGCACCAAAAGCCCACTGTTTCCAGGTGCTCCAACGCCCAGATTCTCAGGGACCCCAACCAGGCCCCGAGTATACAGAAGTTGGAGACCCAAACCTAGAATCTGTCAATTATTTGAGCAACTGCTCTCAGACATAAATCTGAAAGTGGGGGGTGGGGGGGCGGGTTCATTGGAGAATATCAGCTTGACTCCATTTTGAATCAAAGAAAGCTTCTATGGTTGGTGCACCTGGTTGCCAACTATAGTTTCCCAGGCTTTCTCAGTGGACCAGTTCTGCACATGGGTGAGCTGTGTGTCCAGTTGTCCAGGTGTGGAGGAGATGAGAGGATGATGCCATGGTCCTGAGATCACTTCAGCTTCAGCAGAGTGTTCCCTTAAGCAGCTGCACAAAAGGGCCTTTCTTCCAGACTCATTCCAGCTGAGTGCTGCCACTTTTATTTGACCTAGCCAGGAGGAAAGGCAATCCCACACGATGGGAATCCAGGCTGTTGATATCTGGGGTCCTTCTCTTGTTTGGTGTAATAGCACACATAGTGTAACTCAGCGAAGATGCCCACCTCCTCACTGATGGGCTAACAGACAATGCAGATGGCCCCTGAATGTGCATGGCTCTTCGTATAAAATCTAATTGTGCCTGGAGCAATCAGGACTCCTCTGGGCACTCCTTTTCATTTTGGAAATCTTATAAGAGGCTCATTGAGGGAGCAGGGAGAAAGGCACCCAGAGAAGGAGAACCAGGTAGTTCAGAATCAGTACAATGGGCTGAAGGAAGGGGTCTGAGGAATGAGTGATTCAGGGAGAGAATTGAGAGGATGCCGAGCCGAAGCTGGAAGACTGAGCAGAAATAGAGGCTGCTGCCTTCAAATATTTGTGGTTGTCTTCAAAGCATTTTCCTGACTGTGGAAGTTATAATCCTACTGAAGAGATAGTTCAGAAAAGAGTGTAAGAAAAACTAATAGTGAACCTTAATCTCTCTACAGTATTTTCATAAAATCCGAATTACAATCTATATAGAGGTCTTCTGACCAATCCTATTTCTATCTGTACAAATCAAAAATATGTACTTACTATCCAGTGTAATGTTACAGACAAATATAACATAGGAAGTAAAATCTCCCCATATTCTGGCATCCCAAACATAAGCACTGGTCACACTTTTTTGGGTCACTTCTTGACATTTTATTAAATATGGCTATGTCTGTTTCTTTGATGTTCATTTCTCTGCACTGTAATGTAAGCTCTGTGAAGAGAGGATTTTGTTTAGTTTTACTCTTCTATCCTTAATACCTACA
Source organism: Myotis davidii (assembly GCF_000327345.1). NCBI lineage: Eukaryota > Metazoa > Chordata > Mammalia > Chiroptera > Vespertilionidae > Myotis > Myotis davidii. The sequence continues at coordinate 2,251,184 of NW_006290024.1, read as the reverse complement.
GTAGTTTGAACATACAATGTGCACTCTGTCCATAATTGCCAAATGAATGAATAGATACATAAATGAATTGCTGATAACTCCCCATAATTAGAACAAGGTTTATAAATACTATTTAAGATCTTTAATCATATTGCTTATAACACCTGACAAAATGGGTGCTTATTTAGTTAAAACGAAGAAGGAAAAAAAAAGATAAGAAGGAAGAAAAAATAATCGTGAGAAAATAAAGAAAAAAGACAATTTTTATAAATGTAACTGGAAAAATAGTATCTCATATAAGTTTTAGTGTATTAATTTCTAAAGTTTTTTATTATTGTCTTCATTAGATTTTCTGGAGGAACTTATACTAATCAACCTAATATACTTTTTATCTTTTAATTTACAAAATTCAACTTTTATCTTTATTATTTTCTTTTTCTGTTAAATTTATTTTTTTCTGTTATTTGAATACCAAATCTGTCCATTTAAAATTTACTTGTTTAACTATGAAACTACCTTAAATTATGAATGTCCTTTATTATGTTTATTTTTGTCTAATTTATACATCAAGTCTAAAAATATAAAAAGTTTTATTGTGGTTATTGTTAATTTTTCAGTGTTTGCTTTATATTTATAGTGATTATAGTTTGGTGTTCAAATACTCATAATGCATGTCTTCATTGTGGGTTATAGTTTGATTGATTTTGTGACGTTAACCTCTTTCTTTTGTTTATTAGCATTTTTTTTTTTTTTTTACTTTTTTAGGCCACACCAAAAAGTAGCTCCTATGCTTAATGTGGAAGAGTAGTTACATTGACTCCTGGTTGCAATAGATGTTGGGACCAGTAGTGGTGGGAGGTATCACCACTGAGCCAGTCTGTTTCATGTCACCTCTGATTTATAAGCAAAACACGTAATGGTCCTTGAAATGAATCTTTGTGTCTTTTGCTCAATTCAGTTCCTTTGATATTGCACTTTACAAAAGCTCCTCTAGAAATGCTCGCCAGACACAGTTTCTAATGTTATTGAGATTTTTCTTGGTTTGTGATGTGGACTCTAAGAAGATACCTACTGGAGAAGGATACCTGGGCACTAACTGGGCTCAGATTCACTGGTAAAAGCAGAGCCTAGCAGCTGTTTGTACACAGGGGCCTCTCACACAAAACCGCGTTTCAGAGAGAAGCCTGCACTAAGCTGCCTCCCTCCTGCACTGTACTGCCTGTCTGCCGTCTGAGCCTGCCCTTATAAAGGAGTTCTCGGGATTGTATTTCAACCAATAGGACTAAGACTTTCTGTGTCCAATCAGAGCTGCACAGCCATATCCTCTCCCTTGCCCCCAACATTATCACCAACCAATCAGAACAGCTTCATTCTGGCCAATCAGTTCAGTACTTTTCAGACTAATCAAATTACAAGGACTTGGAATCCTCATTTGCATGAAGATAGACCAATCAGGGACCAGGAGCAGATACTTTGGTCTGTATAAGTCAGCTCCCTATGGAGTGCACCTTTCTTTCCACCTAAGACTGAGGACTATGTTTCCCTGGCTGGAGCTGAAACACAGAAGATGAAATAGGGAAGATGTCTCTGATGGGACCGTCAGACTGGAGCAGGTGTAACAGAACGGATCAGAGCTATCTAGCTGGAGAGGGGCTTCACCCCACAGCCTGCTGGCCCCAGCGCTGCCTCACAGTCATGCTGTGCTGCTTCATGATTGAGCTGAAGCACTGCTGAGCTGTTCCCAGCCTGCTGTATCACAATTGAGCTGATGCTATAGAAACAGCAACTAGACCTACATGTTAACAGGGAGTAAAACTCTTTACAGTCGAACTCAATGGACAAGTATCTTTGTATTTTAAGAATGGGGAAAGTAATCCATTAATACATGAAGCAAGATGGAAGTTAGTAGCTGGGTATGCAGCTCTGGCAAGCTTGCTCAGTTGGTTGGAGCATCATCTCATGCATCAAAAGGTTGCGGGTTTGATTCCTGGTCTGAGCACATACCCAGGTTGTGGGTTGGATGGCCAGTCAGGGCCCATTTGGGAGGCAATCAATGGGCATTTCTCTCTCAAATTGATCTCTCTCTCTCTCTCCCTCCCTTTTTTTCTCTCTAAAAATACAAACAAACAAGCATATCCTTGGATGAGGATTAAAACAAACAAAAAGCAAACAAAAACTAGGCATGCAGGTTAAGTTTCCCCTAACAGTCCTCTGTAATAATGAAATTCCAAATTTCTAATTTGTATACAGGTGGAACCGATTCCCACCATAACTAAAGAGGATTTTGCTCTTAAGATCTGAGTTACAGTTATGAGAAGAAAATAAAAGGGTTAGGCTGTGTCTCTGGAGTTAGCCTCAGAGTGATAAGTGGCATTTAAGTTGATGAGAGATAGCATTTAATCACCTCCAACAGCACATAAATAATTTTGACCTCCATTAGTTGTTTTTCTTTAGACAGGAACATCTTAAAATTTTCCTCACTCCTATCAATACCGTAAACTTCTAATTTTTATTTCTAACCCAGAACTTTTCAAAAGTGACAGATCTATCAAAAGAACATCTGAGTGTAGAAAGCCAATCATCTGTCAAATGAGAATCAACCAAAATTGAGAAGAAGTGAAACATGAGTCTCATTTCAGATGCAGTCGGACCTGGAGGCAATCATAAAGTTGGTATTTAAATTATCAGGGCAATTCCCATCCTTCGCATCATCATTTGGACGCTCAGGTTGCAGGTCTGCTTGGTGCAGGCAGCACCTTCCACCCACACCAAAGAAAACCTCAGGTCTTCCCAGCACTCTGAGAAGAAAGTCATCATTTTGATGTACTATTTGTTACAATGAAAAGACTTCCCATAACCATCTGTTTCTTATTAACGTGTTTATTTGCTCACCGTCAGGGAGCAGGGGCTGACTAGCAGTCCCCAGACGCATAAGCAAAGCCATGATTATCATCAGAATCTTCAAGAGTGGATAGTGGAAGTCATGCTGTGTAGCTTCTTCACTGTGTAAATCAAGACACGCAGACCTCACTAAATGTTTGTACAATGATTCATGGCCATGTAGTCAATGTCTGTAATTATTTTTCAGTCCTGTAAAGGTCCATAGGTGAAAACACAAATATTTCTTTAGTAGTGTCCATCCATGCATTATCAAAATAACTGGTTTAAAAGTGAAAATTATAACATCTACTGAAGGCCAGGACACAAGGGAATGGTACTCACAAACATTGTCTTGGAGAGAGTGAATCGCTTTGGCATTTTAAGGAAATAATCTAGTAATATCAACCAAAAAATGCACATCTTTGACCTAGTAATATACCTGTGTCAATTTAGTCTACAGAAGTAAGAGAGAGAGCTTAAAGATATTTAGCAGGATGGTATAGGGCAGTGATGGCGAACCTATGACACGCGTGTCAGAGGTGACACGCGAACTCATTTGTTTGGTTGATTTTTCTTTGTTAAATGGCATTTAAATATATAAAATAAATATCAAAAATATAAATCTTTGTTTTACTATGGTTGCAAATATCAAAAAAATTCTATATGTGACACAGCACCAGAGTTAAGTTAGGGTTTTTCAAAATGCTGACACGCCGAGCTCAAAAGGTTTGCCATCACTGGTATAGGGTCTGAGTAACTTTTTTTTCCCAAAGATTAAAACTGTTGGGGGAAAGAAAGGGGGACACCTGCAATGATATCAAAATTAAGTGTTTTTCTTTTTAATAAAAATAACAACCGAGTCGTAATAAAAAATGCTAATAAAAAAAATGTTCATGTTCTCAGTCCAATGCTGGCATTTTGATAGGGACACAAATCCTGCCAGTACTTGGGAATGGGAAAGGAGGAGAGAAAGAAGCAGAGATTGGGCTCACACCTAAAATTCAAATTTTAAAACAAATAAGATTGAATCTTCTGAACTCATGTGAGACAGTCTTATCAAACAAAAGCCACCAAATTGTTATGGGGTTTTATGGAAGGGAGATTGACAGAGCACAGACAGGAGCAGTTATTGGACAGGTAAGTTTTTATACCTTAACAAGTTGATATACCACATTTATAATTGTTACTCCTAAATGTACTTGCATATATTTTTTGGAAATTGTAATGGGAAAAAAACAAAAAAAATAAGAAAATAATAAATAATAGAAAAATAAGAAATTTCAGGACAATATCTGAATGTCCATCATGAGGTGGTCAGATGACGTGTGGAATTTTCTGGACCTTTTAAAATGGAGTGGTTAGATCATAATTATCAACCTGGAGGAAGATTGTTAAGGGAAAAAACAAGTTACATTTGAATGTATATATAGTATGACCCAATTAAGTAGAACCAAACCAAACAAAACAAAACAAGTGTCTGCTTACCCGTCATCTGGTTTATTAACATTGGATACCCCCACAGGTGATGGCAGGAGGAAAGAACGAAAAAGAGCAAGAGTGGAGAGAAGAGAGGTTAGGAAGAAATTATTTTTTCTCTATAGATTTTTACCATTTCAATGTTTGCAATACATTGGTAAAGATTTACTTTGGAATAGATCTATGACAAAAAATAAAAAAAATTAAATAAAAATTTAGTAAACAAAAATCAAAGCGAGAGCTAGAAGGAAGTAGGAAACATTGCTTCATGACCTTCTGGTGGTTATCTGTAAGTGGATTAAGTGTGTGTGGAGCACCTGCGCTGCCACCTCTGAGATGGATGCTTTCGCATTTACTTCCTTCAACAACCTGGTGTGGTCAGAGATGCATTCCCTGTAGACACTTGTAGACAAAGCTTTCGGTAATTGGAAAGAAAAATCATTGATATCCTGAAATTTAAAAATTGGTTTCTATGAATTTCACAGAATAGAGCTCAAAAAATACAGAAAGGAAGGAGGAACAAATAAAATTGCAAGCTGGGAAGCCAGCATCAGTTCTGCCTGGAGACACATTTAAAAAAATTAGCATAGCTTTATTAAAATCTTCTCTGAACAGGGCTGTGTTTGACAAATTGCCAATAGTTAGTTCTTTTACTTCAAGATTAGCCCTGGTCTTACCTCCTTTTCTTTTCTCTACCCCAGCATGCCCATCTCAAAGTGAGGTTCTTTCCCTTAGAAAAACAAATAATGGCTGACCTAATAGTCATATAGTTTGGATTCACATGGGGGCCAAAATAAATAATCTACTTTAGAACATAAACATCCTGTTCATCCTCAGGATTCAGTCTCCGTAGCGCCTGGTCTGATTGTATTGCCAAGTAGCTGTGTTTATCCAGAGCTCCCGTTAGAACTTCCTGGCAATGGTAGAGCATAGGCCACGTGGTTCTAAAATCCAACAAGAAGAACCCAAGATGGAGGCTCAGAATGCCTACTCTCGCCTCCCCTTGGCCAGGGACTCCCTGTAAGGGGAATCTTTTATTTCTTTTCCCCACCATGACCGCCAAGTCTACCTGTCCCCTGTAGCCTGGAGAACCAAATATTATTGCCTGGATACTCTTAAGCCTTAGCTTTCTCTTGTAGTCCTTTCAATGTTAAAGCATTTGAATATAAATGACTTGATATATGTTAGTGCTTTTCCCAAATCTCTAGAGTTAGGCATGTGTGGGCAGGGGTCTGTCATATTTTCAGGTTCACTTCCTGAGACCCTGTCCTCTGAATTTCCAGTCCCTCAGCTTCAATCACAGTTCCTACAATGGAGGTCCCACTCCCGCACTGCTTTGCCCTCACTAGACAGGACCTCTCTTCCTCTATTCTGCAGAGTGGGAGAGTCTTAGTAACAATTAGAGGGTGAGGGTCCCACTCCCGCACTGCTTTGCCCTCACTAGAGAGGACCTCTCTTCCTCTATTCTGCAGAGTCCACACACAGGGCTGTGTGAGGGAAGGTGGGAGAGTCTTAGTAACAATTAGAGGGTGATCAGTAAAGATTGATTGTATTACAGGGAAGAAAACAATTTCCAACTTATGCCACACATGTCAGTTCTATAAATGTTATTGGCTAATTCCTAAAACAAGGTCACTATTATTGCATGTGTCTCTCTGTATGGTCTTGCTATACCAGTGGTTCTCAGTATTGGCTCTATATTAGAATCACCTAAAATATCTAAAAAAAACTCCAATGCCCAGGCCTTGCTCAGACCAAATGAAATCAGAATTTCTTGGAGTGTGATCGTCACCATGTTTCAGGCTCTCCAATTGATTCTAGCATTTAGCAGTTTGAGAACCGCTGCTCTAGATATTTCTTGCATTTCTCTTTTACCTTTTCTCAGACCCATGAAGTCTTTTATCTCAAGTTTCCTGAGGAAACCAAAAGTCTCTCACTTCATTAGAAGCAGTTCAGATATGTTATATAAGTATGCACATATATAAGCATGCATGTATGTAAGTATGTATGTATGTACACCCATACTTTTGGTCTCACTAACTTACCTATGCTGTGCCCATGGGTCTTCAGTGTTTTCTCCATAGGGTGTCCAAAAATAGGTTGAAACCCAAGACAAATTATGTCACTGGCCAAGAAAGCAGACACAGCTGCAGTCAGTTTTTGTATAAATAGACTTTTTCCCTTAACAGCGCACATGAAAAAAAGTTCTTGGAGTCCCTTGAAAATCAAGGGTTTTGCATGTCTAAAAGCTCTTACTGTTCCTACAATGCCCACCTTCACCCACCTCCTTGGGAGATCAGACTTTCCTTCTGCCCAAGCAGCGCAATCTCAGTGAGAGCTGTTCTCACCCCAAACTCACAAAATCAGACCCTCCAAAGCGAGCCCCCCGGGCACTCCTGCTTTGGGGCCTGGGGCTGGAGAAAATGAACTGTTAAGTCTTTTTGATCTTGAATGCCTGAGAGTCTGATTTCCCTGCACGTGAGAGGAGAAGCTGGAGGAGCTGACCCACAGGTGTGAACTGAACCTGACTAACCCCTGCTCCCCACATCTGTTCTCTGTGCATTGGTGTTATTTGGCATTTTAATGGACACTTTTATTGAGGATTGGACAAGAACAGATGCCAATGAGACTGCTTTTCTGTAGCTTTATCTATCCACGCTTGCTCCATCACCCAGCATTTGGCTTTCCAGAATAAGCGAGGTCTTCAGCCTCTACATCCAGCTGCTCCGGAGGCCCCGTGAGGGTGCCAGTGAGGGGCTGCGGTGGGTGTTGGAAGGCTGATTACTAAAGTAGCTGGGAGCTGTCCAAAATATGGGGTCCCTTCAATCAACAGGCCACGTTGTACCTTCGAAGTTGGCAATACAGGTGGTCTTCTAAAACCTTAGGGGGAAGTGGAAGTTTTCTTCTTTATAAACCGCCAGCTCTCAGCTCTGGATTGCAAAAATACGGCAGCCTTGTAATAATCAACTGTTAGGTGCATCGCTAATAATGGTGTTTTAATGTCAATGTATGTGAATCATTTACTTTTCTAAATATATTTGAATAGATTTGAGGTTCTATAGACCTTTCTCTCACTGGGGTTCCGGCAGCCGGGCAGAATGGCATAGAGTTACAGCAAGGGCTTGGAAATCCTGCCCGGCGCGGAGCACGCCCGTGGTAATGGGTCTCACCTGCCATCCATCATACGCGTGGGGAAGAAAGGCTGAGAACTGTTGGGATAATTAATGGGGTAATAGGCAGTTAAGTTCAAGAAACCTTCAGAGAAAATTACATGAATGATCACCTCTTTCCACTACAAGCTGCCTTTGCTTGGGTTAAGATTCCTACACCTGGAAAATGATAGTCTTTGGCTTCTCCCTTTAATAGAGGTTTACCCACTGTCCTTTTAGATAAGCGGTTCTCAACCTGTGGGTCGCGACCCCTTTGGGAGTCAAACAACCCTTTCACAGGGGTCGCCTAAGACCATCCTGCATATCAGATATTTACATTATGATTCATAACAGTAGCAACATTACAGTTATGAGGTAGCAACGAAAATAATTTTATGGTTGGGTCACAACATGAGGAACTGTATTTAAAGGGCCAGAAGGTTGCGAACCACTGTTTTAGATGTTTGTTTATTTGCTGTGGGGCCTGGGACGGCTCGAAAACAAAATCCCTGATCATACTGTCACCGAGCTTAATCTATGGCCAGGCAAACTTTTCTTGTCAGAAGTGAACAACCAATAGGAAAGGACTTTGCACAATTTGGACTGAAATATTTATTGATGGAATAAATGAATGACATAACCTATGGCATATAACATATCACATGTGACATTTGCCGAAAGCACAGTGTCTCCCCCGCTCCCGTGCATTTTCTTCCTTGCCCCTGCTCTCAGAGAGAGTGAGACTGCTCTGATACCAATCACTCGAGGGGAGGACACGTCTCTGCAGCCAAGAGGAGAAAAGCTGCCGGAATAGTCAGGGAGTGGAGGGTCCAAGCCCAGGCCCTGAAGTGCAGAGGGTCAGTGGGGACCCATATGGGTGCCCCATGCTTGCACAGTGGCTGCTCTGGCAAAGCCAAATGTTCTCCCTCTCTTGTGCAGGGCAGATTAGACTCCTTGACCTCCCTTCAGTCTTTGAAGAAACACCAAGTGTTTCCTCCTTGAACTCGCCTACCTCCATCGCTTTTCTGACCAACGCCTACAATCTCTCAGACTTGCACCAACTTCTGACTTCTCCTGTGTCTCCTGTGCTGATTTTTTCTCCCTCCTTCCAAAAAAGGGAGATCTTTGTTCCCAGCATTCTGCTTATTGCTCTGCCTTTATATCTCAAAAAATTCAAGGCTTCTTTCCTTGTGTCTGTTCCTATCTCAGAGCTCTTGTGTCCTTGAGTCTCAGTCCTATATGTCCAAATGGACATTTCCACCTGGAAGACTTGCTGAAATCTAAAAACCAAGTTGCCACAGAACTATTGCAACTCAGACCCTGGGCAGTGCCCAGGCTCTGTCAGAGAAGCTGAAACCTAGGTGGGGTGTAGAGGAAGGGGTTGGTTTTAGGGATTCAACTTCATCAGTGATGCTGGTTAAGCAGTGTGTGTACTCCTATTGCTTCTGGCTTTGGTGTGGGAGCTTGAACTCAGTAGAGCAAGTGGTGGGAAGAAATAAGGGGTGTGAGGTATGAGAAAGCGAAGGCAAACTGGAATCTGCATCTTTCTCTCGCTCCTCTAAGTAAACAACCTGATTTATGGGGTTTTCTAGTGGAGCCCTGTGTCATGGACCTACGTGTACAGCTGGCCCAGGAGTTGGAGAAGCTGTAGGAGATGTGGCAGCATGCATGAGCACCTGAGCATATGATCAAACATGAGTGCTGCTGCTTCATTTCTACCTTCCACACCTCTCGCAAAATCCCTTCTGGCCAACTCCAACCCAGTACCATGCGGGGAGAGAAGTCTGAGCCACGGTCTAGCTCAGTCATGTTGACACAGGGCAGTCATCTCTCCAAGCACTGTTACTGCCCCTCCATGTCATTCATCGCCTTTCTACTGTGGTGGTGGATTGAGATGTTGAGTTTTTATTTTACCATCAGGCCAACCTTCCAGTGATTTGGCACTGCTGAGCGGTATTTTTCTCTCTCTTAAACTGTGTTTTCTACAGAGAGGTTTTAGGTGTTCTGGGGCAGGCATTCTCAGAAGAGAGTGCTCTGGGTTCCTCATCCCTGCTTCAACCAGAACAGTTTACCTTTGTCTGTTGTATGCATTGGACTTCCCTGTGAGATTTCATTTGTAGAAAACCTACGTGTTGGTGCTTAAAGAAAAAGAAGAGCAAGCAATGAAGAGGGAAGGAAGAAAGGATGGAAGGAAGGAGAAAAAGGGGAAAAAAAGGAAGAAAGGAAGGGCAGAGAAAGAAAGGGAAAAAGAGAAAGAAGGAAGAAAGAAACTGCTAATCTAGAGGATCAAGTCTTAACTATCCAAGCACAATCATCCATACTTCAACTTTGCCTCCTAGTACTAACTCCAATGAGAACCTTTTTTTATTCTGACAGGATCTTTCACCTATCTCTCAAAAGACTGTTCACTACCAATTTTATGCTTTGGCTCTTGTACCTTTTTGGGGTCTAGATTGACCCACCTCCCTTGGCATTTCCTAAGGCAACTGCAGACCAGATATGATCTCTGGATCAAGATAAAAAGGTGCAGGCTTATCTCCCAGAAAAGAAGTGAAAATGACAGTGAGCTTTCCTTTCATTTAAACACACGTACATATACACACACACAAACATGCACATATGCATCAGTATATAACTTTATATTAAAACTTTTATGTGACTATGTCTATAAATTTATAAGTAAATAACTATCTCAATAAATTAGATAAAGATAAAATATATCAGAAGCCATTTAGAGGAAGGGAAGAGAAATGTTAGTGGCGTTTATTAAGTGCCATCAATGCTCTAGGTTCCATAATTGTTACCTAATTTAGTTTTCAAAGCGACCATAAGATGTAGGAGTCATGAGCCTCGTGTAACCAGTTGAGGAATCTTTGTGGGGCAAGTATGAAACAGTTTTATTTTTTCTAATAACCTCCCCAACCACATTCTCTATTCTGGGCAGTGGGGATGCTTAATGACATGCCAGCTAGAATCTATGGCTCCTCAGTCTCTGGGTGTTTTGAAGTGTCTCATTTGGCTTCTTATGAATCAGTCCTGTTTATTTAAAGCCTCAATCTAAGCCTAATAACCTCTGTCTTTTTCCTCCTGTCTGGGTGGGCGAAGTGGCCTAGGGAGAAGGGATGGGCTGGGTGGTCTGCGCTCACTCAGCTCCGCTTTCCTCCTCTTTTTCTACTTTCTTCCTTCATCTCCAGTTGTGATGAGGGGGGGG
>NW_006290024.1:2234779-2240453 GCF_000327345.1 Myotis davidii | reverse complement strand
AGAGAGAGAGAGAGAGAGAGAGAGAGAATTCTTTTTACTGAATGCTCTTAATGAGAGCACAGTCCTTGTTTTGGAGAACTATACATGCTATTGTAAGTCATTTATTTGGACTTTACATTTATGGGTGATGGTTCCAACATGCCCACTTGACAAGGAACTGATCCCAGGCAATTCTCTTAGGCATTTATGGTTCCTTGTAAGAGCTGTTCCCATTGGTTCTCATAGGCAGGCAGTTCCTAGGGGTAAGATTGCTACTGCAAATCTCATCTGTCCTCCATAACTGAGTTTTGAACTTATGTGTTCTTATTTTGCATACCTCCTTGGAACTGAGAACTCAAAGGGGGAAATCAGAAATAATGAAGATAACGTATACATGCATTTCATGGAGAACGTTACCAGAATCATGTCCAGGCTCTCTCTGATCATAAGCTCTTGCTTCTGATGAGAAAAAGAGGAAGGAGTGTGTGCTGTTGGCATTGATTGTCTCAATAACACTAGCACCACTGAATCAATGATGGAATTTACTGAGCCATTTCACAAATATTTATTAAACATGTATATATGATGTACACCATTTTGATATTGGGAGTGAATAATGCCATAAATAAAACCTTGCGTGTGTGTACAGGGGTAGAAACTTTTAAAACTTCACTACTCAAATATGTTAAAAGTGCAGTCTTCCCCCCCCCCTCCCTGTAACTGGTAGAATATTTCTAATAAGATCCTCTATGCTGTATATTGGCTATAGTCAGAGGGTGATATGGAAACCTATTCATTCATATTTCAGAATTTGGGGACTTAAAAGGCCTTTTATACCTTTTAGGTCTTTTGGGCATAGATATTCATTCTCCCATATCTTCCCCCACCCATTTCTCCCCATGTATAGGGGGGACTTACACAACCTCATGGCAATGGGGGGAGGGGCCTCAGACCATGTGTTGAACTTGCACTTGAAGGTTAGTCTATTGCAGAGTGTTGACCATTTGAAGTAGCTCATAGGTACCCATGGCTGTAGTCCATGATCTTGGTTCTTTATCTCTGGTAACTGATTCCCAATATTCTGTATCTCCACTTCAAATCTGACTGGACATCAATCCCCTGATCCTTTAAGGACCTTGGTACTATTATTGGGAATGAAGAAACTTCTGTATGCACTGCCCACCATATTTAGGACATGGGTCACAATCAATTTGGCTCAAGTTCATTTGTCTAATTGTCTCCATCCATCAATGATACACCATTGGTGACCTTTCACCTAGAAGTGTATGGTCTTCTCCAGGGCACAACTGGGAAAGCAAGCCACCAGTCTTGACCTGCCAGGGCTCCCCACACTTATATGGACATTCCTACAACCTCCTCTCCTTAAGAATCAGCCCCCATGGGTGTGGAGGAGAGCCTTTCTGTCTGCTCTCCTTACCCTACCTCAGTTGCTCTTTTCTTTCCCATATTCCTCTAGACTAGAAGCAGCAGGACTCCTACTTTCTGTAAAATGGGGCTTTCTCTACCTCACAACTCCTTCATGGGGACAGTAGGCTAAATGGCTCAATTGGATGACCCGGTACAGGAGGAGAAACCTGCTTACTGGTAAAGGGGGACATATAGGTGAGGTTATTCTTATTCCTCATTATAGAGAAGTTTCCATATATTATACCATTTGAAAGTCTATAAGATTTTAAAAAACTATCAATGAGTTTAATAACAGGAATTTTGGAAGGGAGGACAGCTCCAAGCCTCTGTAATTTCTGTTGTCCTAACACTTCAGGCAACTATAGAGAAGACCAAACAACCTAAATCAGCAAAGCATTAGATTAGGTGTGCTACCTCCTCCTGACACACAAACACATTCTTAGATAGAAATCTATCCTGAGATGCACTTGAAGCTGCATTTTCAAAACTAACATTTACAGGTGGTTCAGTGTGAATTCATATGAAGAGTAAATTCTGGAGGTGGCGCAGCAGAAATTCACAGTATATTCTTAGGTATTAAATGAATAAACAAAGGCATAGTTTTCTTTCTGTATGTGAGATAGAGACAGGAATTCATTATTTGTGTTGTACACTATTCTTGTGAAGCCACAGCTGGATTAGGAGATCAGCAGTGAGCTAAGTTTACCAAACGCCAGAAAGATGGATAGCTCAGTGAATTACATGCTCAGAAAAGTAAGAATTACTGACTTTGTGTAAGTATTCATTACTTACAAAATGTGGTTTTCTAATGGCTAGTAAAAATTTAGTTAAATTCTGAGATCACTTCCTTACCAACATGGATTTTAATTTTTATAAGCACGCATGCTTCAGTTTAGTTTTATTATGTATGTAATAGTATTTGCCATGTGTTGTCATAGTCCCGCTTCTTAAAAAGATTTCCAACGTTAGGGAAGAGACAAGCCACTCAACCAAGAAATCGAAAGCTCACATGCTATGACCGCATGCCTGATGCTGGTTTCTGAGGGCTCTGTGGGTGGGTCAGCAAGGTCTTGCAGCATGGGGCGTCTTAGAGACGTTAAGAGCAAGGCTGTTTGGAAAAAAAATATTCTAGGCTGCTTTTTCTAAATAATGGAGATAAAACTCTCTGCCAAGAGGAGGGAAGTGGAACTGAGTTTTGTGTAGGTGAATAAAAGGAGAGGAGGAGGCAAGGACCCCTCCTCGTGATGGACACACTGGATAGGAACAGAGGAAGTTTCCAGGGATTGCTGGCCCAGCAGCCACGGACAGTGGCCATATGCCTCTTGTGCAGAAGCTCTGAAGCTGAGAACAGTATCTGTTTGACATATAGGCATTTTAGAAGAAAAATGAAATTGTAGAATTAGTGATGGAGTCATTGGAAAGACCCCAACATTTTTCACTGAGGCTTTCTCACAGAGACGGCCAATTTTCATGCAAAATTTTCGCTCTAAATTTTATTCTATTCTGGGTTCTACCAACTTAAATAAAAAGCACACTTGTTTAAAGATATACAAATCTAACTAAAAATGTTATCCAAGTCTTACCAGGTCACTTGACTGTTGTGGAGAGAGTTTGGTAGTGGCTGGAATGAGCAAAGGGAGGCATTTCAGAGGCAAAGTATTGGGTCACAGGCAGCAGAGAACACATAGGGGATAAAGAAAGTATATGTAGTTTTTGAATAACACTAAGATTTCAAGATTGTGTGAAAGGTAGAATGACAGCATTGTTCCAAGAGAAAGAAAATTTGGCCTACGGAGCAGATTTTAGGGGGAGAGGAGATGAAGTGATATCAAAGTGGAGTTGAGATACATGGTTGATGACACGAACCCTGGTGTGAGGGGGCCAGGACTGGATCAAGATATTTGGATCCAAAGGGATGGTGGTGGGCTGAATAGTGGCCCCAATATATTTCCATCCTAATTCCCAGAATCTGTGAATTTTACCTTTAGTAGAAAAAGAGACTTTACAGAGAGCATTCACTTAAGGATCTTGAGACGTGTTATCCTAGTGGGCCCAGTATTACCATGGGAGCCCGTATAAGGGGTGAAGGAGACCAGAGCGAAGTAAAGATAAAATGAGGAAAGCAAGAGGTTGATAATATGAAGAAGGGATCAGAAGATAATGGACGGGGACTCCAGGAGTTGAGAAAAGCATGAGAACAGATTCCCCTGGAGGCTCCAGGGAGAACCAGCCCTGCTGACATTTGCCCAGTGGAACAGATTTTGGCCTTCTGACCTCCAGAACTGTAAAATAATGTTTCTGTGTTGTTTTAAGACTCCAAGTTTGTGGTCATTTGTTGCAGCAGCCACAGGAAACTAAACTAAACTAAACTAAACTAAACTAAACCTATAACTAAGAAACTAAACTAAAATAAAATAACTAAACCTATAACTAAGAAATGTCCTTTCCATTGTTTCCAGAATCTTTCAGATCAGCTTTGAGTGTGTACAATGGAGTGAAACCATGCAGTCCCACTCGGCTGACCCACAGACAGACCATGCCCAGCCTTCAGGAGGATGCAGGTGATACGCTGGGGCCTAGGGCTGATATGGGATAGGACACAGAGGAAGTATCTAATACAACAGTAGTTTCTCAAGTTTAAGAAAGTTTTAGAGAAATTTTGTGTTTTTAATTCTGTATAAGTATTAGAAAACATTTATTTCTATTTTGCATTGATTATTCCTCATTGTAAGACATTTTCATAGAATATGATCTTAAATTCTTAAGTCAGTGTTTCCCAAGCAAATGTCCATGCATCTCCGAGTGTGTCTATGGACAGATTCCTACAAATTTTAAGAGGTTTATGCATCACTCAGGGTTGAGGGTTGTTGAAATACATATACATGGAATGAACAAAGGAGTGAGGAGTAAATGTTTCCAAAACACCCTATCAGGTAGGTGGTTCAGTGGGAAGCAGTGGAAAGCAAGTGGTTTGGTGCTATGAAAACCAAAGGCCTAATGGGCATAGGAATTCTTCCCTTTTCAAACTGTGTCAATTTGTGGATGTGGACTTGTAACACTACATGTATTTATTAATTTGCTTGTTTGGATTCTTTCCTACAACCCTGAGAGCGGTGGCAGAGGGGACGACACCTCAGCGCCAGGTTACATCTTGCACCTATTATGGGCCCTGCTGACAGGGAAAGCGAAAGGTGTGTCCCCCTCCAGGCCCCAGAGATGGCACATCATGGTTTCTGAACACCTGAGAGAGTGCCTGGGTGCCTCGGGAGCACCTGACAGGGAGGGGTAATTGCCATGTCACTGGCATGTGATTTATTGCGATGCTCACGTATGTCTACGGAGCACCATCTGGAGACCCCATTTGGTTCCTTCTGAACAAACATTAAAGTCAAAATGCACCTTCTTCTGAACTCCACTGAGTCCCACCTTGGACTCTCACACCTGGAGAATATTACCCAAGCTCAGTCCCCAAACCACATCCTAATTGTTTCAGGTTAGAGCGTCCTGGCCACACAGACAACTCTCACTGTGGAATAGCTTCCCTTCCCGAGACCATTTCATCCAAAGGGTGAAGCGAATGGAGTGTTGGGTGTTACACCAACCAGTCAGCAGCAGGCTGCAACCATCTTCAGCATGTTTCTGAATTGTAACTGGCCGTCAGCCTCCAAAAGCAGTATTGCATTTACTGGCATCTGATTTATTTATTTTCTTTTACTATTAATTGACTAGTAATTGCCCCCAAAATATTTCTTTAAAAAGGGTGATGAACAATCAATACTAAGTGATGAGGATTTTTTTAAAAAAATATCACTCAGTTTTCAAATAAATGTTTCATCTATTCTAGGAAACTTAAAAAAAAATGTTACTGTGAAAAGTTGATTTAAGAAATGCTATTCCTTTCAATTAAAACCCAGAGCATTAATCAAACGTTTGACACTATAAATGTTTCCAATTAACATCTAGCTTAAAACCACATGTGTTCCCAGTGAAATTCAAAAGATCTATCTGTACAGGTGACCTCAGAGAAACCATTAACACATGGCTGGAGACAGCGAGAAACATTCTCCATTTGTAGACTGAGATAAAGAATCAGTTTATGACTGATTATTGCTTCAAACATACCTTTCAGATACAGGCTCCCTAGGCTAGAGGGCTAGAAGTTGGGTATTTGTCACTAAGTCAGAAAGAAGAAAAAGAAGGAGGAGGAGGAGGAGGAAGAGGAGGAAGAAGAAGAAGAAGAAGAAGAAGAAGAAGAAGAAGAAGAAGA
>NW_006290024.1:2217434-2234346 GCF_000327345.1 Myotis davidii | reverse complement strand
GAGAGAGAGAGAGAGAGAGAGAGATTAGAAATAATCTCACAATCCCATCTAGATGAACAACTAATAGTCCCACACTATCAAAGGCAGTGGAGTGGTTGGTCACAACATGATCACTAATTTTAAGGCCAAGGGAACTTTCTAAGCAATTCTTTTTAACTTTCTGCTGCAGGGGTAGTGAACTCGAATACCTCCAGGGCTCAGGGAGATTGCATAAGTGAAAGAAATGGATGTCAGGTCGCAGTGGCAACCACAGCAAACTGGAGGGCATACCTTCTGTCTAAATGTGAGTTACCACCTAACTCCAGCCAACCATTGTCAGGTGAAAATAGAAGCGTGGTTGGATCAAACATTCTGGTATTTGAAGAGTAGCCAGAATTTAATCTTTTCATGTGAACTCATCAATTTTACATGCTGGCAATTAATCCAATGGAAAATAAAAACAGAAACACAGACCTCTTAGCAGTCGATTTGTGACCTTCCTGTCTACTGCATCAAGAATCAGGAGCTGGCTGACACGATCAGAGACAGTAAAGGGCACAATTTGGATACAAGTGAACCTCTTTCAGTAATATATCAGCACTTCACCAGCTCTGGAGAGCATGCTCTGGCCTACTCACTGTTGAATCCAGTCAGCTCCTGGCAGAAAATAGAGGGCACATACTTTCCAAATAATTTCTCAAATGATCGGTCAAACTCAGTTAAATTATTCCAGGTGTGCTATGCAGGGGGTTATTAGGACCATAAGGAAAATGGTAACATTAAGACATGCCCATTTGCCCAGTGTCCTGATGAATTGCATTCCCTCTCCCCTGCCTCGCTGCAGCCCATCAACAGCTGGGATTGTCAATCCCACACCAGAGCTGCTGACAAACGCCCAGGGCTAGTCTGCTGTGGCTGGAAGGTACATATTTCTCTTTTTCCCCTTCAAATATTTTTCTAAGAGAAAAAAAGAAGAAAACCGAAGATGACCATAATAAGATAAATGCCTGGCAGTTTACACAGAGCTAAATATTTGACATTCAGGAGCAATTTCAAGACCCAAAAAGCTGTTACATTCATGCTTGTGCAATTATTATTATTTTTTCTATAAAAAGATTTGTATGTTTTTTTGGAAAAATGTTCAATGGCTATAAGAATTTTTTAAAAAAATGATGATTTGACTTATCAATGAGGCTCTTCAGTTTATAATCAGAGCCAGACGATGTGGACTCTAGTTCTGTTTTGCGTTCTGACTAGTTATGTGACTAGTGAGTGGGTTGCACTGGAGAGATTTAGAATAAGCACTGTAGTATAAAAAATATTTTGAGCTAAAGGTGTTTGAGTTCCTGAAATCTTTTACCTGCTTCAAAGAAAAGCCCCCCAAAAAACTCAATTGTCATAAAGTCTCTTTTTGTGACCAATGCTAGTTTTCTCTTGTCTGTGAGGAGTCAGTATCACACCCAACCAGACATTGCCAGAAAACTACTGTTCTCCCACCTATTCCCCTAAGGGTCTATTAAATCTTTCGAAAAAGTCATTTGTTTTCCTATAAATGCCCTTCTCCCTGTCCCCTTATCTGTTTAGATGGTATACAAGGCACAAATTCTAACTCTACCTTTGAGTCACATTTTTCTCTGAATTCCTATATACATGTGTACATGAATAAAAATGTTTTCTATGGCCAATCTGTCTTTTCTCATTTTAATTTGCAAGACCACCAGCACAGTCTGAAAAGGTAGGGAAAAACTTTTTTCTCCCCAACAGCATTATCTTTTTTATCTCTCCATGCCATGGTTCTGTCCTTCTCCATGCTGACTTTATTCTCTACTTGGTGCATGGTTGGGTTCCTTCGGCCTGGCCAGTGATCAGGGCGATCAGGGCCATCTCACCCATTCCCAATAGGGGAGGGACCGCGAAAGGTCGGCCAGCCAGGGGGAGGGTCCGTGGGAGGTTGGCTGGCCATGGGAGCTTGGCTGTGGGAGCGCCCTGACCACCAGGGCTCCTGCATTGAGCATTTGCCCCCTGGTGGTTAGTGCACATCATAGTGACTGGTCGACTGGTCCTTCGGTTGACAATGGTCACTTAGGCTTTTATTATAAAGATAAGAAATAAACATATATATATATACACATACACATACACATATATATACATATACACACATATATATATATATATAGAAAGAGAGAGAGAGAGAGATGGTTATATTCCAGAAGTTCTAGGTTCATATTCTGACAGTTTCAATTCCACTAGATAAAGAACACATCTCTTTTCTTCTTGCTAGGGTCTCAAAATTGGGTCTGAGTAGCTTAACTTAATTGATAATTTAGTCTGAATGGCTTAATGGCTTAATCAATCTTTATGTGGACAGTAATGTGATGCATTGATTGGTCAGGCATAAGTCGTAGGATCCCTTTGAAGCTTGAAGTACAGTCATCCTTGCCTCAGCACATGGAGTTCTTTACCAAAAACAGGGGGAACGGATGTCTCCTACACCCTGTGACATGAGCCATATTTTATTTTAGGGTCTTGCCTAAAACAGTGGTTTAAACAATGTATGCCTTTAATGAAGGTTAAAAAACACTGCTTTCCTAAATAATACTGACTTTGCCAATATTCCCGTCTTGACTTTAGAAAATTATAAAGCCAATTTTCTCCCAAAAACCAACTTGACTGGGAACTGAACCATGACTTCCCGGTTCATTGATTGATGCCCAACCACTGAGCCATGCCTCTGGGCAACCAGTTCTTAATTAAATAGAACATTTTTTCATAGCATGATTTTCTCACAGTTACAACTTTTTCCCCTTTGTTTTTATTGAGATATAATTCAAATACCACAAAATTCACATTTTTAAAGTATACAATTCAGTATTTTTTAGTATATTCACAAAGTTGTGCAATCACCACTACTACTTAGTTCCAGAACATTGTCATCAGCCCCAAAAGAAATCCCATATCCATGGACAGTTGTTCCTCACTCCTCTCTACCCCTAGCTCTTGATAACCACACATTCTTGATAACCATCTTTCTGTCTCCACAGATTCACCAACTTAGGACATATCATATGTGTTAACCATGTCTTTTATTTTCCCTATTCTGATGCTTTGACATTTGGGTTCTTACTTCCCCTGAATGTACTGCTCCTCCCAAGGTTAATTAATTCCTAGGGATAGTAAGCATCTCTCTAGCGAGTGTGATTTTCAAATGCAAACCAACAACTGGAATACATAGCTCCAATCACCCCCCTTTAATGAGGTCTCACACTCGGGGATGCTATATCACCACAGCACCAGGTACCAGACAACTAAGGACAGACCCTATAACCCAGAGTCTGCTGGGTTTACTGAAACTATCCAGTCCTAAGCCAGCTTAACATTCTTTCCTATGGAAACCTTATCAACAGCTCTCACCATCGGTCCCCATTCTCCCTCTGCCTCCTGACATATCTTACGTTTTCCCATTGTGTCTCTGCTCCTCTTGGAAACTGTAATAAATTATTATTTTTTTAAACTTTTTTTTAATGGTTTTCAGAGAGGAAGGGAGAAGGAGAGAGAGAGAGAGAAACATCAATGATGAGAAAGAATCATTGAACGGAGCCCGCAACCCAGGCATGTGCCCTTGACCAGAATAAAACCTGTGACCCTTCAGTCCACAGACAGACACTCTATCCATTGATCCAAACCAGCTAGAGCCTAAATTACTATTTTTTCAGTGGCAATTGATCTGTTGGCCCTACTATACCTGAATGATAATAAAACTTACATCAAAGCATCATAAATGGAGTTGTGAGATATGTGACCTTTTGTGTCTGTTTTCTTTCACTTAGCATAATATTTTAATGATATCCGTGTTGTAACATGTATCTGTACTTCATTTCTTTTTGTGAAGGTATAATATTCCATTTTATGGATATACCATTTTTGCTTATCCATTCATCAGTTAATGGACACGTGGTTTACTTCTAGTTTTTGGCTATTATGGATAATGCTGCTATGAACACGCATACAAGTGTGTAAGTTTTGTGTGGACATATGTTCTCTTGGGCATCTAGGAGTGAATTGCTGGGTCACATGGTAACCTCTGTTTTTAACATTTTGAGGAGCAGCCACACTGTTTGCCAAGTGTCTTCACCGTTTTATATTCCCACCAGCAATGTGCTGTGGTTGCAATTTGTCCACATTCTCTCTAACACTTGTCTCTTTTTGATTCCAGCTGTCCAGTAGGTGTGAAATGAGTACCTTTGTGATTAACCTAGTTACTAGCACAAAAAAGGAGCAAAGGGAAGGCCATATACTATAGCCATGGCATTTGTCCAGCTTTGCCAAGAAGCTGCAGTTTAACATTCCCCAGGGAGCCACTGGTCTATTCCCCACAGTACCATTTGTTGTAAAGACTATTCTTTTCTCATTGAATTATCTTGGTCTCATTGTTGAAAATCAATTGACCATAAATGCATGAGTGGTTATGTGGACTCTCAATTGTATTCCATTGATCTGGCACAGGCCCACCTTTATGCCAACACCACCCAGTCTTGATTACTGTAGCTTTTTAGTGTGCTTTGAAGTCTTTCATAATGTTGTATGAGAAGTCAGTATTGTCTGGGTAAATTAAGAAATTATCTATTTTCCGTTTTAATAGTTTCCAGATGATGGACACATGTAGGTACCACCAATTTCTCTTTGTACCAATTTTGCTTGCATAGCCCCTATGATTCTCTCCTGAAAACTTTAAGATACATTTCCATAATATTATGCCTTTGCTCTACCAAGCTTCAAATTTAGGTTTAAATATTTTATTGACAACTATATAACAATTTTACACAGAGATGCTCCTACTCTTTTATTTCAACATTTTACTTTTCAAAATGTTAAACTTCTTCATTGTTAAATTTAATTGCTAGAGCCCATACTAAGGCTCATATTAAGTCAGTCTAAGTCTTGATCAAAATTTTCAAAACTTACTCTCCCTTGATATTATAATTAATTGAATTATTATTTAGAAGTGAATCTGAGGCTACAATTATTCCGTGTGAATTTTTAAGAACACCTTTTTTTTTTTTTTTTTTTTTTTTTTTAGTTATAACTTACCCTAGAGGCCTGGTGCACAAAATTTATGCATGGGGGAGGGTCCCCTCAGCCCAGCCTGCACCATCTCCAATCCAGGACCCCTTGGGGGATGTCCAACTGCCAGTTTAGGCCTGATCCCAGGGATTGGGCCTACCCAGTAGTCAGACATCTCTCTCACAATCCTGGACTGCTGGCTCCTAATTGCTCACCTGCCTGCCTGTTTGGTTGCCCCTAACAGCCTCAGCCTGATTGCCCCCTAATGACTCCCCTGCCGGCCTGGTCACCCTGCAACTGCCCTCCTCTGCACCCAACACCGCCCCCCCCGCCAGCCTGGTCACCCCCAACTGCCCCCCTGCCAGCCTGGTTGCCCCACGCAGCCTGCTTGTTCAGTCGTTCGGTTGCCCCTCACTAACCCCCCTGCTAGCCTGGTCATCTTGTCAGGGTGTGAGGGTCAATTTGCATATTACCTCTTTATTATATAGGATACTATCAGATTCACCCATTTAAAGCATACAATTCAATGGCTTTGATAAATTTAGTATATTTACAGAGTTGTACAACTATCTCCATAGTCCAATTTTTGAAGATTTGGAATATTTTTATCACACCATGAAGAAACCTTTTGTCTCTCCTTATCCCTTCCATACTCCCAAATATAGGCAACCACTAATTTACTTTCTGTTTCTATAGATTTGCCTGGTTTTCTAGGTCTGGTTGCTGGGTCAGCATAGTTTAATGGTCAGCCATTGATTGGTTAGAGGTTGTATTTAAGCAAGCCCCCTGTATTGTACTGAATGTTTGTGCCCCCACCTCACATTCATACACTGAAGCCCTAACCTTCAATATGATGATATTTGGAGATGGGACCTTTCGAAGGTAGTTAGGAAAAGATGAGGTCATGAAGGTGGGGCACTCATGATGAAATTAGTGCTGTTATAAGATGAGACACCAGAGAGTTCACTCTCTCAACACCTGCACACACCACAGAAAGTCAGTGAGAAGGTGTCATCTGCAAGCCCAAAGAACCTCACCCAAACCTGACCATGCTGGCACCCTGATCTCAGAGTTCAAGCCTCCAAAATGTGAGAAAATAAATTTCTGTTGGTTAACTTACCCAGTGTATATTATTTGGATATGGCATCCCTAGCTGACCCTGCCTGAGCTGATAAGGTTTCCTCTTTTTTTCTTGGATCTATGAGTGGCTTGGAGACTGCTTCCAGGGAGTGTATGACTAGTCCCATGTAGCCAATGACTCATAGCTGAAGGTTCCCTCTCTTTTTGTTACTGAGAGGACATAGCCTTGGGCATTCACGAATCTTCCTGGACCACCTGGAATAACTGATTTTAACAATAAACGTCTGTTGTTTTGGTAGCAGTTGGAATTACTTTTAGCTCTAAGTCACCACTGGTTGCTAGCTGATTGCGCTACTATTCTCGACAACACCCTGGGGCATACGTTTCTCCCTGGTCTTATCCAAATACACCCATGCTCCTTGGGTTGCTCAGATCACTCCTTCTAACCCTAGGGAATGGGACCTGGGAGAGGGGACAGCTACTCTTCAAGGCTGTCCTGTGCAGAGCTCCCTGCCCCAAGATAGATCCGAGTATATCATCAATTCTTCTTGTGATAGGACTCTCAAAGAGCTTGCTCTGAGTTAGGTGTCAGCCATTACCTTTCTATTGCTTGTGTTTGCATTATAACGGCTATTTTCAGTCAACCTTGTTTCTTTCTTTATATATATATATATATTTTACAGAGAGAAAGGGAGAGAGATAGAGAGTTAGAAACATCGATGAGAGAGAAACATCGATCAGCTGCCTCCTGCACATCTCCTACTGGGGATGTGCTCGCAACCCAGGTACATGCCCTTGACCGGAATCGAACCTGGGACCTTTCAGTCCACAGGCCGACGCTCTATCCACTGAGCCAAACCGGTTTCGGCAACTTTGTTTCTTTATAAGATCTTTTAAAGCTATGGGTGCCTGTTGTGAAAGGTGGCTTAATCAAGACTGCATAACATCATCCACAAATGCATTGGCCCAGCACATGGAAACTGCAGGATGTCACCATAGGCTGGAAGCTAGCAACCCAGTGGGGTGCTGCTGTCATTTCCTCAGTGCTGTGGCCCACTCCCATCCCTCCAGGCATTTCAAGCTGAACGGAGGGACTCATGGACTAGTCAGGGGAACCCTGTTGATATGTATTAATGCTTAAAGAGCATTGATATCATAAAATTAATATGAATTGAAATTTTAATATTTTTTCTTTCACTCCATCGGTTGGCCTGTGCACTTATTTAGTTGCCTGAACCCCAATGTGGAGCTCACTCATGTTAAAGCCTGCACACTAATGTTTCTCATTTTGACAATATTGATATTTTGGGCCAGATAATTCTTTGTTGTGGGGACTTGGCTGTGCATCATAAAATATTTAGTATCATCCCTAGGTTCTTCCCACTAGTTTCCAGTAGAATCCCCAGTTGTGACAACCAAAAACGTCTCCAATCATTGCCAATTGTCCCTGGAGGAGGAGGGACAAACGTACGCTTGGTTAAGAACCACTGCAGATTAAAGCCACCAACTCAAAAGTTGCTCACACCTGCCATCCTCTGTCATGAAAAGATTTCTCCATCACTCACAGAGCTATTAAATGACACCTCATGCTGGTCCTGCAGTCTACCTTGCTCATTTATTTTGTTTCATGATATAAATATATATTTTTATAGAAAATTTGGAAAATACAAGCAGATGCATGGGAGGAAAATTTAAAACGTATAATTATACCACTTAACATATGAGTTTAGTGTATTCTATCACAATTATTTGTATAGAATTGATTGGCTGATCATCTTTTCCTTTAATTTGATCTTGCTTGATATTGAAATTCCTTTATATTTCCATTGTGTGGTTTGGAAGTTCTATCCTATGTATTTATACTTCTCTAGCTGCCAGCACTGATAGCACCCACTCCCACCTATTTACCTACTTCTTTTATGGGCTTTTTGGAGAAAAAGAGAATTAAAGGTGAAAGGCGAACATGAACTGAAATGCAGACATGAAAAATATAGAAGTATTTTACTAGAATGAACACAAATACTGTAAGTAAAATTAATATTTGAATAACAGAAATCTGAGGAAGTACTTGAAATATATGTAAAATAAAAATATAATAAATTAAAAAAATTAAGGACAAATATCCTAATAGAAAAAATAAATAAGTAACAACAGTTCACAAAAGAAATATGAGATATCATATTTTACTTATCAGCTAGAAGAGATTTTTATAGCAATACTACTTGCTAACTGAGCAGTTCATACATTGGTGTTCGAAATATAAGTGGGGACTAAGTTTCTAGAGAATAATTTGGAAATAGGTACCAAGAATCTTAAAAATATTAAAAAACACAGTCTTAGAAATTTACTGAATAATTCTACTGTTAGAAATTAATACTAAGAAAATGAATATAGATTTATGTTAAGATATGTTAAGATATTGCTATAAGAAAGTTTATCATTATAGTAAAAACATTTGAGAACTGTTTAAATGTTTAATATTAAGGTTTTCCTAACATAAAGTATGGTATGATAGTATACTATATCATTATGAATATTGTATTTTAGAAAATTATTTAATATCAAGGGAAATAATCACATATTATAGGAGGAAAAATATAGCCTGGTGTAATGTGTAATACCCAACAGTATGAAGTAACAAATATAATACACATTTGTGATTTTAAAAGTTTAAATATGGGAAGATCTACACCAAAATATTGATACCTCTGGTCAGTGGATAGCCACGTTTATTTACATTTTCTTCTCTTTTCCATTTGCATCATCAAATATTGCTACACTGATCATTTGCAATAAAAACTCTAAAGTCATTATAATAATACAGTGAACCCCTTGATATATATATATATATAGTTCAGAAAGGAATAGCATAACAGGCTATTTCTTTCCAAATGGCTACCAGCTGGGAAGATCATTATGTAAGTTGTTTCACACAACATGCTTCAGTCTGAGAAGGAAGCAGCTCTTAAGACAGACCTTATGTTCTTGGACAATGATGTTCACTCAGGGATCCTTCCCTTAGTCTTTCTCACCTGAGCCAAACACATCAACCTCCTGTCTACAGAACAATCTCTCATCCAGGAGCACATAGGTGTGTTTAACAGATGACAGCAGTACTTAGAACGAGACCAAGGATGAATGTTCAGAGAATGTGTAACTATTATTCTGGAGCTAGTGGCATTTAATGGGGTGATAGCTTAGGAGAAATGAGAGACTCTTCAAACTCCAAGTTCTAACTATACCAACGACAATCACTCTGCTGAGAAGGAAAACAGAAGTGTGTTGAAGGAAACCAAAAGAGGACTGTCCTAAACAACCCAAAAAGAGATGCTAAAAATATTAAATCAATACATGTTGGAAACAGAATCTCACAAAAGAAGTGGTCCCACTTTTGGAGTAGGTGGTATAATATCAGCCAAGGACATGCTTCATGCATTGCTGCATTTATTCATTCTTTCTTTTACCTTCTATCTTTCTTCCTTTTATCCTTCCTTCTTTTTTTGCCTTTCCCTTATTTTCCTCCTCCTCCTCCTCCTCCCCCACCTCCTCGTCCTCCTCCTCCTCCTCATCCTCTTCCTCCTCCTTCTCCTCTTCTTCTCCCTCCTTCTTCTTCTCCCTCCAGCTTATTCTCTCTCTCTCTATCAAAATTTGAGGCCCATTCCATGCCAGACACAAGATAAACACTGTGCTTTCTTGTATAGTATCGATTTTAATCAAAAGTTTCTGGGAAAACTATGCCACAATAAACAATGACACATTTTAGGCTAAATAAAAAAAGGCCACATAAATTATAAAATATACATATGAAGAAATGTTACTTTTGCTTCCAGTGATTCCACCTCATGCCCAGCCTGCAGGAGATCCTTGTGGACTCCTGATGATTAGTGAGTCTTTGTTAGATAATTTTGAGAAGCACTGCTTTACGTAAGAACCTAGAAATCATGTTTATCCAAAATGTGGAAACACAAAGCTCAGAATGATAGGTGAATCCATCCAAGTGATTTATGTTGGATGAAAAAAAAATCAATATTTTAAAAAGATCTCTCTAGCTTGACCTTAAAGGACTAAAGTAAAATGATAAAAATTGTCCAAATTCAATGAATCGTTATTCAAGGAAAAGATGGAGAAAAGATTTATAACAAAAGGGTTTGAGTAGGGTATATTTAGTGTGAGCCAACAGTTGGGTGGAGGGACTAAGGAAAGGCTTATGTATCTGAGGTTGAGAATGAATATGAGTGAGGAGAAACTTCCAATCACATCTGGTGGGTTGTATTTACTTCTGAACATCATATCTTAAGAAAGCCATTGACAAATTACACTATACAAAGAGAAGAGTTGACAAGACAATGACAAAGACATAAAACCATGTTATATGGGGACAGTGTAATCTGATTAAGAAACTGTAAATCTCAAATGCTGTTGTGGCCATGTTTGTGGATTATTATATACCGCTATCCTGAGGTCACTAACATACCCCAAGGCTTAGTGAATTAACACAATTAAAGTGTTGGTAGAGGTTTTGTTATCAGTGGAAGTGGAGTTCTTGAGGTGCTTCTAGTAAAATAATTTCTTGAGGCCCCCATGGGAGGATGAGGTATTGTGGAAAGCTTTATTGATGACATAAAATTAAGGTGGATCCCTTCCAAGGTGCCATCTCTGTCTGTTCTGCTATGAAAAAAAGTGCATTCTTGTCTTCAGCAGGGCCAGAATTAAGGCCACTGCCCAGAATTTCTGTTCCATATTAAAGTATGGTCCAGTCCAGCATGTGGCCAGTTTTGCTTGTGTTCCCAGCTGCAGACCATTGGGTGAGGAGTCTGCACGGCCATCGGCCATATGGCTGTTTAAAGCCACATGGCTATGACGATAGGATGGGTGAGTGCATGGGCAAGTCATGGAGAGAGACAGAGAGAGAGAGAGAGAGAGAGAGAGAGAGAGAGAGAGAGAGAGAGAGAGAGAGAGAGAGAGAGATCTTTTGTCTGGGGATATTAACCAGGAGTTTCTTTAAACTAACCAATCAACTCTCCCAGATTTTTCACTCTTCTGGTGAGGTCCACCCCCTAGACAATCACTTGTTCCCCAGACTAGACTGACAGGCAAGCGCCTCCCCCTGCCTCCGAGAGACTTCTACTGTGCAAGTACCCATCTTCTCCTTCTCCCTCAACAACCCAATGCTGGCTGGGGAAAGGGAATGTGTTAATCCCCATGGAGGAGCAATGCTGTGTGAAGCTGTTGCTTCCTGGTTAAACTGCCAGATGCTTATAATGCCTGGCTTCCCTTTGCTCTCTTTCACTTATTAGTATTAACTAGCTGATTATGATGGTAACAATTTTGCTCCACACAGTCACTCAGGGACGCAGGCTGATGGAGGCACCATCATCTTATTCCTGAATCATCTAGAACACACAGCTTATTCTGTCCCTGAGAGAGAGTGAGACGACTAGAAGGCTGCATGCAGGCTCTGGAATGATTCTGCTCAGCAGTGACACAGGCCCACTGAGCCCTAAGGAGCTGGAAAATGTGAACGAGCACCCACAGTCTAAGCAATATTGAACTTAATCTTTTTAAAATTGTCATCTTAGAGAATTATTGATCAGCTGCCTTCTGCATGCTCCCTACTGGGGATCCGGCCTGCAACCCAGCATGTGCCCTGACCAGGAATTGAACCACGGGCTCCTGGTTCATAGGTCAGTGCTCAATCACTGAGACACACTGGCTGTGCTAAATTGTCCATTTTTAATCCTTACTATGATTTATACTTAAACTAGAGGATAATGTCTAAGAAATCATGGGTTTGGTCTGCTGTTATATTTTCTCTAATAAATATGAAAATACAGAAGCTCATCCACTTAAAGTCATTTCACATATTAAAAAATGTGTCACTTTAAGAGAAAGACAGGCTTATTGAACGCAGTGAATTACCGTACAGTGAAGGGCAGAAGGAACAGCCTGTAAGAAAGGACAGCACAGAGAGGCTGTGAAACACGCGGGATTCCCAGGTGGAAATCTGGGGTCGAATTGCACAGCAATTATAACAATGGTGTTCCCAGACTAGGATAAGAATTCGGACTTGGAAACACAGAACAAGATGGAAAAGAATAAGAAATAAGCCACAGAAGATTAATAGTAATAGCCCTAAAGAAGTGCAACATAAAAATGAGCTATGGAATTTGGGTTTTGACTTTCATGTTCACTTTTTTACAGTAACTTGTGTTCAGCATTTAATGAGGCTGAGTAGCTGAAGGAAAAGGAAAACTGTTCACTTAAAAATCACTTCGCTGTGAGAAGAACAATCTCAGGCGTTGTTACCACCTGCTGTGCTAAACCCTCCCACTTCATCCCATTTAATCTTTTCAGCAATTCTATAAAATGTATCCTATTAATATTTCCATTTTATAGATCAAAAATCTGAGGCCATTCATAGGAAGATACTTGCCCCAAATCACAGAGCTAAAACTGAAACCCTGGCCTTCATCTAAAATCCAAACTCTCCAAAGAAACTGATCTCCCAGCTTGTTCTAGGTCTTTCATTTGATTTTTCATCATTTCTTTGTCTCTTATTATCCTTTGTGGATATGGGCAAGGTTTACAAAATACTAGCTCAAAGAGGACTGCTAGATTCTCTGAGCGGTTATTCAATCTTGTTTCATTATCTTACTTTTTATTTTTTTCTACTTCTTTTTTTAAACTTTTTTTCCCCCAGTTTAAAGGCCAGAATCAACAGGATCAAAATTCAGACAAAAATCTTGCGCTTCCCTGAGGACACATGGGGGTTTGAGAATGTCAGCTGTACAAATATGACGCCATCTTAGACAATCTGGGAGGACGAGGGCCAGCCGCGCGCTGCCTGCAGATGTCCCGGGGCCCCGCCTCCAGCAGCTTTATTATCTGACAGGCACGGGGTACAAATATTGACTCTTGCTATTTTTACTGTAACTGCAGCCACAAGCATTGATTGCGCAGAGAGCAGACGGGAGAGAGCAGCCGTGTCCTCCCAGCCCGGAGAGCTTTGTCTTTGCCTCAGGACGGACAGGGGCAGGGTATGAATAAGGTCCTCATGGAATGATTCAAGGCAGAAATAATAAAAGGGTGATGATGTGAAAGATCCCGCAGGGTTGACGGACTTGAAAAAATAATCCCTATTGATTCCGCCTTGTCATCTGGGTTCATTTAGCCCAAACAAGTTCCGAATGTAGGAAGAAGAGAGACTTAAGAGAACTCAGCCTCTCTCTGTAGTACATGCTCTTGTCTAGTCAGACTTTTTCATATTCCAATGGCAATGCACAAAACTTGATAGCTGCATTTTCCAACTTTCCCCCATTCCTATCTCAGTATGGCATGGCGAGGGAAATAATCAACACAGCACTTGGTTGGTCTTTTGTAAGAAACAAGGGCATTCTTCTTTTGGCAACCTGTTCACTAGGCTGATGTAAAGAGCAAGGGGGTTTTCCCATTGAGTGTTTCATGTTGCTTTTTAGGTCCATAGTATAGAATTTGTGTCGCCGGTGTAGAGTAACTCCTATTTCCTGTTTGATTAGATCTACTGCGTCCTGCATGAGCTTTGGCGAGCAGTAAGATCACTGTACACATTAAGGACATTAACAAGATGATGGAGGGGCAGGCAGGCCTACACCTGAGACTGGATCTGGAGAATGACTGGTTTCCATATGCGAGAAAATGGAATTTGGCAGCTTAGCCAGGCACTCTAAGGCTTGGCAAAGTTCAAGGCCACGGTCTTTATCTCAAGGTGCATCTCATGCTAACAACCCACCCTGGGCCCAGATTTGCTCAGAGCAAATGAATCGACATCTTCTTCAGAGATACAGGGAGTAAGAATAAAACCACTGTGTCACCCTTAGGGGTCCAAAATCATTCAAATAGATGCAGAAGAACACAGTCATGAATGCAGTGGGAGATGGAAGAGTGCCTGTGTGTCGAAGGTGAGAGTATAGTTAAGTGTATTTTAAGGACAGATTAAATCCTACTTTTCCCTTAAAGTCACTGTCAGGGGACTTTATACGTTAGTACGTTTGCCACAGTGTTAAATGCTGTTGGTATCTGCCTTTAAAGGAGTCTTTCATTAACTGAATAAATGAGCTTGATTGAGAGATTCTACAATCATCAGAAGTTGGGAGGAACATATGCATATGTCACATAGAGGAGAAAACTTGGTTTTTAGAGTGAAGCAGAGTTGGATGCAAATCTAGGTCAGACATATGGATTTCAAAATGTTTCTTGTGTTTTTCTGAGCCTTGTTATCATTTTCTGTAAAAGGAGAATGACATGGTTATTGCTAGGTTGAGAAGAAGTAGGGTCTTTTTTGCTTTTTACCCCTCACTTGAGGATTTGTTTTTATTGATTTTAGAGAGAAAGGGTAAGAGTGAGAGAGAGAAACATTGATGTGGGAGAGAAACATCAAACATGCCCTGACCTGGGATTGAACCTGTGACCCTTCGGTGCATGGGAAGATGCTCCAAACTGAGCCACACCATCCAGGCTGAAAACAAATAATATGTGTACAGTGTTTAGTACGTGTGTTTATTCCTCTCTATTACCAGTCCTCACCCCCTGTAAGAAATTCAATAAAATATAGAATCGTGTCTCTCCAGGGCTGTAAATTCAAGGGAAGTCAGTGGGCCTGATATCTTAGAAAACTGGCAGGTGTGTCTTGTTTGCAGAGCAGGCTCCAGAAGTGCCAGGTTTGTGTAAGAGCCACATACAATGTTAACCTCCTGACTACTTTTGTATGTAACTTATAAAGCGCCTTTTTCAAGCTTTTATGAAAATGGTGGAAAGGTGCCACTGATTCGGTTATTTTCCACCACCAGCTGTACATCCCGCCACACTGGGAAGAGTCTTTTCAAATCCCCAGACTTTGAGGTCCTCTCTAATTTCCCTTTGGTGATATGTGCTTGTTCTCCGAATCATCCATCAAAAATGTTTTTTTAAGGACTTGCAAGCTCTAGGATTTTCAGTTGATATTCCATAACACTGTTAATCATCCTAGATACACATCTCAGGTCTCCACTTAGAATCATAAAGTTCTTTAAACCAAAACAGTTCAATCCCTGTTCATTGTGATAAATACAAGGCAGGTTTCTTATTCCTCTTTACCAACATTCATTGAACTCTCTCACTTTGGATAATTATTATTGGATGACAATAAACTATTTTACGTTCAAATACATTTTATTTGCATATTCATTTTGATTATCAAACAAAAAAGTATGGCTGTTTTTAGGGAGTTTGTAAAAGGATGTTGACATTGATCATTAGCTCAATTGCTTGCAGTAAGGATATATTTTTTCCAATATATCCTGCTCCTTGCTTAAATTAGCAACCTCACTAGGGTAGTTTTGGCCTAACCCTAACATGGGACTATTTAGATAATCTGGCAATAAACACTGCATTTGAAATCACAGTATTCGCCTTTCTGTCACCTTCTACTAGTCGAGCAACCTTGGCCAAGTACAGTGTTGGTTTTCTCATCCATAAAGTGGGCATGGACATTTCTGCCTCACAGTGCCAATAGGATTAGGTGAAATTATGTATGAGAAAAGACTCCTAAATGAAAAGCAACATACATACAAGATCCCTTTCTCTGTTCTCACTCTTCTTACTTCCCCACCTTTACTAAACATTCAAAAACCTTTGATGATTTTCTGTTATTTTTAAGACTTTAAAGCTAAGTCATTAGCCTATCACTTAGGGTCTTACCTTGCTACTATTATTCCCACTGTTTCCTTACAGCATATCTATTTATCCCCAAATGAGTCCAATGTAGTTGCAATATCTTGCTAGGCCATCCAGTTGTCCAATTAAGGGGGACACTACAGCTTCTAGCATGACCACAGTGAAAGAGAGGATTTGGGACTTTTAGGCAGGGAAACTTCATGGTCAAAATCCTGGCCTAATTCCTGGTCTTGGGTTATACTACAAACTTCATGAGATCCAGAATGCCAGCTTGTTAATTACCAAGTATTAATTACCAGCTATTTCTATTTTGCTATATCAACACCTTCCCAGAAATTCACATATGATCAGAGGTTTGCTGAATGACTATGAAATCAGGGCAGGAGGAACCCTCTAGGTGATATTAATGAAGAGTGTGTTGTTAATGCAGAGGTCTAGATCCCAGTGGATGATATATTTATTTGTTGGTACCACTGCAAGACTTTGTCTCTTGGCAGAGCTCATGGGGTGCACTGTTGTAGTGGGGTGCAGGACAAGCATGGTGGTGTCTGGAACTGCTCTCAGCCAGGCAGGGCCTGGTGGGTGGGGGGAGCACCTGAAGTTTAGTGTGTCTGCAGGGGTTCTTCTTAGTGGAGAGACAACAGTGTCATGTTTAGTGGTTCATTATGGAGATGGAGACTGGGAGAAATCCCCAAACACCTTTCTTTGGCCAGCTTATAAGTCATTTTTCCCCCAATAAACAAAAACCCCACCTAAAACAAATGAGGTCACATTGCTTTTCTTAGTAGCATGTCATATATTTTCTTCCCCTCTTGCCCATGTACTGTCAACATGAGAAATGATTTTGCAGAATTCTTGACAAAGTTGGGATCACAGTAGAGCCAGCCTGACCCAATAAATTGACCTGGAAATCTCATGGGAGATTCTTCTGAAACACCCCAGCCCCATTTCAGGGCTCTGTGCTTAATCTTCAGAAAGTAATCGCAGCTCCTCACAGCCTGTCCATCACCTCATCTGTAGTGTCTGCCTTTCTTCGTTTGCCCCAAACCCTTATGAGTTGGGAAAAAAAATAGGGGCCAGAGGAGACAGTTCCAGAGAA
>NW_006290024.1:2213242-2217356 GCF_000327345.1 Myotis davidii | reverse complement strand
CTTTCCCACACTGCACATTAGAGCACTAACTCAAAAGAGCACTGTGCACAGAAAGAAAGCCACACCCTCCCAACTCAGCCATGTAGTCTGAGTAATGGTGAAGAGTCTTGTAAGATTTTCTCATTGATGCAGGAGGCCCACTTCCCGCTTCCTGAATGAGTCTATCGGGCTGTTATAAGTTCTGCTAGATGCTGTCCAGTACTCTACAAGGCAGCTGTGTTATTATCGCTGTATGTGGAATATAAATGTGCAGTCACCTCTGAGTTATCGACTAGAATATTCCTTAGGGATTTCTCGCTTTGGGGTGAAAGCGGTGTCACTAAGTGAGTGGCAGCCATCTGGTTATGTGGA
The DNA here is from genome assembly GCF_000327345.1 of Myotis davidii. Lineage (NCBI taxonomy): Eukaryota > Metazoa > Chordata > Mammalia > Chiroptera > Vespertilionidae > Myotis > Myotis davidii. Next base: position 2,217,005 of record NW_006290024.1, on the reverse strand, counting down.
ACATAGAGGGAATGGGGAGGAGCCATATATGAGGGAGGGAGTGTAGTTGGAAAGGTGGGTTTAATGCTATAATTGTTTATTTGTTTTAATTTGTAGTGATTATTTGAATCTCAAATAACATGAAAAAAGAACTCAGTGTATTTTATGGCTGAAGGAAGGTCTAGACTAAGAAAGCTGAGAAATATCAGTACATAACCCAGTCTCAGAGCAAATACAGAGACAATTCTTTAAAAAATGTTTACCAATAAATAGCCCTATAACTGATGGAGGATAAAGATAACAAAATACAGAGCATGGAGTTTTAAACAGGTAAAGCTCATGGAGATGTCAAAGGTCCCTTTTGTTTTTTAAACTTCATTGAGGAATAATTGACAAATATAGTTGTCTATATTTAAAGTGTATAATGTGATGATTTAATATAAATACACATTATGGAATGATTACCAAGACCAGGATAACTGACACATTAAAAGTCCTTTTCACTTTGACTTTTTTTTGGTATTATTGCCCCACGAACTCATTCTCTCTATTTCTACAGACACATGTAAAAGAGCCTGAACATGAGCTGTCCACACTATGAACAGTAGTTACCTTTCTGGCTGGGGAAGACTCAAGAGGACCTTGATTTTTAGACTATTGGACACTTTGTTAAATAGTATACTGTTAGAACATATTGCTTGTGGAAATTGAAAAGTAATACAAATTTTAAAAGTTTATATCAATTAAATCCAAATAACCTCACGGCAGAGCTAAGCTTGCATAGTTGAGCAATTTAGGAAATTTCCTCAAGGAGTCTGGACCTCAGTTTCCCCATCTGTCACAGATAGTGCTTGGTCAAGCAAGATTAGACAATTTATCATAGGGCTCTGTGTCCGTCCAGCTTCTAGCAGAGCTTCAGGCTCTGGGAATGGACAAAACTGGGTGAATAATGTGTGGGGTGGGGTGGGGTGGGGTGAGGTGGGGACGCTCTGAGACTCCAGTTCAAATCCATGCAACTCTGCTCTCACTTAGTTCTTTCAAAGTGCCCTTCTACATTAAACCAAGTCTGAAAAAAAAATGCTTAGCTAGCTAATCCTCTATTAATAATTCTAGTCCTACAAAATAAATAAACAAACAAAAACCTAACCCGAACCAAAACAAGCTGTATGAGAAGATTCTAGATGTGCAAGCAGTGTGCTCCGAGCTAAAGGTGCAGTTGGCATAGGAGTCACACTGAAGCTCTTGGCTCCCACCCAGGTCAGCCAAGGTTTTCTGTTGAGGGAGACGGCAAAGACAGTGAAGGCAACCTTCAGTGTCCAGCCCTCCTTCCCTCTCATTACTCACATCGCAGTGCTGGGCTGCGTGTGCAGGCTTCACCCTGCCTTATTGTGATTCTTTAGTTTTAAAATTCTTCTAAGCAATGCTTTTATCAATTGGTGCTCTTTGCATGGCAAATGATAGAAACCTCATTAAAATTCACAAATGAGGAAGATGGTATTTTTTATATTATTGAAACTCAGGTTTTCAGCTTAGATGGAGCCAGTGCCTCAGTGATATGTTTGGTCTCTTCTCATCTCTGTGCTCACACTGTCCTGTGCTCAGGTTCCAGGCAGGGACAAATGGCTGTCTCCCAGGTTCAACCCAGCATAGGAGGGAACGTCACTTCTGGTCATCTCTCTCTGGTCACTTCTATGAAAGTTCAGTGATTTATGGTTGGGGCAACTTTAGTCATTGGCCATCTAAATCCCAATCACTAGGCAGGGAAAATTAGGGGTGCAGATTGGTCAAAATAGAGTCTTAAGTTAACTACATGATGCACTGGGGTTGAGGATGGGGGACACTCAAAGAAAATTCAGGGTACTATTTCCTGATGCGTATAAGAAATAGTAGGCCTACTAATAACATCTCTACGGCTCCTGTGCCTACTTACAGAAAGTTATAAACACAGCAGGAACTTGGTCCCCTGTATACATCCTCTGTCCTGCAGCCTCCTCTGTCTTCTATGAGTCTAAGGCAAGAACCAGGGACAAATGTCATCTTTCTGGAGTGCAAGTTTCCTAAAATATTTACTTTTTTTCAGTTACAGTTGACATGCAGTACTATACTAGTTTCAAGTGTAAAACATAGTGATTAGACCTATATATAACTCATGAAGTGACCACTCCAATAAATCTATTGCCCATCTGACTAAAATAACTTACTTAAAAACATGTTTTTATTAATTTCAGAGAGAGGAAGGGAGAAGTAGAGAGGAATGGAAACATCAATGATAAGAGAGAATCATTGACTGGATGCCTCCTGCATGACCCCTATGGGGATTGATTCCACAACCAGGGCATGTGCCCTGACCAGGAATCAAACTATACCTCCTGGCTCGTGGGTCAATGCTCAACCACTGAACTACACTGGCTGGCTAAAATAACTTACTTTTAACAAATGTATTTAAAAGCAATACACCTTTTGTCTTTAAATGTCAAATATCTTCAAATCATGTAGAAATGTACCAATACTCTCTTAAGTAGACCTACATACGCAAACCCTGTAAAGAGCAGAAGCTGCAGAATGCATCTCAGGTGGAATAAGGAGAGGATCAAAGGGAGAATATGAGAATTATCGCATGAAAATTAGTAACTAGGCCTGATTCATATAATAGAAACCTGTAAGTATGTTATCCTCAACAAGGTGATTTTATTAAGTTAAGTATCTCTCTACTTAGCAGAAGGAAAACATTTTAGTCCATCAATAATTTTAAAAGCATTTTTAAATGATATTTGATAGTAATTTCAAATGGAAACATTCATAAGTATATGTAAAAAATGATTTTTAAAATGAAGGGATTAAGAAGTACAATTTGGCAGTTACAAAACAGTCATGAGGATGTTAAGTACAGCATAGGGGATACGGTCAATAATATCGTATTAACTGTGTATCAAGGGGATCACTGTGGAGTTAAGTGAATGTCTTAACCACTATGTTGTATCTTATACTTGAGACTAATATTATATTGAATGTCAATTATAATTTAAAAATTATAAAAGGTGTATAAGGTATACATACACACACATATTCACACGCGTAACTATTAGTAGTTGAATCTATGGCCTGAGGTAACAAAGGAGAAAAAAAAAAGGTCAGACTTCTAAACACAAAACACATGAATGTTCAGAGAACCATAAGCTAGAAGAAAAAACCCCAAATGTTTTCTCATATTTTTCATCCAGTTTTTTTAGAGTCATGAACAGCAGAGATCCTTCTTAACTGATTAAATTTCATAATGCTGAATTTGATCAAATCATAAAACACCAATCAGACTGCAGTTTTCAAACCATTATGGATAATGAGGGAAAGATGGAATTAGTAAATTAGAATTCACCAGGAGAATTAAATTATCCCATCTTTATCTTGTTAAGAAAAATTAGAAATTGTGTGTGTGTTTTCAATCACAAACAAGTGTTTCCTCTTCTCATAAACTCACAGAAGCCCAGTTTCCTGATTCTCTAAAAGCAGCACAGCTGTAGGTGGGCAGCAAATAGTCTTTCTTCGAGAGCAGCCAGCGGGGGCTGAACACCCCAAGAGTGGAGACCACAGATGGATGCACAGAGTGGACAGGCTGTGCCCCACTGAAATAGTTCCAGTGTGAGAGCGCGCGTGCGCACACACACACACACACACACACACACACTCACTAGACAGGATTTGTGTTTCCCTGTTGACTGAAGACTCCAGGCCAAGCCAGGACCTTCATGTCCTTGGTCTCAAACCTGAAGAGTTTCCGATGCGCAGA
>NW_006290024.1:2205369-2213190 GCF_000327345.1 Myotis davidii | reverse complement strand
GCTACTTGCTTCTTAGGAATTTGAGTTAACCAGTTCGTAGAGGAGCCTCGCTCAGCAGAGAACTTCTCAGCTTTTACTCAGGGCTACTCGGCATCCTAGTGGAGAGTTTTCATTGCAGGACCAGGAGGGGGAGCCATAGTGTAAAGGTATTTTAGTTCATTCAGACTATTTCTATGTACAAGGTGATAATACTGACAGCACGGATTAATAACGCGTGGCACACCACAAATAAAATCAATGCTATTAACCTGAAATTCTGTAAAGAACATTGGGGTAAATATGGCTGTCTTTATACTTCCATTTACCTAACCAAGAAGGAATAGAAAAAAATCTTCATCAATCTTAGAAATTACTAATAGGCGCAATCAATATGTCAGAAATCAAAAGGCACTTTACAGCGCAGAGTAAAGAGGAGGCTTTATTGACCAATGGGCTTTATTGTTTGAAGCCTGGCTGAGGAGTTTCTTACAGGACACCTTGAAAGGAACCCACACATTTGGGAGTAGCACGTGCTCCTCAATTTGGACACGTTGACATTAGGGAAAGGTGAGCTTCGTTTCTGACTTTGACAAGAACTCAAAACATCGAATCATATGGGGCAGAGAAATCACTGTGACATTTGTTCTTGGTCCAGACTAGCGAGGATGAGAGGCGTAGTGAAGGGGGGCCAATCCACCTGACTTCCGGTTCTACAAGAAACCCAGAAGTGCAACCTGAGGTACAAAAGCAATAGTCCCACTTGCTATTTCCTATTTTTTACAAAAAAATGGACTTCAATTTCAGCAAAATAAAATGAGACTTTTATTGTTTTTTCCTGAGTCTGAAAAACTTAAAAGTATTATAATAAAGCGATTCAAACTAAACCCGTTTCAGGTACACTCACATTTTTAAGGGTGAACAAACATAGAGAGACAAAAAGAAAAAATTCTTCTTAAAAAAAACAGCCCTGACTGGTTTGGTTCAGTGGATGGAGCGTCGGCCTGAGGACTGAGGGGTCCCGGGTACAATTCCAGTCAGGGGCATGTACCATGGTTGCGGATGCATCCCCGGTGAGGGGTGTGCAGGAGGCAGCTGATCGATGTTTCTCTCTCATCGATGTTTCGAACTCTCTATCCCTCTCCCTTCCTCTCTGTAAAAAAAATCAATAAAATATATTTTTAAAAAAGAACAATGAACAATCTAAAAAATCTATCTAATCTGGCTGTAAAATTCCTACACGAGTTAAAATAAAGTGTTGGGAAACCTCTAATTGGCATTCTGACCAAGTTTGAGAGGATGTGGCATTTTTGGAGCTAAGTAGGCAATCGTGAAAGGTAGAGATCTGACTCAGGCAGATGGTTCACAGACAAAAAGCGAGCTGGTGAAATGTTAAATGCCATGAAAGATGTGAACTGAAGACAGGCTGTCACAGAACTCCGATTTGCTCAATTGGAAGGGAGTTTAAGAAATTCTCTACAAACTCAGAGGAAAAGCATACTGACACTACATGGATGAAGAAAAGGAAGGAGGTATTTTTAGTGTTAAGAATTCCAAAAATACCAAATAGAGAATATTAGAGAGAAGAGATCACCAACATAATGATAGACGAGAAAGTTGCTAAAATTAGTAAGGGTTATGGTCTTACTTAAAATATTTAGGGAAGATTTATTTAATAAAGTCACTCATTGGATGAAAATTGTGGAGCACCTTTAGGCTCAAGGAACACAGATAGTAAACAGGATGGACATGGTTCCTGTTCCAACAGTGAGGCTGCCCTATAAGATGGGTGAATCACAACCAGTGGCACAAAGCAGGGAAGTGCTGGGACAGAGTGACAAGCTTGCAAGAGGTGCACTTCAATTGTCTTAGGGGATCAGGAGTGATTTTCCAGAGGAAGTGATATTTTAGCAGACCTGGGAATACTGTATGTAGGTATTTTGTGGATGAATAAAATAAATCTTAGTTGGTGAGAAGAGACGTAATCTAGGCAGAAGTAACAGACTGGGTAAAGTCCCAAAACTGAAAGAGGGAATGATACAATCAATCAACTGAAAAATTTTTGTAAGTCTGTGAAAAAAAAATAAAATAAAGGAAAGAGAAAAAAGAAAAGAAGAAGAATTAATGTGGTTAAAAGAAAAAACAGAGGCCATATTACAAATGATCTTGTCATCTATCTGACTCTAACCATTATGCTAGGGCGAGGGCTGTAACACAAAGATGAGAGCTTTTAGTAATGATTGTATGTGTGTTTTCAAAGGGCTCTCTAGTGATAACGTGCAGAATGAGCAGTGGAAGAGCAAGACTAATAGCAAGAGGCCAATTAGGTCACTACAGGAATTTAGGGAGAAAAAGGTGTTCTAATTTGGGAAGTGGCCATATGGGAGTGGAGAGAAGTAGGTATATGTGGAACATTTTTAAGAGGTATAATCAACAGTAAATTCACTGGGTGTGGGTATCAGGAAGAACGAAGACTCAAGGAGGACAGCCAGGTTTCTGGTTTGGAGCAATTAAAGGCCTTTTTTTTTTTTTTTTGAGATGGAATCTCAGGAGAAAGGTTGGAATATAAGTTCCATTTTGAACTTGTTGAACTGATGTGCTAATTTGATATTAAGTAGGCAAATGGATCCAGGAATGGGAAGAGGAAGCTGGGCTAAGGATAGGGCCTGGTGAGTGATCTGTGTATATAAATGATACCTGAGGTCATGGGGGAAAGGACTAGATTGTCTAAGAGTAGGGAGAGTAAGAAGAGGCTAATATTGAGAACAGAAGAGAAATCTACTCTTGTATTATTCCCTTTTTATCTACCACACTCTCTCAAGCAACATCATCCTCTTCCCTGGCATTATTACCCTTTTTTACACTGAGTGTCCCAGTAGGAGGATGGAAATGATATCTGTGATTGGAGTCTTATGGAAGTGTCTGCACTTATTTTTCAACAGTGAGGAGTAATTACCAGGAGATTAGGCAGGTAGTAGCTACCAGGATGTAGTGGAAATACTCAAGTATTTAAATGGCATGTGTTAATATTGTCCCCTCTCCAAGTATTTGGAAGAACTGCAGAGAATGGTATTCTAAAGGGAAGACCAGGTTTCATACATGGTGTGAAGGTGAAGTGATAGAGCAGCGGTTCTCAACCTGTGGGTCTCTACCCCTTTGGCAGTAGAACAACCCTTTCACAGGGTCGCCTAAGACCATCCTGCATATCAGATATTTAGATTCCAATTCATAACAGTAGCAACATTACAGTTATGAAGTAGCAACAAAAATAATTTTATGGTTGGGTCACAACATAAGGAACTGTATTTAAAGGGCCAGAAGGTTGAGAACCACTGTGATAGAGGATTTTAAAGAGTTTGTTCTCATTGAAGAGGTGCTTCAATCTGCAGAGTAAAAATTCCTTGGAAGAAAGGGATAGATTTAAGAGAAAGTATAAAAGAAGTATGTAGATAAGAGGAGATGAATGGGAAAGGGTTATATCTTATGCACTGAAAAGGATTTGAGACATGATGTTTGAGGCATGATGAAGTAAAATTCGAACCACATTGAAATATTTTCTAGAAATATATATGTATATATAATTTTATGTTTTAGTGAAAAAAATACAATAAGTATCTAAGCAGAAGGAAATCAACAACCTAAATGGGAACTAAATGCAGTTTGCCACCAGATAGTGACTACAAATATCAGACAACTCTGGGGTAATGCTGATTTTGAGATGAGAATTTTATACCCAGCTGTTGTTTATGTGAGGGTGTGCTAAATGTTCTTTGAAATGTAAGGATGCAGAAAATACAGCAATCAACATGAACTTTTTGTAAATGTACTCAGAAAAATTACGTAGGAACCTGGCTTCTACATCAACATGGCAGATATCTACAGCTACATTTTCTCCTCAAATCCCAGGAAACTGACAAAAGGAGCATAAGAATGAGATTAAATCCTTAGCAGTCCTGGGAAACAGAGAAAGTCTTATTAGCAGAAAGTTTAAGGAATTTTGTAAAATTATAAAGTAGTCTGGTTTGGCAGGAAAAATAGAGCCCCCCAAATCACAAACAAATAGAGACATCTGGAATGGGTCACTGAAGAGGTGAGTACCAGTCTTCCCCACAGAGCCCTGGAAATACTCCAAGATCATCACCAACAAGAGCTGGAAATATTTGTTAAATGAATGAGCAGCCTGTGAGGCAATTAGCAGCATAATTAATTGAAGGACTGCCAGCCCAGCTGGACTGGTCCTCAGCTCTGGGACACAGAGGGCTGGCTGTAGCATTTTCTCTCAGATACAACAGATGAGACGTACACTCCTCTTTATAGTGGAGGCTCTGTCTCCTAGAAAGGGGACAATAACAAGAAAACAGTTCTGTAGATCAATGAAACACCCTAACACCATGCTCCCAGAGAAGTATCTTGCTTAGCTTACTCTGGTTTATTGAGCTGAGTCCTTAACCCGCGTAGGTGCTCTCTGCTAGGTCCATATGCAGGAACATCCCCACCCTGCCACCAAAGAGGCCTGGAGCATGCTTCCATTAGGGCAGAAGGCCGAGGTTGAAATGGTACCCTCCACCATTGCTGAGGAAAACCAGTGGAGTGACCAACTAGTCTATTCTAGTCTTTCAATCATAATTATAAATGGACAAGCAGACATCGAGGAAGAACAAACTGTTAAAGAGAACCATCTATAGGAGCAGGTGGAACAGATTGACAAGTGCTCCCTGAGAGATGCACAAAGGCAACAGAGGATGACTTAACATTTCAACCAGAAGCATCAAAAATCTGGGAAAGAATATTAGACAGACAGACAGATACCTACCTACATGCATACATACGTAGATAGGCAGGCTTCTTTGAAAATGAATCAAATAACGAATAAGAGTTTGAGAAAATTTAAAATTTAATTTAAAAATAAATTAAAGACATTTTTAAAGAAAAAAACTGAAAAGGGCTGAATACTACAGTAGACTAGGCTAAAAATGAATAGTGAAGGCACCTCCTAAAATATAATAATAGCAAATATATAAAATATTACTCTGGATTTGCAATTAACCTTTTCCCACCTCTGGAAACATGTAAAGTTTTTGGAATTCAGCAGTTTCATTACTGCTATTAAGTGTATCATGATATATTCCTATGGTTTATCTTTTTTAGAACAGGTAAATTTTCTTTTACAATATTCTGATTTTTGTCCTCCTTCAACATTCCCTTTTCTCTTAGGGAATTATACTTAATGGTTTTTTAATTACTCAATGCATTTGCCATATATCTTAGCTTTTCCATGGAAATAGTACTATTTCATTTTTATTTTAAAATATTTAAATATGTTTTGTGCTTAGAAGACAAAATTTAAGATTTTTATTATCTTTTTTCTTTTTGTTTATCTGAATTTTGAAACTATAATAAAATAAAACTTTAAATATAAAAACATTTTTTATAAAAATATATGTTTAATTCAGTTTAATTATTTGTTATATTTGTTGTTCTTTTCTCTGTTTTTAGGGCATTTAAAGTGTTTTATTATAGATACATAGGCACAATATTTAAAGAGCCTAATATTAAAATATATTTACCAGATTTGTTAGGCAAATTTTCAACCCCCTCCCGTCTGTTTCCTCTTCCCCAGAGTCATTATCTACTCTTCTGGCTGAGTCCTGTACCGTTTTTTGTGTTTTTTTGCATATCTCTAAATAATGTGTTGGTTTTACTGCTTCTTGAATTTTCAGCTTTGTGTATTATCTGTTGACTTCCCCTTAAAAATAATGAGCATTTAACTTTGTTTTTTCTTTTACCTCATTAGCTTCCTCCAAAGAAACACACCCTTCTCTCCTTTTCAATATTTCCATGTAATTATACTGCAATTGTAGCTTCATTAACTATTTATTGCTTGAATTGACATAGTCATGTGAATGCTACTGAGAGCTGGACCTAGCAAACTCTGATAATGTTTCCTTTCCTGCACAATTTTTTCTATTTTGTTGAACCAATAATTATCCTTTGTTTGCTCAGTTTTCTATATACTTATCAGCAGTTTAACACAAACTGTCCAACAATTATATGAATCTCTTCTCAATAAATGCATTCACATTAGGCATTTAACACCTCTGTCTTTGTGAAGACATTCCTCCCTGACTGTTGCGAGTGCACTGGTTTTTCCCTGCAAGGGGTGCCTTAGTTCTCTTACATTCCTCACCGTCCTGGGGACTTCTCATTCCGCTCCTGGTGTTGGTCACCTTGTTTCTTCGTCGCGCGTCTTCTTTCTGGCTTTACTCCGTGTTTTGGTGAAGCACGTCCTCAGTAGCTTTCCTGGGAGGGGTGCCTACGAAGGAAAGTTTTGATACCTTCAGTTTCTGAAACTGTTTATACTTTTGCCTGACGTTTAACTGACAGTTTAAAGAAGGGAAACAGGCCCTGGCTGGTTTTGCTCAGTGGATAGAGCACCGGACTGCAGACTAAAGAGTCCCAGGTTCGACTCCAGTCAAGGGCACATGCCAGGGTTGTGGGCTCGGTTCCCAGTTGGGGGCGTGCAGGAGGCAGCCGATCAATGATTCTCTCTCATCATTGATGTTTCTATCTCTCTCTCCTGCTCCCATCCTCTCTGAAATCAATAAAAAAAATATTTTAAAAGAAGAAGGGAAATAGAACTAGAAAAATGTTGCTTGCTTTTCATTGAGTTTTTAGTATTTGCTACTAAGAAATCTGAAGCCACTGATTCCTGAGCATTGGAATAAAACGTACTTTTCACGTGTATATTTTCCCGCTTTGGGACATGGAGGGTTTCCCCTTTGTTTCCTCTCCTGAAACTGCACAGTGAAGCCCCTGTCATATGTCTCTTTTCATTTACTCACCCGGACACTCAGATGATAGGTTCCTTGAATCTTTTTGGGGGGCAAATTTTTTGAACCCTTATTGTTGAAAGTATTACCTATGTCCCCCTTTTTTGATGAATTTTTTTTAAAAAAAATCTTTTCTTTTTATTGGTCTCCTGACCCCCTAAGGCAGTAGTTCTCAACCTTGGCTGCACATTAGAATCACCTGGGAATCTTTTTAAAATCCTGATTTCTGGACTTCATCCTCCAGAAATTATTTCTTTGTTATGGGGTGGGGTCACAACATTAGTAAAAATGAAACAGAATTTCCGGAGGATGAGGCCCAGAAATCAGGACTTTAAAAAGATTCCCAGGTGATTCTAATGTGCAGACAAGGTTGAGAACCACTGTCCTAAGGGGTGTCCCACTTCATCCCAGAAGGCATATACATCCCCATCTAGATGCTACAGTAACAGATTTGTAGGGAGTTGGCTAGTGGAGTTATAGGAAGTGCATTATGTGAAGGTGTGGAGTTGGGCTTGAGGTCAGAATTCCCATGATTGCAGGGCAAATCCAGCCAGTGCGAGCACCAATGGGCCAGGCCAGGCCTAATGCAATACAGAGCAGTGGAGCATTTGGTAAACTGGAGAGAGCATGTCCTTTCCAAATAGGGGCACTTTAATTGCTGCTCAGGCTGGCACAGACAATGGGTCCCTAGTGTAGCCAGGTCTTTGCTTTTTCAAGTGAAGTGGAAAAGCAGATTTTAAAATGTGAAATTTTCTGATTTTCTGATGCTGGCATTCAATTCAAATGTCTAAAATACCAGGCAGTTTTTTATTTTTGAACTAGAGGCCCGGTGCACAAAAATTTGTGCACTCAGGGTGAAGGGAGGCGTCCCTCAGCCTGGCCTATGCCCTCTCGCAGTCTGGGACCCCTCGGGAGATAACGACCTGCTGACTTAGGCCAGCTCCCAGATGGCAGAGGGCAGGCCCAATCCCTAGGTGCAGCCCCTGGTTGGGCTCAGAGCAGGGCTGCTTGGGAG
>NW_006290024.1:2177337-2204672 GCF_000327345.1 Myotis davidii | reverse complement strand
ATCTTGGCTGGCAGTTAATTTGTACATTGCCCTGATTAGCCAATGGGAAGGGTAGCGGTCGTACGCCAATTACCATGTTTCTCTTTTATTAGATAGGATTGCAGTTTACTTTCCATATTATTTTGTATTGGTTTCAGGTGTACAGCATAATGGTTAGACAATCATATATTTTATGAAGTGTGCACCCCAATATTTCCAGTGCCCAACTGACACCAGACATACTCATCGCAATGTTATTGACTGAACTCCGCCTAGTCCGTACTCTATATTCCCAAGACTACTTTGTAATTTTAAAATGATATAACAAAGCAAATTCAGCCTGTTTCTATTTGGCTGTGATTCTGCCATATCACTTTCTTTTTCTTAGAAACAAGTTTTTATTTATTTCAAAGAGAGGAAAGGAGAGGGAGACAAATAGAAACATCAGTGAGATTCATTGATCAGCTGCCTTCCGCACATCCGCCACTGGGGATTGAGCAGCAGCCAGGCATGGGCCCAGACTGGTAATCCAAGGACAGCCTCCCGTACACAGGAGGGCACTCAGCCAGCTGAGCCACGGGGGCGAGAGTGCCATATCATATTCACTTTATCCTCTTTACAGAGTGAGAATAAAGCATTACTATGACACTTAAACACTTCTTACTAGAACACTTGAATGCTTAGTCTTACCAAATCTGGGTTTTTTGTTTTGTTTTGTTTTTTTGTTTTTGTTTTTTTTTTGCTGTGGAGGTAAGATATTCTCTGTTGGTTTTCCTAAGAAAATAAAATGTTAAATATTTAGTTTTCCTTATAAATATATACAATTCTTAATGATAATGATTTCCATCAGCCTAATCTCCATAAGCAATTCTATAATAACAAACCAGAAGCTCAAAGAACAGAGCAAAGTCACTACTTCTTAGATTGGAGATTATACTTCCAATTTATGGTGAGTTATTATAAGCAAAGAACCATACCTTGCTTAAAAAATATTAGAATATAAACATTATATTCTTTGTTCAGTTAGGCCCTTTAATAAATTTATTTGTTTCACAAGAATAAATCCTGTAAAGTTACTTATAAATTAAATATGGGGAAACTATAAAATGATAAGATAACAAGTTATGAGCTTCTCTTATACAGAAAAAACAACAACAAAGATGTTCATATTTTAAGGTTATGTCTGATGATTAGGCAAGGTTCTGCTTATTTGGTTGACAAATGGTGTAATCATCTTTTCATATTTCTTTTAAGAGTTTCTCTTTTTCTTCAGAAATAGTTGTTTAAAACTTGGCAAAACTTCATTGCCCCCAAGGATTGAAGAAAAAACAACTTACCCATAAATATCAATCCGCTACATTACATGCTTAAACTGGGCAAGACTGTTTAGAATATAAAAACACATAAGGTAGCACTTGTCCTTTGGCGGCTTATAGTCAAGACCCATCCAATCGTACAAATAGAACTGCTTCAATAGCCATTAAGTTCAAATTCAGGCAATGTTTGAGAAAACATTCATCCAGTGTATTCTTAAATCTTTCCAGTAAGAGGAAGCATGCAAGTTCCACCTCTAGTTCATCTTGAATCGCTGTAATAGACAGTCCTTACGTGGCCTGAAATATCTCATTATTTCCATATCATTCTACATAATGGACCAGGGGTCCTCAAACTATGGCCTGCAGGCCACATGCAAATACAAATATTGTGTATTTGTTCCCGTTTTGTTTTTTTTTACTTCAAAATAAGATATGTGCAGTGTGCATAGGAATTTGTTCATAGTTTTTTTTTAAACTATAGTCCGGCCCTCCAACGGTCTGAGGGACAGTGAACTGGCCCCCTGTTTATAGTCCATTAAATGGACTATACAGAGTAAGTCCACTCTTTCTTCCACATGCCTACCCTTTAAATGGTTAAAGATGGGTTGCATGTTCTTTCCAGGCTACACCGAACATGGAGTCCAGAATATCTTGAAATCGTGCTTCCTTCAGACGTATCCTCTGTGTTTACCTTCCCCTTCTCTTACCTTTGCTTCGATGTGTCCAGCTAAGGTTGGATTAACTGTTTAAAATAATTTCATCAAGTGCTATAAACACTGAACTTACTGTCAGCTAAAACTCACCCAGCCCTCCAACGGCTCTCTGCTTTCAAGACACACGGTTTTTTTTTGTTTTGTTTTGTTTTTTAATATATTTTATTGATTTTTTACAGAGAGGAAGGGAGAGAGATAGAGAGTTAGAAACATCGATCAGCTGCCTCCTGCACATCTCCCACTGGGGATGTGCCCGCAACCCAGGTACATGCCCTTGACCGGAATCGAACCTGGGACCTTTCAGTCCGCAGGCTGACGCTCTATCCACTGAGCCAAACCGGTTTGGGCAAGACACACGTTTTGATTCTGCATTTGTGAAATCTGTCCCTTGGGTCCAAACCTAGGCTCTTCAGTCTAGCTCAGGTGAGTTTCTTCTTGTTAGAGTTGTGTTTTGGTCTTAAAATGGCCAAAGGTGTTGCCCGGAGGTGACTTCTTGGAATGCTGTGTTCAGAAGGAATATGATGTTGGGTCGGAAGTTAATTCCTTTAGGAACCCTGTCTTTTGAACCACCTATTTTTTTTCATACTTTTGAGATTTTTCTCCTTTTACTCATCCTACAAGTGAGAGGTTTATATATTGTCTTGCATTCAGAATTCAGAGGGATTCATTTGACAAACTTGCCTGCATCTCTTTTCAAATATTGAAGGTTCAGACAGACAGTAGGGCAACTCAGAGATCAGCTAGCTTTATTTTTTCCCATGAGAGTTTCATCTCTGTGAGGGCAGACGAGAGGAGCTACAGCTGGAGCCAGCTGGGGATGTCACCCTAGTGACAAACAGTCTCTTCTCGTTGTTTGTTGTGGCAACGTGAACTGGGACAGTGCCCAAGGTTGCTAACCGGCAGGACTTTCTGGGATTCTAAAACATCGCTTGGCCATAGTGTGCAAGATTCCCCAAGCCTCCCCAGTGCTCTTCAAGTCTCCCTGCATCACTGGGAGCCTTCCCTAGTTCTAGAAAAATTCCCTCTGGGGATGGCCCTTCATCCCAGTCTGCAATCGCATCTCCACTTTGGTCTAAAAGAATTTTTGCTTGAGCCTGTGAAACCTTTATATTCCTTGAAATCTGCGAATCAGATCCTATTTGTGTGTAGAACTCTCATTAGAAAGCTGTGTTTATGATTATTTATCCTTGCTTCTAATTGAATACCAAATGTGCTATTTGAAAAAAGCAAGAATTTTTGCTTGAGCCTGTGAAAACTTTATATTCCTTGAACTCTGTGAATCAGGTTCTATTTGTGTATAGAACTCTCATTAAAAGCTGTGTTTATGATTATTTATCCTTGCTTCTAATTGAATACCAAATGTGCTATTTGAAAAAAGCAGGACATGAGGAAATAGAAACAGTATCAAATGTACTGAGATAAGTAGGAATAATCTAACAATGTAGAAAAGTTAATTATTAAAATGAGATCATGTTGCTAAGAGAGTGAATTGTTAACGAATCTGTGGAAATAAGCACTTTTTCTGACAGCTCTGTGCAAGAGCAAATTTTGGTCATGGATCCGGGCTGTCGTGGAAAATCATCCGCCATGTGGAGCCCATCTGAGATCCGGTTCAAGTTTTGGATCCTTGGTGAAGGCAACCAGCTTGGCACCCCAGCTCAGCAAGCATGGCCCGCGGACCGTCTGACCCCTGGCACGAGTCCTACACAAAGCGAACCAGGGTCAAATATTTCATTTTTTTTTTAGAACTAAAGTGGTTTGACACATGGCTCCAATGTGCTAATGCACAAATGGATTTCTCTTCCAAGTGCTTTGAAACTATCAAACCCCAATGTGTTAAGGATTTAAAGATGTAAGCTCTTCTTTTTTGCTGGAGCACTTAGAGTAGCTCTGAAGTTCATGTCAGGAGGAAGACATACCCATGGAAGGCCGTTCTCATACTTCACACCCTAACACTCCAACCTCAGGACTGAGATGTTTGACTTTGAATCAAACCAGGTGCCCTTAAGCCCAGAGGAAAGCTGCTACCATAGAAATCAGAAGCTAAGATAATATCATGTACATGAGAAGAATTTCTTCCAAATAGTACTAGTGTAACTACAGGCAAAGTTGAATATTTAGTGTTAACCTGTTAAAGCCATGGCAAAGGCATGACCAATAATAATGATCTCCAGTTGCTATCCTGGTCTAAGGCACCATCATTTCACCTAGATCAGCGGTTCTCAACCTGTGGGTCGCAACCCCTTTGGGGGTCGAACGACCCTTTCACAGTGGTCGCCTAGACTATTGGAAAACACACATATAATTACATATTGTTTTTGTGATTAATCACTATGCTTTAATTATGTTCAATTTGTAACAATGAAATTGGGGGTCACCACAATATGAGGAACTGTATTAAAGGGTCGCGGCATTAGGAAGGTTGAGAACCACTGACCTAGATGCTAGCTACATTTTCCTAATTGATCTTTCTTCTTCCACTCTTTTCCTCTTATAATCCATTCAGTAAGGAAAGCTCGTTAAATAAGTCAGATCCTATTTCATTCTTGTTTCAAACTTTCCAGTGAACTTAGTACATTGTTTATATTATTTGACCCCAACCTACCTCACCAATTTTATTACATTCCATTTTTTTTTTCACTTCCTTAGTGGTAGAAGGTTCAAGTTCCAATGGCTTCTCCTTACCTTAGGAGAAATATATTCACATGCCCCTAAGGATTAGATCTCCTCATCTGATTAGTATAATATCAAAATGGCTGCAACATACTGCTCTGTAGAATGTCAAGACAGTCAAGGTCTCTGAAATTATATTTTGACAGAGAGCAAGAGAATAAACATAGTCCTGGGTGAGAGAGTGAACATGTACTGCTGTCCTTCTCACATACAAGCATAGCTTGATGCTTCTTTACTGGTGAATATTGAAAAGTACACATTCACCGACTTGATAACCACATACCAAATGCCAGAGGCAGTTTGTTGCTTTGCTGCATAAAGACCTCTTGTCTGGCACATCAGCTGAAACTGGGGCTGATTTTAGGTTTATAGCAGCCCACTTTCATTCATCTGTTGATTCATCTGTTGTTTGTTAGGACCAGACAGTTTAATTAAAAGGGAATGAGATGAGACCACCAGCCCTGCCTCTTTCAGTGTCTTTGATGTTGGTAGTAATCTGTTCAATTCTTCCTGGAATGGAGTATTTCTCTAATTTACAATCTTGGCTGGCGTACTGGGGTATGGGTAATTTCTGGGTCTTTTACTGGTTTTCTTATCATAATGAATTTTATTGTATAACTCAGAGACCCAGTGTAATAATTCTGCTGGTCGCTAAGTGTGTTCATCCCAATTATGCAGTTGGGGATTAGGAAACCATTGGACCCATCGCAGGTCCATGTATTCCATGCTGCCATGAGTGCTGGCTGGAATATACTTCCACTGAAGGATGTACCGGCATTTAAGTTTCCCTAACATCAGCGTCAGTTAGGACTCCTTGTCCAACTGTCCTTTAAAGGCGGCGTAGCCCCCTTTCCTCTGGGGACAGGAACCTGTGAATGGCTGACGTTCAATCAGGAAAATAGTAGGGAATGTTTACTGGATTTGCTTGTGATGATGTTACCTCGGGAAGCTGACATCCACTGTAATGAATGATTCTGGGTTTGTGACTGACTTAAATATGGAAACTGGATAAGGGATTACAATTTTATTGCAGGTAATGTCAAACTTTCCAACAGCTCTGATTCATTTTCCTTTTACAATCTAAGTAACACCCTCATTGGCATCTATGATCATGAGGTTCTGAGGAAGGGAGGGAAGAATCTTGTCCCTCGGAACATCATGCTCTATTAGCAGCTGACATAGGTGGGTGTTCTTATTGCCACTCTGCCTTTTGCTCACTGCAGCAATAACCCCTGCCTTTTCTTTCACGGCCAAGAACCAGACCTGATGTTGCCATCATAGAAGCTTGTCATCCCCATGACACAGGAGGGACAAATACACGTCCCTCCCACCTTCAAAGGACAGACTCCCCTCTCACCGCCCGGGGATGGAAGCGTCCTCTTAAGGATTTTGTCAGTGGGTGGATTTTCTGACTTTATACAATGAATTTGTCCCAACATTCCCACTGCCCTGCACCTTCTGACAGCTTTCTTAATACCATATTAACCCCTTCCCCAATAATTTTTTTGTTAAAAACGTTTCTTTTTCAGACTAATTTTTTTATTTTGGTTCTATATAGTATTTTTGATGCTGGTTATGAAAACAGTTTGTAACTCGTCTTCCTATAAACCATATTTTTGTACCATATTTTCTTAGTATACTTGTCGACAACTGAAAAAGAACATTTTGTGAAAACGAGTATACACGTTTCTGCCGGGGAAGGGGTTAAGGCGGTTCTAGCATCTCCACATCCTATGCTGTAGGCCATTTCTTTTTTCAATTCACTAATGCCATACAAAAGTTAATTTACTTAGGAAAACAATTTTATGTAAAAAGCTGACTATCAATGAAATACTTCTAAAGGAATTAATCCCAAAATTTAAAATGTTCTTATTCATGTGATGAATCTCAGAGGGAAGGGGCGCAGGGAGGGTGGGAAGAGATTAACCAAAGAATTTGCATGCATATATGCATAACCCATGGACACAGACAACAGTGTAGTGAAGGCCTGAGGAGGAGTATGGGTGCAGAGTGTGTGTGGGGGGTTAATGTTAATGGGGGAAGGGGGACACTTTCAGCAATAAAGATAAATTAAAAAAAATTAAAAAAAAATAAAATGTCCTTATCCATGAATAGCAATAGGGCACATACTTTATAGCACAAATTGCAATGAATGTATATGAGGCTTTACAGGATCAACATGACTAGTCATGTCACCCAGAATCAGATGAGTCAGTAAAACCTGTAAGTGGGACTCTTTCTTTTTCCTTCCTTCCTTCCTTCTTTCCTTCCTTCCTTCCTTCCTTCCTTCCTTCCTTCCTTCCTTCCTTCCTTCCTTCTTCCTTTTTTTTCTTCCCTCTCCCTCCCTCCCCTCCTTTCTCTTTCTGAGCACTTCTGAGGCCTTGAGACTTTTTTGCTAAAACCAGTCATATTCTTACAAAGACAGTCATCTTTTAAATATTTACTACTTATAAACCTATAGCGGGCTATATTAAGACAGTCCCTTAAAAAACACATGGGCTCTTTATTACAATCTAAACAAGTGGAGTCATAATCCATGGTGTGCTCTGGAGAACAGCTCTGGGGCTTCCCCCCTGCAGAGGACCAACCCCCACCCTGTCAGCCTCAGAACTGCTAAGGGCCACCAGACTGTTCGCTGGCCCAATCCCTCTAGGCTTTTCTTATCCTAGAATCTTCATCTCCATTTCTGATGACCAGGCTGACTGTTACCACTTTATCTTAGCTCTCGAAACACAGAAACTCTGCTAGTTTTCTGCCAGGGGAAAAATGACTGAAACACTTTCTACCATTTGAGGGTTGGAGCTTTACTTAAAAACTACCCAGTGGCCTTGCAACAAAGTGATTGCACTAAGAACTTCTCCTTTTTTGTTAGTGAAAGAACCTGTAAATTATGGTCACTAAGAAGCTTTGTGGCCACCCCATTGACAATCTCTAGGGACTGTACTCACTGTCTTAGATGGTAAAGAAAATGTGGATCTAAAGTCTAAGGGGAGAAGTATGTGACAGAAAAAAAATGCCAAGAAGTTCTACATGCAAATATATAGAACAACTAATCATAACATGGTGTAAAAATAGTATAGAAAATAAATTGAGAATAAAATGATAGAACTTATACAAATTCAGGTTTCTTAGGAGATATAGGGAAAATACCCTAATGGGAAAGTAGGAGTTAAATATATTTTCTTTTCCTTCAGGAAGAAAATATAATATCAGAAATCTAAGTTTTTAATTAGCAAAATTTCCTTGCTAGCAAGTACTATTTGTTTATTTCTTTATTTGTTTATTTACTTATTTATCTAATCTGGCCCTGTGCTTTACAGTTTTTTATCCTCCTGGCTCCTAAGGAGAAAACAAATAAAGAAAGGTTTTCATCAAATTTAGGATTTTTTTCCATTATTTCTTCAAATATTCTTTACTAGAGGCCCAGTGCACAAAATTTGTGCTGGGGGGGGAGGGGTTGTCTCTCTGCACAGCCTGCACCCTCTCCAATCTGGGACCCCTCAGGGGATGTCTGACTGCCAGTTTAGAAACCGGCAGTTGGACATCCCTCTCACAATCCGGGACTGCTGGCTCCCAACACTCACCTGCCTGCCTGCCTGATTGCCCCTAACCACTCTACCTGCCAGCCTCATCACCCCCTATCCACTTCCCTGCCAGCCTGATCCATGCCTTACTGCTCCCCTGCTGGCCCAATCGCCCCCAACTGCCTTGCCCTGCTGGCCTGGTCACCCCCAACTGCCCTCCCCTGATGGCCATATTGTGGTGGCCATCTTGTGACCACATGGGGTTGGCCATCTCATGTGAGGGCATGACAGTCAATTTGCATATCACCTGTTTATTATATAGGATGCCCCACTCTCTCTTCTCCTGGAACTCCCATTATGAGTATGTTGATCTGCTCAATGATGCCTCACAGGTCCCTGAGGCTCTTAATTTCTTCATTCTCTTTTTTTATTTCTGTTCCTTAGACTGATCTCCATTGACCTATCTCAATGTTTGCTGGTATATTCTTCTGATTATGCAACTATGTTGATCCTACTATAGGCAGAATATGTTTCTCAAAGTTGCACAGGTCCTATCCCAGAGTCTGTGAATATATTGTTACATTGCAAAGAGAAATTAAGATTGCAGATAGAATTAGGAATGCTAATAACATGATCTTAAAATAAGGAGATTATCTTGGTTTGTCTAATGTAAGTATAGAGTCCTTAAATGAGAAAAAAAAAAAGAGACAGAACAGTTAGAACAAGACAGATATCATCATGGGAGGTTTGGTCTGCAATTCTTGGCTTTGGAGAGGGAAAAGGGCTACGAGTGAGAAATCTGAATAGCCTCCTGAATCTGGAAAAGGCCAGAAAATAGAGTCTTCCTTAGAGCCTTCAAAAAGGAACTCCACCTGCCAATACCTTGATTTTAGTCTCCTGGGACCCATTTCAGACTCCTGACCTCAAGAACGATAAGTAAGTTTATTTCTTTTGGTTTTAAGTTATTAAAGTTGTATGGTAATTTATTATAATAGGTAACTAATACAGAGCCTCTGTATTAATTATTTATTTCAGTTATTAATGTTTCCAATTACAGAATTTTTATTTAATTGTTTTTAAAAAGTAATTTCTTTATTAATATTTTCTACTTGTGAGACATTGTTCTCATTTTTCCATTGTTAATATGAGAAATATTCAAACCTGTAAAGAATTTTGTGAGTTTAGTTGAGCCAAATTGTCGACAATTGCCAGGAAGTAGAATCTTAATGGATTGAGATAATGCTCTGGAGAATGGCAGTTTTTCACCTTGTTTTATACATTACGATCAAAAGAGGGTTACATGTAAGTGGGTTACATGCAATCCATTCATTGGTGATAGATTAGGGAGGCAAGAGAAAGCAAAGGGATTGGATAAAAAGTAAAATGATAGACACATACTTCTTTTACTTAGGTGAGTGTGGGATAGTTAACAGTCAGCAATTAACACAATAACAATAACAATGAGGGAATTTGTGGTCTCTGTCCTGGTGCATTTGGTTGTGCCTGAGAGATCCAGAAATGGGGAAGTTACCCTGAAATTCTAAAGGTATGATATCCTAGATACAAAAAGACAATAGGGTTAGTTAAGGTCAAAGTTAATCTTTGTCAAGGAAGGTATTGGCAAACAGTGGCTCTCGAGTCACATGCGGCTCTTTGGCCCCTTGTGTGTGGCTCTTCCTAAGCCTTAGGAGTACCCTAATTAAGTTAATAACAATGTACCTACCTATATAGTTTAAGTTTAAAAATTTGGCTCTCAAAAGAAATTTCAATCATTGTACTGTTGATATTTGGTTCTGTTGACTAATGAATTTGCCGACCACTGGTCTAGGGCATGGCTACCCACCATAGACTACTTTTTAATTAAGAAGTTTTAATTTCAGACCATCCTTTATGGTTACTTTAGGTCTCCGAGTTCCAAGGCCGCCACACAGGCCTTCCCTGAGCTTGTCAGGTTAGCAGGCGGCCCGTTTTCACCCCCACCATTAGTTATTTAGATATGGTCTCTTTTAATTCTTTTAACATACCTTACCTAGCTGGTTTAGAGTCTTTGTCTTGTAGTTCAGAAAGGTCTCAGGACAGTTTCTATTGACTGCTTTTTTTCCCTGGGTATGGGCCATACTGTCTTGTTTCTTTTCATAGCCTTAATTTTTTGTTGAAAATTAAACATTTTAATTTTCAAATAAGATCTCTCTACCCTCAAGCCATGTGCTGCTGTGGCTCTTTTCTGTTGGTGGTGGTATTGTTTGTTTAATGGTTTTCTGAAATAATTCTGTATAATCTATATTCTTTGTCATGCTTGAAGTCTTGCTTGATTAAGTTAGCAGTCCTCTGAGGTCTTGTTTGATTGAGTTAACAGTCAGCTAATGATTGAACAGGTTTTCTGAAATGGCTACTAGTATAACCATTAAATCTCCCTGGGTTTGCCATTGGGTGCTGTGTGTGCTGGGAGTAGTTTACGACTCTTTCTTAGCCTTCACTGCCTGCTTGTACAGAGCCTCAGTGTTAGCCATAGGTGAGAGTTTAGGCCCTTCTCAATTCTTTCCTGAGAATGGCCGCAGACCTGGGCATGAACACAGCCCTACATATGCGTGTGGCCTTTCTGACTCCCAGCAATAGTCAGAGCTTTTTTAAAGCCCCCTCTGGACATTCTGTCCTCCAGATTTCCCTTTTAAGCTTTGTGGCTCTCCCTATTGCTGCGGCAACTGGTGTTGCTACCTTAGGCAGTCACGATGTTGAACAATTTTCTATGGTTTTTTTCAACAAGTTCCTCTGGGTGAAAAAGCTCTTTATCCTGGGAGAGCTCTGAAAACTGTCACATAAAGACAGTCTTTTAGGTGGGGTCTTCCAGGGAATTTCCAGGCAGGGAATGGGTTTGAACAGGCTCCTACCCTAATTGGCCCTTTATAGTGGCTGTTAAGCTATTGGTTTTCACCACCATTGTAGCCTGTTGGTTTTTAAGGCTATTGCAAAGCTGGAGAGAGCAGGGGTGGGAATATAAATACCTGAACAAAGTTTGCTGTTCTTTCCAAGATTCAGCCATTTGGGCTTTTTTAAATAATGAACACTCCCTGGATTGCTGAAAGTTTTGGTTAATTTTGAATGCTGTGAAAAAGTTAATCTGGTAACTTTGCAAATGTGCTCATTTCTTTAATGGAAGAGAGAATTTGCGGAGGTCTTGACTCTGCCATTTTCATTGACATCATTTTAAATTAGTTTTAAGGTTTGAAAATGTTAAGATCATTAATTGCAAACTCTTAAAACTATGTCTAATGTGAAAATTAATCATAGTTTTGAAGGTATTTAAATGTGAATAACACAGCAAAGAAAGCTTTCTGAGAAACTTAAGAAGGGCTGATTTTAAAGTAGTAGATGGAGTGTCCTCCTGGCTAACATAAGCAATCCCAGTTTTTCTTTCCTGTGACTCCTAAGCTTTTTGTGATACCTATATATAGCTAAGTGTTTGTGTTTGATTGAATTTTTTTAAAATATATTTCATTGATTTTTTACAGAGAGAAAGGTAGAGAGATAGAGAGCTAGAAACATCGATGAGAGAGAAACATCGATCAGCTGCCTCCTGCACATCTCCCACTGGGGATGTGCCCGCAACCCAGGTACATGCCCTTGACCAGAATCGAACCTGGGACCTTTCAGTCCGTAGGCCGACGCTCTATCCACTGAGCCAAACCGGTTTCGGCTTGAAATTTTTTATGTCTAGCAAATACAGTTGTCTCAAATAGCTGAATCCAAGGATTTATAAAGAAAAAGTTGGTAACAAGTTGAGTGTAAGGACTAGTTAAATAATTTATGAATATATGCAATAAAATATTATGCAGCTATTAAAAATCTTGTTGGAACTTTGTTTGCTGATGTGGAATAATATTCATAACATTGTTTAAAGTAAAAAAGGAAATAATTGTACCTATATACATTTTGATTCTAATTGTTTAAAAACCAGTAAGATAAAACATAATTTCTATATGCACATATGTTTGCAATTATCTAAAAAAAATCTGAAAATGTACACATTAGGTGGTCATAACTGCTTATTTTGGGTGATAATTGTGGAATTGGAGCTAGGTTTAAGGTGGATGGGGAGGGAGGGTGCAGAGAGGGACAGATTTCCCGTAATTATTAATTTTGCTTTGTTAGAAATTTTAAAAAATATTGTAGGTATAATTAAATTAATGTGCATTTAATACATTGTAGGTATGACTAAAATTTTATGTATGAATATATAAAATTATTTCAGATATTATAGCAAAAAACAAATAGTAATTACTTTCAGCTCTGGAAGAGTAAGTATAAATTTAATTTTCTTATGTATACTTGTAGTATTCCCCACAATTTTGTATAAGAAATATGTCTTACTTTGGAATAGGAAAAATTTAAAAATTGACAAAGGTAAATATTGACAATGGAAACTAAGCAGGGAATCTTGAAATATTATTTTAATACTTTCACAATATCAATATTTGGACAAAAATGATAATTTTATTTAAAATTAAACAGCAGTGTCTCTTAGATCTTGTGCAAAATGTATAAAAGTCTATTTGTATGGCTCTAGAAATTAAAACCTATTATGATTAATAAAATCATAGGCAAATAGGTTTTCTTTTCCTTTGTCTTTGAATGGAACTGCTATGTATTATGAGAAAATGTTTTGAGTCTCCCAGAAGGTTCTCCTAGAGAATTACACCTCTAACTAACTGTGGCACATATTAAAATCCAACCACGGGCCTGGAAAATAATATATACTTTAATTAAATGTATGTGGCTAAATCTCATAAGATGCACTTCAGAAGTGTATTCAACTTTCCATTGTAAGTCCCTAAGCCCTTTGAAGTTATAGAGTGAAATGTATTTTATATTCACATGACAGATGTAACCCAAGAAATGCCTCTGAATTTTTATACATTTTCAAATGCATTGCCCTAGTCCCCAAAAGCAATCTCTTATAGGTTTTTATTTTGTTCTTGCTTTCAAGATGCTGATATTCCACATACAGAAATCGCCATAATCACAGCACTAGCATCAAAGAGTTTCCGAAGGTGTCATGAAATGAAATGAAGCCATCTTATTACAGAGTCTGTTCTCTCATTCGCCTTGACGTGTCTTGCTGGTGACCCGCGTGCCAGCCCGCTGAAAGGAAATGACAGCGCCCCCTCTGCTGGGCCCAGGGAAATGGAAGTTGATTGAAAGGCTTCCGTGTCCCAACTCTACCTGTCGCCTCCCTCCATCCCCCAACAAACCAGTGTGAACTAATGTCAACTCCCTTCGTGGGGTTGTAGAAAAGAAACTGTGACCCGAATGAAGAATGCATTGCAAATGTCAACATAAATTTCAGCTAAAAATGATATTTTTCAAGGAGATCTAATGAGAAAACTGTTCAAAAGACAGAGTTAGAGTTTCCTGGTTCCACATTTAATTAACTCAATCTGACTTTTATTATGCTTTGTATTATGTGTTTCCCTGTTCAGTAAACAGCAGAAAATTAAACTAGGGCAACTGCCATCTAGCAGTAAATTTAATTGAAAAATAATGAATTGCCATGGGGTACCATAGGGTTTTGTGCAGATAAACTTATTTTTACTGGAAAGTTTCCACTTGTATTTGTCACAACTTGATATATAAAAGGAACGCAGGAAGTGAAATATGGGACTTGATGGAAGATGAATCAGAGTGGAATGGCCTTGGAGAATAACTCAGAGGCTGGCTTTTAGGACTTTCAGTGGATGAGTCGCACTTCTCCCCGAAGAGCAGAGCTGGTCCAGGGCCTCTGACTGCCTCTGACAGGCGGATCAGCTGCGGCTGTGCCCTATCAGCTTCAGCCCAGGAAGCTCACTGCGGAAGAAGCAGGCAACCCTGAGAGTCAGGAGTGCACATGATTTAGGGACAGGGCTTCTGCAGACAAAGAAGGCTACTCCCAATAATCCCATGCCCTGTGACGAGGAGCCACTTAAGTCATTCAGAGTTGATAGGACCCAAAGGTATTTCTAAACATTTGGCTTTTTATTTTCTGTCCTTGATATCTTTTCCTGATGTATAGGTACCCTTTTTTAAAAAAATATTTTTTATTGATTTCAAAGAGGAAGGGAGAGGGAGAGAGAGATAGAAACATCAATAATGTGAGAGAATCATCAATTGACTGCCTCCTGCATGTCCCTCACTGGGGATTGAGCCCACAACCCAGGCACTGTCCGTGACCAGAATCGAACCGGGGACCATGCAGTCCACAGGTCGACATTCTATCCACTGAGCCAAACTGGCTAGGGCTAGGGCCCCTTTTAATGGGTCATGATTTGAGTTTATGTCCAGGCAGGAGAAGGTTTGAATTAAATCAGGAGAAAAATGAAGTCTTTCTGGCTGATATGGGAACTACATCTGGTTCTCTCTGCAGTGCGGAGGGCAGGTATCTGTGGCTATTGCAGATTCCCTCTCTCCCAGCTCCCTGAAGGTTCCACATGTGTGTGATCTTCCCTCTCTCTCTGTTGCTGCTGAAGAAGTTGTCACTCAGTTACTCCCCCAGATTCCAGCGACAGTTCCCACAACGGGCCTTGAACCTTTTGGACTTCTCCCTGAGGCCCTTCAGCAGAAAAGAATGCACTGTTTGGTATTAGATATTTGTTTGGACTCTATATCACACCTTCCTGGTGAAACAGATTTTTAAGAGTCATTTATTCATTCAATGCATATATTCTAAGCACCGGCTACGTGCCTGGCATTGTTCTAGGGCAGTGATGGCGAACCTATGACACGCGTGTCAGAGGTGACACGCAAACTCATTTTTTGGTTGATTTTTCTTTGTTAAATGACATTTAAATATATAAAATAAATATCAAAAATATAAGTCTTTGTTTTACTATGGTTGCAAATATCAAAAAATTTCTATATGTGACATGGCACCAGAGTTAAGTTAGGGTTTTTCAAAATGCTGACACGCTGAGCTCAAAAGGTTCACCATCACTATTCTAGGTACTAGGGTTTAAAAAAAGACATGCATATTTCTGACTTCATGAAACTTATATCTTCGTGGGAGGCAGGGCGATAGATGGGCAAAGTAAATGAATGTGTCCTAGACTGACATTTCCTAAGCAGAGCTACATGGATTTCCAGGAGTCAGCTGCTGGTTACGGTACCCCTTTGCCCTCCTTCCAACAAGGTGCATTTGAGGAGCTACTTGAAGGAAAGGAGAGTGCACCTTGAGGGTGTCTGAGGGAAGGGTACTCGGGGGAAGGATACTCTGGTGGCAGCTGCCTGGGCTCTGGGCAGGAGAGGCCTGGTGTCCTTGGAAAAGCAGAGGCCGGTGCAGCAGCAGTAAAGTGAAGGAGAAGAGAGGA
The DNA here is from genome assembly GCF_000327345.1 of Myotis davidii. NCBI lineage: Eukaryota > Metazoa > Chordata > Mammalia > Chiroptera > Vespertilionidae > Myotis > Myotis davidii. The sequence goes on along the minus strand of NW_006290024.1, from coordinate 2,189,130 downwards.
GGCAGAGCAGTAGCAGGGCCACGTGGCCCAGGGCTTCTGTGGCTACTGTATGACTCTTAACTCCAAGCAAGGTGGCCAGCTAGGAAAGGGCCTGGGCGGAAGTGAGCAGGCGTCCTCTGGGATGAGACTACAGGGAGCAGGGGACACAAGTAGACCAGCTGGACCGCAGCGAGCATGTGGGAGAACCGCGGTGGCTGGATCAGGGTGTTCATGAGAGTTCAGAGCTTCTGTAATAACCCAACATCTTTAGCCAATGTCCTAATCTATGCAATGAGGAGGTAACATTTTACTTGGTTATCTTAAGAATTGAAATGATGTATGTAAATACATATTGTCATATAATAGGGATTCGACAAATATTCATTCTTGGAGACTATAATTAATATATAATTTAAAAAATCCACAAGGAGCAATATTGACAGCCATAGTGAGTTAATGGACATATTGATGTACATAAATTATATTTTTTAAACAGCACTGGGAATGGTAAGCCAGGCTCATGATAGCGTTACACTAGGAAGGTAAAGAAAGAAAAGGTATAGAGATAGTAGTTGAAAGGAATTGTAGCTTGTTTTCTTTCTTTCTCTCTCTTCAAGCAACAAAGAGAAGAATATCAACAGTTAAGCCTGGATGATATTACCAAAGGTGTTTTTATATTAATCTTTGCTTTTTAAAATAATATTTAAAAACATTTTTAACTTTAATCTTAATTTTAGAATTAAAACAAATTAGAGAGGCAGTAAGGAGGAAAAAAAAGAGTGAAGGAAAGGAGGGAGGAAGAGGTTCAGTTAAAGAAAAGAGAAATAAGGTTAACTATCATGTACTTTAAACAGATTTTATTTCAGTTTGAAATATGGCTTTTTAAATATTAGTCAACAGCTAGATGTTAACTGACAATCATCTCCATGTTTAGTAACAATCTTACTGAATTGTAACACCACGTTAGAGATTATAAACCCTTTTATATGACAATGCATTTAGTTCTCAAAATCACTGTAAATGATAACATGGCAGTTAAGGAATTTCCACTTTACAGGTGAGGAAATTAAAATTCAAAGTTGCTCAATGATTTTCCCAGGTCTCAGGGAATGAGTGCTGCTGAGGTGGGTTTGGGACCATGGTTCAAATAACTGCTCTCTTCTTTATCCTCCATAAACATGTAACTATGAGTTGGCAATTTAATAGTTTTTTTTTTTTTTCACAAGAAACATATGGATGCTGTTCGCACTCTAAAAATCCAAACAGTAAGGAAAGCTAAGCGCTTCCTGGATCCAGTAGCCCCTCTTCCCAGCCCGGTGACCTAGCTCAAGACCATTTACCTCAGAAGAACTGCTTTTACTATTAGTGTGATCCTTGCAGAGCCGTCCCTGCATAATTTTACACATATATTTGTACCTGTGTAAACACAATTTTATTTTATTTTTAACATAAGGAAGATAAAATTTTATTTCTTTCTGTAATAAATTTCTCAAATGTCTTCCAAAATGGTTACACGAATGAAATACTGCATAAGAATTGATTGCTTCACTTCCACCAATATTGTCTAATAATACAAATCTAAAAGGAAATAACAAAGTGCTATTTTTGGTTGTATTTCCTTAAAATAGAACCAATAGAGCATCCATGCATTGGCTGCTTGCATTCTCTTCTGTGTCTTTTGTTACTTTGTCTTTTGGATGCTTGGCTTTCTTATTTATTCCAGTTTATCTAGCTATTAATTATTTATGTTTAAATGTGTTTCAAGTACTTTCACAGTTTTTCTTTGCCTTTTAACATGTTCTATGATACCTTTTATCATATAATAAATTTTAAACATTAAATATAGACAGAATTTTCATCTCTGCTTTCTTTATGGTCATGTGTTAGAAGGACATGCCTATACAGAAATTAATAAGCACTTTTGTACTTATACTAAGAGGCCCGGTGCTTTGGGGGAGCAGGGGGAGGGTGTCCTTCAGCCCGGCCTGCACCCTCTCCAATCCGGGACCACTGGCTCCTAACTACTCACCTGCCTGCCTGCCTAATGCCCCCAACTGCCTCCTCTGATGGCTTGGTCACCCCCAATGGCCCTCCCCTGCTGGCCTGATAGCCCCTAACTCCCTGCCAGCCTGGTCTCACCCCCAACTGCTCTCCCTTGACAGCCTGATTTTACCCCTAACTGCCTCTGCCCCGGCCCCCACCACCACCACGGCTTTGTCCAGAAGATGGCTGGTTGACCCAGTCTAATTAGCATATTACCCTTTTGTTGATATAGATAGATTATACAGGATAGGATTGCTTAAATGGGGGGAAGGGGGTAGGAAGAAGCCTTTTTCAACAGGAGGAGATGCTCTTGGCAGACAAAAATACATAACCCCTATATCTGAACTGATAGCCAGCCATATGCCAAACCGGTTATTAAAAAATAGAACTGCTTCCTTACACCTTACACCAAACAGCTGTTGCCCTTAAAACCCCTCCTCAGCCCCCACCTTGGTTCTGCCTTTGCAGTTCACCCAGATGTGGTTCTGATTGGTTGGTTTCTATGCCAGTCAGTGTGAAAAGCTCCACCTCCTGGCAGCCAATGGCTCCTCTGGGAAATCCAGAATGGCCCCACTGACAGCTGTCTCTCTCTCCAGGTCTATCTCTACGCCTGATCTGCAGCCTCCTTGGCAGCTGTGGATCAGGCCCTGCCTCTCTCCGGGCCTCTCTCTGGGCCTTCCACAGCTGCTGCCGCTGCAGCAAGGTTGTTACACCTCCGGCCCAGGCCCAGCCGCAGGGCTGCGGCAGAGAGGCCTTGCTGTGATCTGAGCCTGTGGACCCCGGGAGAGGGACTGAGAGGTGCTCCATGCACTTCCTGGTGACCGCTCATTTGGTCATTTTGGTCGTTATGGCCATTGGCTTTTTATGATTTAATGTGATTTGCTTTTACATTTAGTTCCTTAGCTGTGCTTGAGTTTATTTCTGTGATAGCATAAAAATTGATTTTCTAAATAGAAATACAGTAATTTCTGAATCATTTAATGAAAAGTCCAAACTTTTCCCAATGATCTAAAATGTCATCTTTATCCTATACAATTTTTCATATTGACTGAATCTATAGGTACTCTGTGACTTTAGAATGGATACATTCAAATTGACACATTTTAGAATTTAGCTGTTGAGTTACGTGAGAAATCTATGCATTTGAAACTCAAGCAGCTCAGAATATAGAGTGAATACTTCTATTGTTCTTTGACTTATATCCTCCTCCCCCAGCTGTAGGCTCCTCCTCAGAGAAAACCAATTGTTGGTCTTTAATTCTCATACCCTTTTTAGTCTTAAATTTAAGTATATTAATGATACTAGCATACAAGTAGATTCTCTCTATAAAAATGAAAATGTTAAGAAAAGACTGTAGGTATCTTTGATAATCCTTTTCAACACCCAAACCCTCCTTTGCAGTAACTACTATGAATAATTTACGGAATTTCCTTCCAGACCATTTTTTTTTTCCAATGCATTTATATGTACGTAGGCAGATAAAATACAACTAGGGCTTATGTTTAGCTGGCATATAATGGTGTGCTTCTATCAGTTATTGAAATACTGACATACTTTTTGACAGAGAGCTCCTGCCTTTAGTTACCCAAGTACCCCACTTTACTGGGGCACCCCACATCATCTTCAGCCTGCCACCTCCCAGCCCCGTGAATCCCTCATAACATAGCAACTGATTCTGAGGAGGGTTAATGCCCCAAATAACAGGAGGCTCGCAGCACTTAGGCCAGCATCAATTGTGGCCCATTGGTTTCCTACATCCTAGCTGTTAAACATCTTGAATGTATAGTACACATAGTAGATCTCCAAGAGACACAACTAAGTTTAAAAAATCAAGTTGGAGAGCATGGTAGGCAGAATGCCCCTCACAAGTGTTTACGTCTTAATCCCTGCAACTGGTGACAATGTTATAAGACAAAGGGGTGGGGATCAAGGCTGCTGATGGCACTAAGGTTACTAATTAGCTCATTTAAAGATGAGGAAATAATTGTGGATTATCTGGGTGGGCCTGATATAATCGCAAAAGTCTCTAGACCTGAAAGAGAGAGGTAGGAGTGTCGGAGTCAGAGACACCTGAAAATGCTGTGCTGGTGGCTTTGAAGACAGAGAGAGCCACCAGCCCAGGGGTGCAAGCAGTAAGCGTGTGGCAACTTATTACAGCAACGGGCAACTAATACACAAAGCTGAAAGTACAGTATACAATTTATATCACAATAGAACTTATTTCAAACCACTCTAAGCTGTTTCTGATCTCTAAATTCTAAACAAATATCCCTGCAAAAGCCTTCTAACTGTGTGTAGCATTTAATGGACTATCATTGGTTCTCATCTTCTGAGAGCTTATGGCCCTGGCCACTATAGAGATCTCTTTTCCATATCGCCTCTTCTCCCTTAGTTTGCACTGTCTGTCCGTTCACCTCCTGCATCTTTCACTACACATTTGAGCGTTACCTTGGGGCCTTTTTTTTTTTTCCTGCCTTTTGCTGCATCTAATCAGCGTTCTACACATTTTGATCTCTCTTCCAAATCTGTGGGGAGCCCTTGCATATCTCCCCCACTCCTATAGCTCCACCACTCTGCTAATGCCTTTCAATGCTTGTTTTTTTCCATCATGAAGATAATCATTTTGTTTCGGTTGCCCTGCCACTCTCTGATTTGTATTCTGTGGCTTCTACAAAGTCAAATAGTATTTGAAGTTGCTTGACTGTTATCAAAAGTCCTTGTTCTTTCTAAGAAGACAAGCTATTTTCACCTCCTGATGCTTCCTCGGTTCTCACAATTACTCAGATCTGGAGGAATCAGATATGTGAAATCTCACACTTCCCAGCTGTCACAGGAAGGACAATGTGTGCATGCCAGTGTTAAAGTGAGACTGTAGGTGTGAGGAGAGCCTCAGAGAGCTAATTCCCAAACAGAAGTATGAAAAGGAAGGTAGCCCACATCATCATCATTATCTCCTTCTTCATCTTCAATACAATAACAGATTATACTTAAAGGCACTTAACTCTGTTGCCGCCCAGTGGGCAGAGCTTTTGAGGGAGTTAGGATCACTGAGAGAATAAAGGCACCTCATTTTCTTTGCTCATTTGAAGCATAGCTCCAGTCATTCTGTAATCCTACACATAAGAGTCTGCCTGGGAAATGTCAGAATCAGAGGATAGCTTGTAATTGGCCTCACACACTGATTACAAACTAAAAAGACTAAAAGAGGCAGGTTTTCTTGAGACCAGGGTGACCACCAGAAGGAGAAATATGATTTAGAGAGGTAAATAGAGGAGAGGCATCAAAGGTAAGAACAGGAGGAGGCAAGGAAAGTTATCATTTAGACCTCCATATGTCTGCATTTTTGGAAGGAGTAAGAGTAAAAAGCCTGTTTCCAACATCAGCTGGTCCAGGTCAAAACAGCAGTGGCTAGACGTCATTTAGGGAGACTGTGTTTCTGTGCTGTATAGAGAGAGTTTGGATTCCATAACTTGACCAGAAAGAAACTCTCAACTAGTAAGACCAGGTCAAAGGACATCCTGAATAAGCCAGAGAAGTCTCGCCGATCTCCCACGGAGCTCAGCCAGCTCCTGTTTCCCCATCAAGTTAGTTAGACAGTGGAAACTGCAGCCTGGGCCTGGCACTGGGGGCAGGATTTCCTCGAGGGGACATGAGGTTGAAGTCGGCCCGTATCTGCTACAGGCTCTCAGTAGACAGCTGCTGGCTTCTAGTTTATCCCAGTGCAAGGGAAGTTTGGGCTGCTCATAGGGCTGACCTTCCTAAGTGGGCTCATGGGGTTAGTTCTAAGAAGCCACATCATAGAGGGATGAGCAAAAACCCACCCTGTTGTAGAAAATAGGTGTGATTTTCCCAGCAAGACCCACTTAACCCAGCCCTGTAGAGAGCCTGGGGGATGAGGCATCAGCAGGCTCTGGTGGGAGCCTTCCATGGTGGAGTGGGGGTGCTCTTAGGCAGAAGTGCCTGGGAAGCAGGGGGTGCGGGGGCTTCCTGGGAAGAGGGAATGAAGTGCCACAGACAAAACAGTTCTGACAACTCATCATGAATCTCTTCTACACGTCTGGGTACAAACCCTTCTCCTTAACCAATTCCAAAAATAACCATCTGACCAGGAGGTGGAGGGGAGGTGAAGGTGACTATTTCTACAAGAACACAAACATAACTAAAGAGGTCCATTTTGGGTATCAGATTAAGATTTTGGAATAAAATAATGAAGTGGAAACCAAGCCGTCTCGGAGCACCCGCCCAGATCATTTCCGCAGGTGCAGAGGTGACACTGCTCTGCCGGGATATGGGTGGCAGCCCCTCCCTGCCTTGGGAGAACCCTCCTCTCGGGAAAGAGGCAGTGAGTCAGTTGGCTGATATTTCATCGTCCTTTTGCTCTTCTGCTGCTGTGCTTGGCGCTTTGGCTGGAAACTGGGGGCTTAAATGCCCAGCATCTCCCCCTTCTACTGGGAGCACACACCCCTTTCTTCTGCAGTGTCAACACCCCCTCCCACCCACCCCACTCTAACTTTGGGTCAGGATGGTGACAGCTGGCTTCTGCATGAACTACCCACACGATGGGAGGAAAAAGCAGAAAGCTCAGCTAAGCCCAGAAGAGTTTTCCTTGAGATCTTTTGAACTGCACTTAGCGTCTTTTCAAGGTAAAGCTTGAAAGCTGCTAAAGATCAGGAACCACCGAGACTTGGTCCCGGGGTTGTAAAACCAAGCTTCTTCAGGTTTGGTCTCTTGCTCACAATGAAGAGTCCTGATGGTGCAGAGAGCTTTTGTGAGCATCCGAGTTCCAGCAGCACTCAGTGAAACCTCTCCTCTCTCTCTCTCTCTCTCTCTCTCTCTCTCTCTCTCTCTCTCTCTCTCTCTCTCTTCTACAATGCCATATAAGGTACCCTCATACATCAAGATACTCTCTAGAATAATTTTGCCAATGTTTGTTCATTTGTAGAACATTTAAAATAGCCCCTCCTCTTGCATCCCTTTGCAAACAATAGTAACTCCCTTTGAGAATGAATAGACAAAAGAAAAAAAACCAAAACCTCTTCTTCAGAAATGTGAGATGCTGCAGTGGGATTCATCTGTTTTCTGTTGGGAATGATTTGGCTGTATTTCTATTTATTTTTCAGGGCTCAGATAAGAAAAACGCATTATTTTCTTTTCTCTGCGTGTGTCATAAATGGGTATAATTGCCGAAAAGTCAACAAAGACTTCTGATGTACACCCTTCGTAGTTCCAGCTAAGCTCCTTCAAAGGCCGCACATACCTGAGGACCTGGGAGGCGGGATCTATTTTCACAGTTCTTTCCAATTCCAATGAGCACCGAAGACGTTTATTTCAAAATAATCCTTCTGTATTAAGCACTGGCCTATTGACAGGTCCTCTTTTATCATAATTGTATGAAGTTTATTTTCTAAATGAAGGTTTATTTTCGCATGGAAGTCTGAGGTTTTGCATTGTGTATATGAAGCAATTAGTTTGGGATTTTTGGAATTTATGTTAGACCAGACAGATGTCTTCAATTTACACACGCTAGGAGGTGACAAACCCCATTAACATTTGAAAGCTATCAATTTGCTTTATCTTTGTTCTTCAGCATTCTCTGCAATGATCCAAGCTAACTTTTTTTTTTTTGTAATTTGTGCACACTCCACCCTCCCCCTCCCCCCCCGCTCTGTTTGTAGTTAGACAGCAATAAGTTTTAAGGAAAAAGATGGAAGATAGCTTTAATAATTGAATCACTGTCAAAATCTGGTGGATTACTTTAAGAATCATGCATTTTGCCTTTATTTGGAGTGCATTTTTTCTCTTAGCAGTCATAATCCGTGCCTATACACACACCTGGCCTGCTAGCTGCTCCTTTATTCCTGTTCTCCTTTGTGCTGGCCGTGGCCCCTGACTTAAATCTGGTACTGCCTTTGCCTACATCTTCTTTCTTTAGCTAGTGGTTGTTTTTATAACTTAATCTCTAAGTTGTATGTACTTAAACATGAATCTGCTTATTCTTCTATGGATTGATCGTATTTCTTTAGATCAAAATAGTTGCGCTCCCATTGTGTGCTAAGTCCTGGACTGTGTTGGTTGGGGGTGGGTGGGGGGTGCTGGGTGATGTGGTCCTCATTCATTTTTATTTTGAAACTGAAGAACACACCAGGGCTACTATTTTTTTCAGGTGCACTCTGCAGCCACTAGATGGCCCAGTGGACATGCTCAGGTCTTCCCCAGGGTCATTATTTCAAAACCTGACAACCTAAATTGATATTCATTTTTCACATTGAAGTTCAAAACTGCACCTGAATTGTGCTGATTATAGGATTAGAAAATGAGGGCACAACAGACCAGGAACTTGATCTGAACAAACCCAGGCCTCTATGCGACTCTCTTGTTTATGTGTTTGCTTTTCATTACGGCTGCCATGTTTTATTTTCAGTAAATGTGGGGTGTGTTATTACTGGCGAGGAGAAGATTATGGACTCACAGATGTCATCAACAGTGTCAGATCTAGATCAAATGTAGGATGATTATACATCCTGACACAGTTGTTTTTGAAATATAGGGTAATCCTTTATGTACAGGATGTCTGACAACTCCAGTTTTAGTGACATTGTACTAGACTTTGAACTCATGCTGTTTCCTTTATCTTGGATTAAGTTATTTATGTATGAGTGCAATAGAACTAAAACACTTAGAACTAAGATTAGAAAGATACTTCCTTAACATAACTACTTCAAACCACTTCAAAAATATCTATCAAAATATATTGAGTGGTGAAATATCATAGGCATTCCTATTAAAATGAGGAAGAAGAAAAGTATGTTTGCCATCATAATACAAATTTTTTTCCCCCTGGGCATTCTAGATAATGTTGCAAGTCAAGAAAAATAGAAAAGGTATTATTCTTAGAAAAGAAGAGACAGAATCATTGTGTGGAAATCACATTATTTTCCACCTAAAAATGAAAGGTTATAATAAGGAAGTATTATGTAAGATTCAAAGAAATTCTAGCAAAGTCACTAAAGTTTTAAAACTAAATGTACAACATAAACTTTCCTATATTTGGCAGTTATTAATCAAATAAAACAAAAATATATTCCACTTACAACATGCAGGTTGCTTAAAAGAAATGCACATGATCATGTGGTAAATATTACAAAACTTTTCTGAGTGGCATAAAAATCCTTTTAAACAAGAAAAGATTACGCTCCTCCAAGATGGGAAAGAAATATTGTAAATGTATTAATTCTTCCCTTAATTAATTAAAAAATTAATACTAATCTATGAAATGTTATCCCAGAATTTACATTTCAGATTTCACAAGTGCACAAGAGCCAAGAAAATAAGAATGCAGGACTCTCCCATTTTAACCAGTTTGTTTATAATTTATCATAAACCTACAATAAACATACATATAGCACTAATCACTCAAAGGGAATAATAAGAATTCATATATAATATAATGTATTATGTTATTAGCTAAATACTAACTCATATATATGATACTGAGGCAGGATAGTAAGAAGCTAGGCAATTCCTTGGCAACTGGAATGGGAAAACTGAGAAATACAGTTAAGTGGCCAAGCAATGCACAGCCTCATAATAAATCTCAAGGTCTTATCTTCCCTAACCAAGGACACTTAGGAGCCAATGGTTTACGCATTCCAGGTTGTGCAGGGGAAGACCCGCCTGGTCCCACTCTCTCTTTGGTGACATTCTTTGAAGATGAGACAGACAGAGAATGACCGGATGCCCTCACATTAAAGGACACACCTGGAAAGCTGAGGACTATTCTATTGAGACCCTCCTTTGACACCTCTCCTAAAAGTCTTGCCTTTAGAAAAGGACCCAGTGCATGCTGTCCCTCCAGTGTGCTGGTGCCCTACTCCCATTCCTTCCTCACGTGTGTATCGTTGCTTTCTGTCTCCTAAAGTTTCCCCTGAGGCTTGCAACCAGGGGAGCCACGGCCAGTGGCAGCTCCTCCCAGGATAACCCCCTGAACCTGTCCCCAAAGATCCTCCTGTTGCCTCTGTAACTTGTTTCCTGAGTCCACGCAGCCCAGCTGGCTCACTTCTTCTGCCTGTGACTTTCTTCCTGAAGGCCAAGGCAGCCTTGTCTAGGCTTGACTCTTCCTCGTGTTCCAAAAGGGCCAAGGCAGCTCCACGTAGGCTCACTCCTGTTGCGATGATCATCCTCTTCTATCTTCAGCCCTTCCTTTGTTCGCCTGTCCCCAGCTTTAATAAATGTGCTCTCAAAATTACCTGGACTGTATAGTGAAATCTTTCCTGCACAAAGTCAAGAGCCACATATTCCAGACTGGGCCTAGACAGACCCACCTCAAGCCCGGTCCCTTTCTGGTGACAATACCATATATAAATTAATATTTAATAATGTAACACTTCAAATTGTTAAATAAAGAATGAATTTATTTAACAAATTATGTTTGATAAATATTTTAAAATAATTAATTTAATATCCTACCATGAACTATACTGCAAACAAAATTCAGCTGGGTTATATAGAGAGAAATGATGAAACATAAATATATAAGAAAACTTAAAGTATTTATTTTAACATTTACATAATAAAAGGTAAGGATGGATAGATTTTAAGCATATCTGATTATCTAAAAATAAATGTTGTTTCCCCAAAACTATAAAAACAATAATTTATCAACAAGGACTATTTTTTTAAGATTAATGAAAAGATGTTATTCTCAATGTATCGATCTCTTACAAATCCATAAAAAAATAACTTACTACAGTAGAAATTAAGGGCAAAGATGTGAACTGGCAAATTACAAATGAAGAAATATAAATAATAAATAAGCAAGTTTAAATTTTTCAACTACACTAGTATCCAAGGAAATGAAAATTACAACAATGAAGCACTTTTTTTGTGTGTCACAAAATAGTAATGACTAAAAAGAATCATTATAGGAGTGCTGAGCAGGGCACATAGAAATGGACACTCTTATATTCCAATGGTGGTTATGTAAATTGAAACATTTCCAGAGGGGAATTTGGCAGTGAATTTCAAACACATTAAAATGTGCATATCTTTTCACCAAGTAATGCCACATTTAGGACTTGATTAGATGTATATAAAAATATCTGTGCAAGGATGATCACCATTTTATTGCTCATTACTATAAGGATTCAGGCCAAATTTAAATGTTCAGAAATAGTAAAGATATTAAATAAACTGTAGTATGTACATACAATTCTTTTATCTAGTCATTCAGCAAATATTTATTTACAATAAGATAATGTGTACTCTTTTTTTATCGGATAAGGGGGTTAATATTAAAATTTTATAAAAAACAAATACAGCTCAACTCCAAGAATACAAACAATCCAATTAAAAAATAGACAGAAGTCCTGAACTGACACTTCTCCAAAGAGGGCATACAGATGTCTGATAGATATATGAAAAGATGCTCAACATCATTAATCATCAGAGACATGCAAATTAAAACCACAATGAAAGATCCTCACACCTGTCAGAATGGCTATCATCAACAAACCAATTGTATACTCTTTAGAGGTCTAAAAGACAAAGGACTAAAAAAATGTTCACAGGATATTGCCAGGTGACAAAAGCAATATGTATGGGATGGGAAATCTGATTTTCATGACACCCGGATGTCCCAACTGTCAAGGTTGTGAGGACACAAATGAAGTTATAGCCATGCTGACACCATGTTGTGCTGGCCTCTTATGGAGCCTATGGACATAATTGCATTCTTTTAGCTCCTTCTCAAAATTTCTTTCCTTTATTATTCAT
>NW_006290024.1:2164790-2177190 GCF_000327345.1 Myotis davidii | reverse complement strand
CTGGCCAAGTCAAATGACAACATAAAATTAACCATCATTCAGTGGGAGTTCGGAAACTCTTGCGACATTCCTGAGGATGTCAGGGACTTTCCTTTTCACGGTATCCTGCATGCTCCCATCTTCTCATCTCACTGCACTCTGAAATCACTGATCCAGTTTTGCATATGGGCTCTCTCCTTTCTGCCCAAAGTCAATCTAGACATGGAACACTGCACTTTCCAATTTTTAAATAAAGGTCCCTAACTCACCATCCATGCAAAGTGTCTTTACTGGACATTTGTGTCAGGTGGTGAGATCTTGTGCACAGTACTCACAGCCCTCTGGCTGACCCCTAACCTGGGAGGCAAGTGTGCACAGTCCTCTCCCTCTGTCTCATCTGTCTCTCATGACCCTTGTATTCCCCAGGGTTCTCCAGAGAACCAGAACCCAGGAAAACAACAAAAACTCTATCATCTATCTCTATCTATCTATCTATCTATCTATCTATCTATCTATCTATCTATCTATAAAAGATTGATTTACTTTTAAGAATTGGCTCACATACATGTGTGTATGTGTATACATATCTATAATAATAAAAGCTTAATATGCTAATTAGACTGGACACCTTTCCAGACGACCTTCCAGAGGAAGCCGGGACTGCTAGGGAAGCCTGGGTGCCAGGTGCCAGAGGGAAGCCAGTGCCAGCAGCCAGGGGAAGCTTACTCTTGCATGAATTTCATGCATCGGGCCTCTAGTGTATATATAAAACTCTATGATAAAATGACTGATGTAAATTTTTTTGTTTGTTTAATTTTGTTTTTCACTATTCCCTGTTCTGTGTTTTCAACAATATATAATTTTGTAATGGGTGGAAGTATAGAAAGGCATTTAGTTAGCAAATGTATCTATGTGTTTGTACTTTATTATTTATATACAAAATGAACCCAAATGGGGCCTCAGAATAATGTACATTTAAATAACACATTACTTCTTACATATTTTACTTTTTTATACCAATTATTTTATTTTCCACAACCCCATGAAGTAAGTAGGGACATTATTGTAGTTCTCTTTTTACATATGTGAGTCCAAGGCAGTAAGAATGCCCACACTGAGACTCAAATACATGTCCTCTGACTCTAGGCTGTGGTTTTTCCACTTACTGCAATTCTGGCATTACTATGGGCAGAGCTGGCCCATAGCACTCTCACCTCTTTGCTGCTGCATATATCAGGCAGGAAAAAGCACAGAGACATATTGTGTCATTTTGTCTTTTCCTTACAGATATTCAGTCTTTCACGCTTGTATCCTATGCTGAAGACTCCCTGATAAACATATTTGTGCTTGTCTGCCTTAACCAGCGCCTAAGCGCTTAGCATACCATCAGAGTTCATTCAGCATCATTCTCTAGTTTCTATTAGACTTTTTCCTCATTAGCCCAGCTTCTGGTCTTCGTTTCTCATAGATAGACCTGTCTGGAAGTCCTAGGGAAAGTTTTCTTGTTCTCCCATCAAGTATTTGACAAATTATAAAACAGCTTTCATTGCATTGACTGTTTCCTGGGACTAAAATTTCAATTAGTAGGGAATAGGCCCCAGAAACACATTTGCTCTCTCATGGGTATCTCTCAACACTGGGTCTAAATGAAAAATGGTATCCTCAACGGAAGAAAACACTCAAAGGTAAGGTAATCATTAAGCGGAAAACTAGAACTTTGACATGTAACCTAATTGAACATGTAAAATAATAAAGCTATTTTAGCTATTGTAGATAAATGATTTTAGCTTTAACATAATTTGTATGAAAGCCTACTTAATGATTTATATGTGACACTCTGTTTTAAATATTTTAACAAAAATAATTTGTTGCTCTGACTGGTTTGGCGCAGTGGATAGAATGCCAGCCTGTGAACCAAAGGGTCCTGGGTTTGATTCTGGTCAAGGCTGTGTATTGTTACATGCACCTTGGTTGCAGGCTCCTCCCCAGCCCGGGGCCCTAGTTGGGGCTTGTGCAGGTGGCAACCAATGGATATGTTTCTCTCACATAGATGTTTCTCTCTGTCTTTCTCTCTCTCTTCCACTCTCTCTAAAAATCAATGGAAAAATATCCTTGGGTGAGGATTAGAAATAATAATAATAATTTGTTTAATCTTTATAATGCTAGGAGGTACTTAATATTAAGATTCCCGTTTTTCTAAGTAGGAAACTAGCATGGAGAAGCTAAAGTACATGGCCAAGGTCACACAGCTAGTAGATGGCAGAGGTGGGTTTCCAACTGGAGTTCACTACCTGATCCAGGCTCTGGGTTTCATGCACATCACACAACTCATTGCTTCACATATGGCTATGGAACATCTACTCTGCACCAGGTACCCTACTGGACATCTTATATACCTTATCACTTCCAAATATCACCTGTACACTGATGAAGACCTGGGAAGGGGTGTTTAGTCACTTCCTTCTGGCAGAACTTGGGGTTCAAAGTGATATCCATTGGCTCTGGATCTCACATCTGTCTCATTCCAAAACACGTGTTTAACTGACTTGACTACACAAAGCTTTTGCTTATTGGGTGTGACATTTTAAGATAAGTAATAAAGCTTCTGATTTTTTTCTTTAGGAGAATGTTTAATACGGGAGTGCCAATGGCATTATTAGCAACGTGGCTAAAATAAGGACACTGGGGAAGACTGCATTGATTCTAATCCATCATGTAGGGAAGGAAAAAAAAAAACACCCCCTCGCCCGCATGTAATAAAAGATTAACAATAATAAAAGAAATAAAAGAAAAGAAAAACAAACTGATTCCTGGCTCAGAGCTCCCCAAACTCTTGGGATTGCCTAATCTTTAAGAGCAATGGGAGCACCTATTGTCATATGTGAGCTTTTGATTTCAGTTCCTGAAGTGGCTGCAGAGCCAATAAGGTGAAAAGGGTGTGTTATTCACAATAAGCCCCTTTCTACCTCAACTGAGTTTATATTAGTGAGTGACTATAGAAACCCCTTAAAAAATGGGGGTTGTGGGGGAAAGGGCAGTGCTGGTCACAAGGGAATCCAACCTTGTAATTAGAGGGTTGGAACTTTCAGTCCCATGCCCTGACCTCTGAGGAGAGGATAGTGTCTGGAGAATGAGTTCAATCACCAATGGCCAATTATTTAATCAATCATACCTACATAATGAAGCACCCAGCAAACCCCCAAAAGGTGGGGGTTCAGAGAGCTACTGAGTTGGTGAACAAATGAAAATTCGGGGTGAATGGTGTGCCCAAAGAGCATGGAAGCGCCATGCCCCTTCCCCTTCCCTTGCCCTAATGCATCTCTTCCACCTGGCTCTTTCTGAGTTATTTCCTTTTAAAATAAACTGATAATATAGTAAGCAAAATGTTTATCTGAGTTCTGTGAGCTGCTCTAGCAAATTAATCAAACCCAAGGAGAGAATCACTGGAAGCTCTAATCTACAGCTAGTTAGTTATATGTTTACATATTATTACAGGTTTATATTTGTGTTTGTTTGTTTGTTTTTTTCCACAAAAATGATATTATTATTGTTGAAGGTGTGACAACTGTCCCATATTGCTTGTGGTAGTCTAAATACATTTAGGGGATCACCTTTTAATGTTTCAAATACCCAAATAGTTAACATTCTTTGTATCAGCCATATAAACATACATAGAAAAAAAAACACAACCCTTCTCCCTCACATTTTAAAATAATTGCATCCTCACACCCTTACTTATCCAGGAATGGGAAATTTACACAGCCTTTCCATGTCCCTTCCCTTTCCTTGCCATCATGGGCTGATCAAACAAGACTCTCTGCATATTCCCTGGTCTTGGGGTAATTAGGATGGGGGAATACTGCCCCTGAGTGTGAGAACCCTATGGAAGAGAGGTAGAGTTTAATGACTCCTTCAGTTGGTTAATTTGCATATGAAAGGCACACCTCAGGTGAGTCATTTCCTATCTCTAGGAATTGGCTAACCCTCCAGAGTCTGCAAGGCCCTAATATGTCAAAGAATCAATACTACAGAAAATAAAAAGGCATGATTTATACAGCATTGGGGAAAAATAGGCAGAGGCATATCTAAGCCATCAGGAGAGAGTGTGATGAGAACTCCTGCACAGACTTGCAGACAGCCTCTCTCTAAATCCCAGAAAGTGCCTTCACCTGCCACTCAGAGGACGATGAAGTTCAAGCCAGAAAGTAAAGGCCCTTTAGCAGGTTACAAGTCTCTTTCCTTTTCTTTCTGCCTTAAAGGGAGGACTATAAGCAACAGAGGGAGGTGGGCAAGGAGGATGAAAAGAGCATGGAGGAGTGAAGGGGAAATGCAGGCCTTTTCCAGGGCCATCTTTAGGGCATGGGTCAGTCCTGATGTGAAGAAACTATTGGAGGTGAGACTGAAATTTGTTTGCTTGTGGTGTTGTGTGTGTGTGTGTGTGTGTGTGTGTGTTTTAAAGAAAAGGGTATTTTATTGCAATAAAAGACATAAGATTTATAATTTTAACCATTTAGAAGCATACAATTTAGTGACATTAAATATGAGGATGAAGTTTTGATTGTGACTCTAACCAAAAATGCAGATTCAGCTGCCTGTTAGAACAAAGGCCAAATTCCTGAGACAGGTGCTGGTGCAAAAGGAAAGAGGTTTATTTAGGTGCTGCAACTTGGGAGAATGGTGGACTCTCATCTCTCCTGCCCAGGGTTCTTATAGGGATAGGGAAGGGAAGACTTTTTTTTTTCTATCTAATTGTCTTGATAACTTTTAGCATGCTGAGGCCTGTCTGTTCATCTTTCTAGTCTTTGGTGCACTAAATGTAAGGACCTCTCCCTTGTTATCTTGTGTTATCTTGGCCAATGTCAGGGATTCCCTGGTGCTCTCTGACTATACATGGTATCAGGGTCAGTGGGGAGGGGGGTGGCTATAAGAACCACAGTCAGGAGCCTGGAGATAATGCAGCCCTCCGCCTTCCTACCCGCTGCAGCCTGCTCCTCCTAAGTGGCCAGCCAGAGCATGTTTAGCCTGCCATCAGCTGCCCATGCTCCCACTGACTGTCTATGGTAACATGACTAGGTCGAATGGACTTTTTATTTCTGAGTATATCTTAGGTGGCATGAGAATGCCTTGTGACGGAAGGTGCCTGGGATGGTTTTACCGTGTGGGCAAGCGAGAGTGGGTAGAAACATTTTGAGCATTTCTATCAACAAAAAGGCATTTTTGTGTGTGGATGAAGGATGTTTTATCAGCAGTCACCACATCTTAGCTCTAAATATTCTATTTCTTTAGATTAGTCACTTTTCTTGATTCTATTCTGTGGTAACCAAAGCCTGTTTTGATCAGTGGCCTTGCTTGATGGAGCAACAAAATCATGGGCTTGCTGGCATGCCTGGAGAGAAACCTGGACATGAGGTCGGTTCTTTACATTATTGCTGTGTCACTCTGAATGATTTATTAGTGTTATATGATTTCAGTGAGCATCACTAAAGAAATGGGAGAAAGATCTTTTCTAGATAATCCAACAAAATCCAGTGTCCAGATCAGATAGATGGAGAATGTGATTCTAGGCAGCCTTCAGTAACTGACCACAGTACCAGCAAGGTTACCTGGCACAACTTGAAGATAGTTCTCCAACCTTGCCATGAGCTGGTCTGTCATCCTCCCAGCTTAGCAGTCCCTCCTTCAGAACTATCATTGTTCCAGAGTTGGCCACTGCCTAGCCCTCTGCCTTGTACATGGTATTTACTCAGAAATTACTTCTCATACTTAATTGAGTAAAATATCTTCTAGACATTTCTCTCAATTAAAAAATGATTCATTACTTTTGATGAGGCACAAGTTCCTTTTTTCTTTGTAGATATAGTTTATTCTCAAATTGCTAAAGGTCAACATATCTCCTCTGACCAGTAGCCAGCTCCTGACAGAGACCCTTGACTCAGTTCTTTTTTTAAAAAAATCTATTTTGAAGTTAAGATATAATTCATAAACTATAAAATTTACTCCTGTGTTGCAACTATCACTACTAGCTAATTTCAGAACATTTTCACCACCTTTAGCCATTACTGCCTATTCTCCCCTGTTTCAGTCCCTGGCAACCACCAATATGTTTCTATCTCTATAGACTTGCCTCTTCTGGACATTTTATATAAACAGGACCATGTACTATGTGGCCTTTTATCCTCAACTCTTCTAATTTCAATCTAATCATGGATTTAAATAACTCACTGATTCATCTGATAATCAGTAGCAGAAAAACAAAACAAACTAGTTTATCATTAAAAGGTTCAATCCAGATTAACTAGGATGCCTGTCTCTAGCATTTAAATGGGGAATTAAGTAACAATAATAATTTGATAGAAATCGCCCCACACTAGAGTCTTAGTTATTCTGATTTATTACTACCTAGAAGGTACCAATAAACACAAATGTATAATCATAAACCACATGCTAATCCAAGGAGACTTTACCATGGAGATAAAAAGCTCAGGTTCTGGAGACAGATGCTTTGGCTGAAATATTGCCAGATCTCCATCACTTCCTAGCTGTTTGATTTGGGGCCAATTAAATCACCGCTCTGTTCTTCCATCTGGAAAAAAAGAAACCTCCAACTTCATAGGACTGATGTGAAGCTTAAATAACATAATGCACATCATTGAAGAGGGCTTGTAACATAACAAGCACTCAGAAGCTATTATTATAGGAAAAATATATTATTGTGGAAATGTCATATTTAGTGTCTATGTCCATCCTATTAATTATACTTATGTAGATTATAGTAGGGTTCACCTCTCATTTCTTAAGACTGTAGCAAAGTCTACTGTCATATCAGGACAGAGATTCAAAATATGCAATAACATAGGCACTGACCAGTCATAAATGACCAACACTCTCTAACATGTCAACTCTACAGAAGCCAGGCTGTGGGAAGGTTCTGTGATGGTGATAGGGCCTCCCCAGCCACTCTGGCCCCATCTATGCACCAACCTGTAGAAAAAACATTTCAGTATTTTACCCAGCCTGCCTGCCTTCACAGCGACCATATGGATCACGTTCTTTCTGGATATTCTAAACCGAAATGAAGCAGAAAATAAATATAATTATAAAATAGCGAACGTCTTTCACACTCCACCCAGTTCCAGGGGAATTAAAGCTCCCTTCCCTTTCAAGAAAACACTCTAATGCTGAACTGTGTTTAGATTTTGCATATCTATGACATTCATCAAAGAGGGTAAATGGATCACAACCTGAGTAAACGGTCCTGAACTAACCGGCCACCTCAGTTTGCTCATCTGTGTCACATGAGTATGTTAGACTAGGTGACCATTTAGATCTTCTCATCTCTATAAACTCTAATTTTTTCTTCTCTCATTCCACAGCCCCAGCCTGAGCTGCAGCCCAGGGCTCCAGAGCTTAGCCCAAATCCAAGAGGTAGGAATGCTGGGATGGATCCACTGGGTAGAAAAATGCACCCAACCCAGAGCGAGTCATTTGCCTCTGGAAGGGTTTTGCTGCTACACATGTTTGTCCAGAACATTTGAGCAGCAGTAGTTCAGTCTAGACACAAAGTGGCCAACATGCTCCGAACAAATCTGCTTTTAATGTGCGGAGTGCTCTTGTTTCCAGTGATTATTCTGAGCGATTAAACAAACTGCCAAGCTCTCGCTGCCGCAGTCATCATTTATTACCGAGATACTTACTGGGGATGGAATAGTGCTCCATCTGAGACAGCATCTTGAGCCGAACGGATTCAAAAGAAAAGAGATGTGTTTTTGGCACAAATTGATAGAGTTTCAAGATTTCTGTAATAGATACATACATAATCATATTGTTGAGTCAAAAGAAATGTGTTTCCAATAAGCAGTATTTACTGAGCTTTAACAACGATATAATAGTTACCTGTCTATTACATGGTAGTCAGAGCTAAAGAAATGTGTTTTTAATAATCAATTGGCATTTCAAATGGGATAAGATAACTGCCATCTGATAGCCAAACCTGGATGCAACCTACGTTTTCGCCTTGTTCTTGGGAGTCTCATTCATGAACTCAAGGCGTCAGCGATTGGCTATTGTAAAAAGGGTATTAGCCCCCAAGGACTGGACTTCTTAGTCTCTTCTCTTACACGTTCTCAGCTTTTCTTTTTCACATTCCTCCTTTCCCTTTCCGTTCTACTTAGCTCATACTAAAACTAGTAGAGATTGAATCCTGCCTACATAAAGAAAATGGATCCTTCCTTCCTTCCAACTGGAAAAAAAAAGTCCCTGAGACAGTACCATTAACTCATTGAATCTAGGCCTGGAGAGGTAGATGCAATAGGCCCGAGCCTCAGAGAGGCCCTCCTGTCAGAGACGACAGAGCCTTGGGACTCACTCCCCCTGGAAGTTTGCAGCGTGAATTTTCCAAGTCATGCTATGTACCTAAACTTTCACAGTGTTGTATGTCAATGACATGGCAATAAAATGGGAAAGGACAAGAATTGGGCCATCTGCCTCCTGCGCAGCCTGGAACGTGCATTCTCCTGCACCCCCACTTTGCCCTCTCAATCATACATGGGGAAAATACTCACAGGTAGCCTAGACTCTGCAACATTGCTCTACTACCAATGTTAGTGCCATGAGATCACATGGCAGCATACCTGCTCCAGGACCTTGCAGTTAGAAGGAAGAGACAAGGCAATCCTAGTACAGCACCACATGATAAGCAAGGGCTCCATCTGCATGGCCCCGGGGGGGGGGGGGATCACCCCGCCAGCTTCCTTCTATGGAAACTGGGTGAGAGGGTGCAGGATAAGGCCACTCCAATACAGATAACTAGAAGCCTGGTGCATGAAATTTGTGCACAGTTAGGGTCCCTAGGCCTGGCCAGCAATCAGGGCCAATTAGGTTCCCTGCCTCCTAGCCTCCCCACCTCCTCCTTCCCTCCCTCCCTCAGGGCCCTGCCACTGCTGCTGGTCGCCTGCCATGTTCCTCACCACTCCCTGGTGGTCAGCTCACATCCTGGTTGAACTCCAGAGGGGTCAATTTGCCTATTACCCTTTTATTATATAGGATAGTGCCGATGAGACACAACTGTCCTCCAGAGGTGGTAATGCACCTCCCCACACGGCCCTTCACTTGCAAAGGCTCCTGCACTATGGGCACATCTTTCCCACAGAAACGCTCTCCTTTGGCTCTGTGTGGCCACGCCCTGCTTGTGCAGCGCAACAGCTCAGACACCGCTGCCTCCCACAGGCCTTCCTGACCACCCTCTCCATGTTCTTCACCAGGCGCAGACCTCTTTTTCCTGCCCCACACGCTGCTCTCCTCAGACACTGAGCATGCTCCTGTGGGCGGGATGGCTCTCATCTGTCCCCGAGGAGAATGCAGGCTCTGAAAGGGCAAGCACTGATTCCATCTGGGGGCGGCTTCACAGAAGGGGGCAGAGAACCTGCAAGAGCACTGATCCTCATCGGTGAATGGATGGGTCTGCAAACCTCTCAGCTTTGGAGCAACAGCCACCCAGCAGCCATTTGTCGAGTTGGCAAAGGCATTCTCTCTTCTGAGCAGGTGACAGCGATGTGCAGGGTGTGAGGCAGCAGGCTGGGATGACATGTGACTTGGTGACCATCAAGGACTTGCCTGTTGCCTGCCCGTCCAGAAGACAGACTGTACAGGCTGGAAGGGCCGCTGGACTCTGTGCTGGGCATTGCCTGCTCTCCCCGTAGGTGACCCTGGCCATGAACGAGGACACCCAGGGCCTCCGGCGGTGGCCCCAGTGGCACCTCTGCCTGGGGCTAACTGCAATCCGCGCCCGGATGGCGATGGTGGGTGATAACGGGAGGCGGGAGGTATGCGTCTTCCTTGCCAGAGCCCCTCAGGAACAAGCTCATTAGGAGCATGCGCCTCTGCTCCCGCCTCCGCCAAGTGTCAGCCTTCATTACAGGCTCCGGGAAGATGCACTGCAGAGCTCACTGCGTCTGGCCCAGGCGGGGCCCCTCCCCACGCTCTAGGGCTTGGTTAGCAGCTCTGCACAGAGATTGTCAACTGCGGTTGAACTTGTCAGACCGTGAGCTTTCCGCAGGATTTATCCCCCCAGCACGTGCACGTTTGCAAAATCAGGGGTCTGTTGCGAGTTGATTCATTCCTCTGTGGGGCCTTCTGGATCTACCTCCCACCACTGCTGGCCTGTCCCGTCCCCTCCTTCCTTCTCAGGAATTCTGAGAGCCCGTGTTAGGAAGTATTCTTTGCTACTGCAGGTTAGTGTTTTTTGAAAGGAGCTATTTCTACAATAATAATACTCTGCATGTGTACAGTCCTCTGACAAAGGAAGGCGACTAGTTCTAACGGTACGTGGGAGACACTGCTCCTCCTATATTAGCTCATGTTCAGTTTTCAGCCTAATTAGAAATGGGGAGAGCAGCATTCCAGTTTTACAGGAGAGGAAATGGAGGCTCAGAGAGGTTGAACAGCATGCCTAGGTCACACAGCTGCCTAGGGAAGCAGGGACTTCTCTCCCAGCCTACCTCACTGCAGATCTCCTGCTCACTCCCCTCTAAGACATGGTTAGAGAGACAGAGATTAAAAAACTCTTTCTTACTTTGGGAAATATTTCTTTTTCTTCTAAAAGAAAATAACAGCATATTTACAGCTATATTGTAAGATTAACTGCATCAGTGAACAGTCACAGTTATCGTGTGTAAAGGCAGCTTACACAGTGAGGTGCATGTGGTTTTCAGAGAAATTTTTAATATTGCGAAATATGTCCCTGAGGAAGAGTTCTTTGCAAGTGCACACTCAAGTTTCTCTCTCTTTGAAAAGGACCGTAATTTTGTAATTTGATATTTAAAAGGAAGTGATATATAATTTCTACAGCTTACATTGTTTTACATGGTATTAAAATTATTGCTTGATATTTTAAGCTTTTATGAACAATGATCCCATTTCATTAATTTTATTAATACACATAAAAACAATTTATTCTGAACTCTACTAACTTGAAATTCATGACCATTTAAGCATAGACTTTTACCTTTGTTTGGCTAATGAGGAAAACATGTAGGCAAATGGAAAATGTAAACCCTAAGTGTTTGATATACTTAAGAAAATGCATATTTCAATCTCTTTAAAACCAGCTGCTTACAATGAATGCCCATTTTATTTATTCATCAGGACCAATCCCCAAGGGCGTTTTGTGCCAACAATGATTGGCTTAAGTATGAAGTATGGTATAGTCTTGAGAGTAATAGTTGTAATTCATTTGTCTTAAACTTCGTTTGTGAAACTTGACTGATGCCAGCTGCTTTTCCAGATTAGTAATATTTAACTGCGGTGGAAAGAACACAGCGTTTGGGGCCAGACAGGCCTGGTTTGAAGCCCAGTGCTGCCACTTCTTAGCTGCTTGTCCTTGAACAAATGGCATAATCCTCACGAGTTTTGTCATCATCCAGGCTGGCACTTCGGAAAGTGAGAGGGAGCGTAGTGAATGACCACCCTGGGAAGGACACGTGTAATTATGGGCTGGTCACGGCAAGCCAGGCAGACGGTCACTCTATCGAAATGTGACTCATCTTTCCAATTTCTGGTCTTTGGCTTATGTAGGTGGTTGGCGGATGGTGTGTTGTTTTGATTTTTCTATCACTGCCTTCAGCTTATAGCTGAAATGGAATCTCCTATCCAAGTCCTATGATGTCATCTTGAATCTGTCACATTCAGTTGTAAGAATATTTGTATTAAGGTTATTAAGTCCCATGTTCATGTGTCGGAAAGTCCTAAAGTCAAATTTAAAACTTCTTATGTAATTCAAAACTTTTCCTTTTCCGATATCAGGCCTGACTTGGGGCCCTGGGGACAAGCAGGAAGAAAGGGGGTACCCTAGTCCATTTGTATTTTTTCTGTTAATCCTCCCTCTTCTCCAGCAGGGTCAGGGGAGAGGAAGGGGAGCTACAGGAGAGGGTCCTTGTCCCACCCCAACCCGGCCTTCTCGGGTAGAACCCTGCTGTGCACAGTGCACTTTTACCAAAAATCGATGGCAATTGTGGCTTTAATTTGCAACCCCTCGACTAACAGCGATGTTAAACATATTTTTACTTGTACTTCTGTATATTGCCTATTTAAATTCTAGATCAATGTATCTTTTTGACTTTTCATAATATTTTCTTTCACTTTCTTTAAAATAAAAAGGATAAAAAAAACCCATCTTCATGCCTAGAAATGATGATAGATTAACATTTTATAGCATTTTTTCTGTTGTTTTTTTTTTTGCATTTTTTGTCTTGCTTGATTGAATTTATTGAGGTGACTTCGGTTAATACAATTATACAGGTTTCAGGTATACAATTCCACAACACATCATCTGTGTGTTGTATTGTGTGTTCATCACACCAAGTCAGGCCTCCTTCCATCACCATTTATACCCCTTTACCTTCCTTTACCTCCCCCACCCTCTTTC
>NW_006290024.1:2158436-2164757 GCF_000327345.1 Myotis davidii | reverse complement strand
TTTCCATCCCAAGTCAACTCTCCTTCCATCACTATTTTTCTCTCCTTTACCTTCTTCTACCTACTCATATTCCCCACTCCCAAACCCTTTCCCTTTGGCAGTCACCATATTGTTGTCTGTGTTCATGAGTCTTTCTTTTTGTTGTTTGCCTAATCCTTTCACCCTTCTCACCTAGCTCCCAACCCCCACTCTTCTGACATCTGTCAGCAAAATGTGGCAGATAAAAATAAAAGTATGCTTTATAATCATAGTAACCATGAACTCTAGGTAGTATATTATTCATGTATGTGCTATAAGTTTATATAAACTGCAAAATACTGTATCCATAGTCTGTCATTTGCTTTTTTACTCAACACTATGCTTTTTAGACTTTCCCATTATGTATTTTATAAAAGAAACATACATTCTTTTAAAAGTTTCTTTTTATCGCCATAGAATATTCCACGTGTGCATATGTGTATTGAAAACCTTGTAACTGCCATATCCTATTCTATCATATGAATACCCTGTTGATGTATCCCCATGTTTACTGCAAATATCTTCTGAGGACAGTTACTAGAAGCGAAGTCTCTCAGTGATAAAATATGTGCATTTTGATTTTAAAAGCTATTGACAAAATAGTTTCCACATTAGTCATCACACTTTCTACTCCTGCCAACAAAGTATGGCACAACCCATCTTTTCACATTCTTACTCACACTGACATTGCCAAACACATTTTTAGCAATCTGATGGGTGAGATACAAAATTATGTTTTAATTTGTCTAAATTCATTTCCCCCTCACTGTCTATTATTCGGTTAACATTGAAGCTATATGGTGTTTATTATGCTTAATGGCCCTTCTGTTCCATCATTTGTAAATCTCCCACTTGTACTCTTTGCCCATTTTCCCTTTAGGATACAGCTTTTACTTGTGTTTTAATAGATGTACATTTACTAAGGACATTAACCTTGCTTTTCTTTCTGCTTAAATTTTACGTTTCAGTTTTCCTCTGGTGTTTTGGACACAGAAATATTAACTTTTTGTGAAGTTATATATCAGCTTTTCCCCTGATGAATTCCTAGTGATTTTCAACCGAATATATTTAGATGCATGAATGAAGGTTAGTATGCTTACAAAGCTGTTTTCAGATGGAGAGGGAATTTTATAAAAATACCCATACTGTATAGCTTTAATGGAATAAGAAGCAAAATTACGTGAGGAAGGTAATAATTAATGTGGGAAGAAATAAAAATACTACCTGCATTTTTAACAACGCCTGTAATTTTTTTGGTTAGGGGTGAGGCAGCATCCCATGAGCATAGCTGCTTACCTAGTTCATCTTTTTAGCTCGGAGACAGTCCCAGCGGAATAAACTCCAAGCCATGCTTACTATGCTAATTATTTATTTCTGGACTTCATGCCGAACATAAGAAAATAGTTCCCGGAGACCTGCGTTGTGACACTGGGCGAGAGCAGCTTATTCCCTTTAGTGTGCAGATCACCAGCAAAGGGAGGCACCCGGGAGCTCTGACCTGGACCCAACATAGAGACAGGGAGGGAAGGTAGACAAACAACAAACATAAACACACTCTGCTGCTGCTCACAGGTGACCCTGGAAGTCCCGGGTCAGCAGCCTGAGCCTCCCTGATGCTACGCAGGGACAGGCTCTGATTGGCGTTTCCTGCGTGTAAATCCTGCTCCCGCTGTAACTGTCGGAGCTGATTACTTCAGAGTCGCCGGATGCTGTGCTTTCCTGGCCCTGGCATGTGTCTGAGTCACTCCTCCCAAGACACTGCCCGTCACACAACCCGTGGTGGTGCCTGTGTCCTTCAGGCCCGACACCGGGGAAGAAACCGGGGGTTCATGGAGCAGATTTGCATGGGGTGGATCTGGGATGGAGAGAATGCCGACCAGCTCTGGGCCCTCTATAGATAAAAGAAGTAAATCATGCGTTTCCAGTGCCTGGCCTGAAAAAATAGGGAGACGGAACTGCTGATCCAAGGCTATTAAATGTGGCTCCAAACTCAAGGCACCAGAGCTGCCCACATGAGAGGCCCTCCCCTCTGTGAATCCTGTTGACAAGAAACTCCAGGCTCGATGCTCACCTTCACAGCAAAGCAGGCACACTTGTCACTGACCAGCTCCAGGGCTCCAAGTTCAAGTATCTTTTGCTATAATTAAGGCAATCTCATAATCTTATTTCCACGGATTCTTGGACTAAAGATTATTTTCCCAGCTTTCTGTGTAGCCATTGGAATAATGTAATCATTTGGCTTCATGGAGAGTCTCCTTTAGCACCTGTTGGCAGATGCCCTCCTGTCCCTAGATGTAGATGGGACAGATCCCTTTTGCTCACAGTGGTCAGTGCTCGGGGGTGGTCCATTTTTACTAAAATTTGTTGTTTAATCCTCAGGGCAGCCATGCAAGCTTAATGTTATGGTTGACAGTTTTTACAGTTTAGGCTACTGAGGTGGAAGGAAGCCAACAGTTGTTTCGTTTGCATGTGGGCAGCCCAAGATTCAAACCTATGTTTTTTGGATGAATTGGATAAATCACCATTTACTGTCCACTCTTATTATACCTGCTTGATTTCTTCATTAAAAAAAAATAACTGGATGATCTTGGCCCAGGCATATGATCTTTCTTGGCCTACTTCACAATGCATAAAACAAGGATGAACTACATAAAAAGGATAAGCATTCTTTTTATCTCATGAATCTTAATAATTTTATATTAGAGGAAGGAAAACGTCAAGGTTCCAGATTAGTAATTTACATAAAGAAATGAACTGTTATCAAAATGAGACAAAGCCTTCAAAAAACACATATGGGTGTGATTTTGCTCCATATTAAATGAGCCTTTAAGATTTTAATTTTTTTCATACACAAAATTACTGGAAAATTTACAGTGCTATTTTCATGCTGGTAGTAGTAATGAGCTTTCTAAAATTTATGTTTATAATCCAATCAATCTTGTTTTTGCTTTAAATGTTTAGTTTTATGATGTATTAAGATCAAAATACCAAATTGCCATTTCAATCGTAACAAAATTTATAAAAATATTCAGGAATTAACTTAAGAAGAACTGTGTGGGCTCTGTAACTATAAACAGAGAAGAAAACTTGAATAAGTGCATGGAAATATTTCCTTGGAAGAAAAAAAAATTTACTGTTTACTGTAGAAAAGTGATAGATTCTTTTTGAATTAGCATAAATTTAATGAAATATCAATAAAAATTAAACATCTTTTGGGAAAACTTAATATAATGATTTTAATGTTTACTTGGTGGAGTAAAGTCATAAGAAAAGCCAAATTTTTTTTTTGAAAAATGAAAGTAAATGGGGTTGGAGTTTCCAGTTGCATTATTCCAGTTGCACATTTCCAGTTGCATTATTAATTTTGGTTCTTAAAACTATAAGCAAACTTTTGATGAAAAAGGCAGAGAATAGATGTCTTCATTTATCAAGCATATCTATTTGGCTCAGAAATTAAAATGGGTTATCAAGGAGTCTGGTCATGGATTGTTTAGAACAGCAAAAGATGAGATTAGACTAAGACAAAGGGAGAAGGCAGGGTTGTGATTTACTAGTTGCCTGATTCCAACACAAATATTAGATGCATCTAGTTATAGTGTTAGGTAGGGATGACTTGGGGTGAAATTCACTGGAGCATTTCGCCAAGGGATGAAGGAAGTTCTGCTACAAAACATTCTCGAATTGCCTATTCCAGATCACATCTTGTTTTCTTTAGAGTAGAGCCCTCATCCTTTGATCCACAATAACAACATCTACAAAACTAGGCAGTCAGATGCTTGAAGAGATTTAAGAAGAGGAACAGGGCAGAGATTTAGACCAACAGAACTAAAAGAAGGTTTCTGAAAGGGGGCATCTTATATCACTGGCCCAACTGAGTCACATGTTACACTGAGCTGCCAAGGAAGACTATACATTTTGCCTTACTCTGAGAACCAGGTGCCCACCTAAAATTCTGTCATGGAAGAAATAGATACCAGGAGACAACCAACAGTCTCCACCACAAAGGGAAGGAGATAGAATTGAAGGGAGGAGCTATGAGCAGGAACTATAATTTGGGATTTGGGGAAATCCTTGTGAGATCTCTGAAATAGGCATAGGTGGGGATATTTGGGTTTCATTGGCATGAGTGTGATCAGGAAACAACCCCAAATCTCTGAATATTCTGCCACCAGAGTCAGTCTTTTTTAGCCTTAATTTATGTTATTCCAGAACCTAAACAACACAGTTTTTGGTAAAAGAGGTTCTTGTTTTAGAAAATAAAAACAATAATAATAAAGTAATTATGAAGCCATGAAATCAAGCTATATATCATATTTTAATCTGCTTTAAAACTCTAAAAAATGATAATTTGATTGAAAGAATACCAACATAAAGTGAGAAATTTCCAAAACATATAAAGATTTTTCTAAATGTTATGTTTTTAATGTCTGCATGGCATTGCAACATGATTTAGATGACTGGTACCCTATTGTTGGATTACCACACACGCAGTTTCATCATAATAGGTAAAGCAAACCCTAATCCCAACCTGTTTTAAGGACCTCCTATTATCAAAAGCAAACAACTCAACTGCTACAGAACCATCTAGCTTAGTCTCTTGCTCTGTTTTCTTATTATCAATTGTCCCGGTAAACCGTTAATTTTAATTGCTCATTTGGCTTTGAAGGATTCCCCCCCACCCCCACCCCCTTTCTCTTTAATCAGTGCAACCAAAGGAAACCACAAGTAAGTTTAACTCTCAGGTATCAAAAGCTGTCTCCCAGGTCTGTGACAGGTTGGATTGAATGTGTACAGCAGGGGATGCAGGTTGATGCACGGGCAGGTCTGGCGCCCAGATGGCCCATCCAGTCTTGTTTTTTTTTTTTTTTTTACAGTTGAGCCCACATACAACAATCAGGATATTTCACATAAACATCTAGTGTTCTGGAATTTCTTAAAATATCCTGCTATATGACAGTTCCTGACCCCCTCACACACGACAACAATTGGAAGAAACCAAGAAGTGACCGGTCCCTTTACAATATAAATCTAACTCCACTCCTCCTTCACCACTCCATATGATCATCTCCATCCTGAGACCAACTGTCAGTTCCTTTATATACACACAGGGAGTGTTGGTTTTCTAACGAACAGGAAACCCTTCTCTGTCAAAATAGAAAAAGTGAAAGGTAAACTAAGATGGCCCGATGATTCAAGAAAAATGTGAAAGAACACATCATTTTGCAGAAATTCAAGGTTCTTAAGTAATTGCATCTCACACCAGGTCACCTTCCTGTCTCTAGTAGATATTTGTGTTTGAGATCTCTGGTATACAACTTGCTCCTGAAATATTAACCTAATGAAAATTCTGACTTGAAGTTCCATCTAATAAGAGAAACCACCTCCGTAACTTTATCCATAACATAGATCCGTGTCTAAGTGATTGTCTCGTGTCTGCAGCTGTGCTCAGGGTCCCATTCATTCTCAGCATCCGGGGGCTTTGCTCCAATGCTAGGCCCATCTGCTTTTCACATCTCTGCTCTTCTGTGTGGATCTCATCAGCTGTAAAGAAAACTCTTTCTTCCTCATATTGCCCCAATATTAAAGCAGATAGTGTGTGGTTCCTGTCTTAAGTTTTGCATCACCCATGGCATCTGCTCAAGACAACCTTGACTCCTGCAGTGTCATGTCATTTCCAACCACTTCCCCGATAATTCTCTCATTGAGATGGCTGGCTGTCTCCTTCTAGCCATTTTCAATTACTATACTTTCATTGACTCTTCTGGGTCTTTAGAAGCATGGACTTTCCATGCTTTCTTGGGACTTTGCTGCCTTTGGATTCTAGGACAATATATACTGAAGACTTTCTCATCCCCTACTGGGCAGGACTTCCTTACTTTTTTTATTTTATGTCTATACTACACACTCTAAGTGTTCTCCTATGGGGTGTTCAGATATTTATGGCGCTTGTTATTTCATATGCTTCTCACTTTCTCTCTCTCTCTCAAGGATTTTCTTGTTGTATAATTGGAATTTTGCACATTGACCCCCTTCACTCATTTTGTTCAGCCTTCAGCACCCTGCCTCTGGCAACCACCAATGTGTTCTCTTTATCGATGAGTTCATTGCTGCTTTTAAGATTCCAGATATAAGTGAGCTTATACAGTATCTCCTTTTCTCAGTCTGATTGATTTTGCCTAGCCTAATGCCCTCAGGGTCCATATTGTTGTCACAAATGTCAGGATATTTTTCTTTTTTATGGATAAATAACATTCCATTCTATATTCATATTTTTCCTATGCCAACAAGATATACCTCTTCAGA
>NW_006290024.1:2157771-2158393 GCF_000327345.1 Myotis davidii | reverse complement strand
AGAGAGAGAGAGAGAGAGAGAGAGAAAATTACACTTTATTTATAATTAGCCCAATGATTCATGATTCATGTATCATCTTCCCAACAACTGCTAATGTTAATATTACTATTATTATTCCAACTTGAGGAATAAACTCCAGAGAAGTTAATAGGTGCTTGCTCAGGAATGATCAAGAATTTGTGTACATTCCAGTTTAGGCTGAAAGACCTTGTTACCAGGATAGACAGCTACTGACAAAGGCGATGGATGGGGCACAATGTGTTAACAGTAGCAGGAAGTCGATGTGGTGATGGAACCTTAACCCAGATACCAGTTCTGTCACTGAATAGTTACAT
The DNA here is from genome assembly GCF_000327345.1 of Myotis davidii. Classification (NCBI taxonomy): domain Eukaryota; kingdom Metazoa; phylum Chordata; class Mammalia; order Chiroptera; family Vespertilionidae; genus Myotis; species Myotis davidii. The sequence continues at coordinate 2,158,058 of NW_006290024.1, read as the reverse complement.
GACTTTATTAGCTATATTAAGTAATTGTTCTGACTTGTTTTCTTACCAAATGAACAATATAATAATAAGTAAATTACTTGAAGCTGGGGTCTGGAGCACACTTCCTACTTTAGACACGAAGAGGTGTATTAGAGTTTTCCTCCACTTGTGATTTTGTTTGTCATGTCCACACCACTTGGATTCTCTGCCTTCCTTTCCATACCCTGCGTCCCCCGTGCAGGCTGGTTCTGAGTGTCATAGAGCATTAGAAGCAACTTGACACATGCAATTCCTCCAGGCTGGGCATG
>NW_006290024.1:2156566-2157722 GCF_000327345.1 Myotis davidii | reverse complement strand
GCCCTCTACTCAGCTGGAACCATGACTGGGTGACCTGTCTACTTGGTGTCTATATACATGACACACATCTGTAACTATGAGCTGTCCTCACAGAGGGCTCCTTTGGCTATGAAGTTAGTTCCTCATTATGGCTGGTTTCACTGGCCATGGGGGTCATCTCAGAATTTCTAAATAGGAGGCCCCAAGGTCAGCCTTTTGATTGAAGGGCACTTGACTAGGAGCCTTTCCTTAGAACTCCATATAGGTAGCAAGCATATTATTTTTACATAAATCACATGTTTCCTTGAGGTAATTTGGAAGAAAAAGCTTCTACATTAAGCAACTGTGAAATATTAGCTATTTTCCTCTTCATGAGGGTATGACAGCCTTACAGTTAGAACATTTTCCCAGTGGATTCTGGTTTATCCACGTTCTTCCTTCTCATGCATCCCTTTACTGGTACTTACTCTACTGAAATATGGCATGTTCTAGAAATGACCCCATCCTCCCGTCCAAAGTAATTCGTCTGTTAATAATATGACCCTCCTGGTTGCTGCATGGGCTCTTTTTTGCCATCACCTAACAGGTCAAGCCATTCATGGAAATGAGTAGTCATTTCCTGGTCAACAGAGATGACCCCTCCTTCATTTGTGATTTTGGTAAATTGTGTATTCTTTCTTTTATCCTTGGTTATCATGGCCAAAGATTTACCAACTTCATGGACCTTTTCAAAGAACTAGTTTTTGGTTTCATTGATTTCCTTCATTATTTTCCCATTTTCAATTTTATTGATTATTGGTCTCATTTTTTTAACATCTCTTTCCTTCTGCTTGGTTTAGGTCTAAGTTGCTCTTTTTTTTCTAGTTCCCTGAAGTTGAAGCTTTGATGATTGATTTTGAAAATTCTTTTTCTACTATTGCCATTTAATGTTATACATTTCCCTCTAAGCACTGCTTTTGCACTGTGTCACACAAGTTTTAATAAATTGCATTTTTATTTGGTTCAAATATTTTTTTTAAAAATTACTTTGAGACTTCTTTTTTGATCTCTGCATTATTTAAAAGTATGTTGTTTAATCACAGAAAATTTGAACATTTCTCCACTATCTGTTAGTGATTTCTGATCTAATTTCATCATGATCTGAGAGCATACTTTCCATGATCTCTGTTCTTTTTAC
>NW_006290024.1:2150891-2156439 GCF_000327345.1 Myotis davidii | reverse complement strand
GCATGATATATCTTTCTCCATCCTCTTTCTTTTAATCTATATGTATGTTAAATTTAAAGTGGGTTTCTTATAAATGACATAGTTGGGTTTTGTTTCTTATCCACTTTATTTTTAACCCACACCATTTGTCTTTTCAATAGAGTATTTAGATCATTCACCTTTAAGATGTTTTTTGATATAGTTGGGTTAATACTCATGACGTTTGTAAATGTTTTCTCTTTATTGCATTTGCTCTTCTGTTTTACCTCTCTTCTTTTTTTTTGCTTTTATTTTTTTAAAATATATTTTTACTGATTTTAGAGAGGAATGAGAGGGAGAGAGATAGAAACATTGGTGATGAGAGAGAATCATTGATCAACTGCCTCCTGCATATCCTCTTCTGGGGATTGAGCCACAACCCAGGCATGTGCCCTGTTCAGAATCAAACTGTGACCTCCTGGTTCACAGGTCAACACTCAACCACTGTGCCACACTGGCCATGCTGCCTTTTTTGTTTTTAATTGATCATTTTATACTATTTCATTTTATCTCCTTTCTTGGCATATAAAACAAATTATGTTTTTTAAAAATGTCCTCCTGGTTCACAGGTCAACACTCAACCACTGTGCCACACTGGCCATGCTGCCTTTTTTGTTTTTAATTGATCATTTTATACTATTTCATTTTATCTCCTTTCCTGGCATATAAAACAAGTTATGTTTTTTAAAAATGTAGTGGTTGCCCAAGAGTTTGCAAATATACATTTTAAACTAATATAAGCCAATTTTCTAATTACACCATACCACTTCACATGTATTACAGGTACCTTAGAACAGAATATTCCCAATTCCTTTCTCTGTTCCTTTTCATTTTGTTGTCGCGAAAGCCACGCTGGCCAAAAGGAGTCCTGGTCAGCTTCTGCCAGACTCCTCACATTGATATCAATTACTATTGATCTTGGTCTGCAGCAGTTGTCATTCCTTTTACTTATCTACAGCTATAATAACAAAAGACATTATTTTATTAATATATTATTTTAAGTAAAATTAACATTTAGGTCCATTAAAAATAAGAAAAGTAAAAATTTTTCTTTTCTTTCATATAATCCTTCTTTGATGCTCTTCCTTTCTTTCTGTAGATCTGAGTTTCTGGCCGATGTCATTTCCCTTCTTCCTGAAGTGCTTCTTTTAACATTGCGTGCAGGGCTAACCTGGCAGTGATCAATTTCCTCAGATTTTGTTTGCTAGAGAAGGTCTTGATTTCCTCTTCATTTTTCAAAAATGATTTTAGAGAGAGAAATATTGATGTGAGACAGAAACATCAATCAGTTGCCTCCCACATACACCCTAATGCACCTCAACCAGGGATCGAACCAGCAACCTGGGTATGTGTCCTGACTGGAATTGAACCAGGGACAATGGGACCAAGCTCCAACCAACTGCACCATACTGGCTACAGCTTTTAGAATTCTTATCTTCATTTCTCTATAGAAAAAGAACTCCACCACCCACCCCAACTTGTTTCAAGAATTTCAATTTGTCACTGGTTTTGTTCACTTTGAATATGAGGTGCATAGATGTCAATTTTTTTGGAGGGGTGGTATTTGTATTCTTTAGCATCCTCTGAACTTCCTGGATCTGTGATTTGGTCACTGTAAATATTTTGGAAAAAAAATTGACCATTATTACTTAAATATTTTTCTGCTTCATTCTTTTTTGCCTTCTGGTATTCTAATTACACATATGTTACACTTTTTGAAATTGTCTCACGGTTTTAGGATGATCTGTTCTTTTCATTCTTTCCCTTCCTTTGTATTTCAGTTTAGGATGGTTCAACTGAGCTATTCATATTTACTAATTACTTCCTAGGCTGTGTCTAGTGTCTCTTAGAGTTGTGATTATCGAGTGTCAGTGGGCATAGAGTCACCAGGGCATTAGTTTTAAAAAAAGGCTTCTGCAACACATCCCATGAGACTCTCACTCAGTAGGTCATAACTGGGGCTCAGGCACCCGCATTTTGATCAAAAGACTCTAATGCTGGTGGATCAATCATTCTATATGAAAAATACCATCATAAAGGACAAATACAATGTAGAAGGGTAGCCGTGTTCATGGGCCACCTGGGTAACAGAGCCAGTGAAAGCTTAGTATACAGGAAGCAGTTTCCTCTGGCTCTGTGACCTTGGCTCAGGAAGGAAAAGTTCTGCTGTTGAACTTTTGGGTTTTCAACTACTAACAAACATCTTGTTATCTTTCTTAAACATGCACATCATTAATTGCTAGAGAAACTGGAAAATGCCTCAATGTAATTCAATATTGCCACTAGCTCGTACCTTCGCCCTCCACTTAGGTAAAGGTAAAACATAGGCTTATTGAGAAATTGGGGAAATACCAAAAAATATGAGAGTCACAGTTACTCTTTACCGAATTTGCTGTGCCACAGTGCACCACGGCTCCTATATGGATTAGCTTGTTTAATTCTCACACCTACTTTATGGCATAGATTTTCTAAAGTTCTATTTTATAGCTGAAGAAGTAAATCTTGGAGAAGTTCAGTGACTTGCCCAAGGACACACATCAAGTAAACAGCAGGTTTGATTCTTATGCCTAGGTATGTCCTAGCTGTACTCTGTCCCGGGAGAAGCCCGCGCTCTCAGTGTGCTGAGCGGGTAGAGCCTGCTAGTTTTTGGTGCGATTCTTCACATTCCTTCACAAGGCCTGCCATTGTGAAGTATCAGGAGCGTAATATTGAAAAGTCTGTCCTTTCAGCACAAAATGAGCTTGGTTCAATTTCTGGCTTTGACACCAACCTGGTGAGTTTGAGTAAATTTTTCTTTTTCAATCTGAGCTATCAGTTTTCCTAGCTCTAAAATGATGAGAATAATGAGAATAATATTTACCGTGGGAATAAGAGGAATTTAATAAGATAACAGTTGTGAAGCACTTAGCTCTGTGCCTAGCTGATTAAAATGATGTAATAAAGTTTATTATACATATATATACATACATATATAAAATTTGACTTTTATATAATTAAAATTTGGAGTTATTCTGAAAATATTGTTTTATATACTACTTACTCTGCTTTCACTGATGCTATAGTCCAGACAAGTGTCCAAAGTTCTGTACTGTACATACTTCTGCCTAAGAAAACCTACCTTACCTATAGCCGGGGACGGATAAAGCCATGTTTTATCAGGTGACTCTCCACTTTTCCCCTTCACCTACTGCTGACTAAAACCGGGAAGGCACCTGACCCACAGAGAGACAAGCCAGCAGCGGACCAGCGACCTGTGGCCTGCTCCTAACAGATGAGCTCAGGTTCTGGAAAAGGCAACATAGGAGAGAGATAGGGGTCCCAAAGTTGCATTTGCCTCTAGCTCTGACTCCATTTATTTCCAGAAAGATCCCGAGGGGATTTTACTTGGAATTTCCAATATAATCCTTAAGTTAAGTTAGAACAATAAACACTCAGAAATAACTAAAAGATGAGTAATGAAGAGCGCCTCTCCCTGTCAGTTAAAGACACATGTTAAGTAGTGAGATACAAAGTGATTGACAGAATAGCGTATGAAGTCCAGAATCAGGTTAGGATCACATAAAAACTATAACACAATAAAGGTGGCATTTTTATTCAGTGAGGAAGAGATGGGTTTGCTAATAGATGATATTGAAGTGATCGGCTCACTAGTTTGAAAAATAAAAAGCCAGATCCTTTCTTCATACCTGTTACCCACACACATTCCAGAGGAGTTAATGATTTTCATTTAGAAAGAAACTGAAGTTTAATATGAAGACAGGTGATTCTTCACACAATCTTTGGGTAGATGAAGAGTTTTTTAAGGACAATACCAATAGCATCAATCATAGAGGAAATGTAGTGTATTTAACCACATCAATATTAAAAACATGTGCCCGGACCAGGAATCAAACCGTGACCTCCCGGTTCACAGGTCAATACTCAACCACTGAGCTACACCAGCTGGGCTTAAATATAATTTTTATAAAAATAGGTATTTCTATAAAATTTAATGTATTTTATAATTAAATAAAAAATAACTAAAGCTATTTACCCCAAATTGTAAGAAGTGTAATAGGACCATGGATGATTTCATTTATTTCTTTTTTTTATATTTCTCTATTTTCCAAATCTTCATCAATAAACAGCTTTTACTTCTGGAATGAGTAAAATAAATGTTGTAAAAAGTACAACTATAAACAGTAGGATGAATGACTACCTATTTTTTTCCTCTATTTGTTTTTTTTCAAGATGCTTTACTTTGAGGGGGAACAGAGCTTTGGGGACTCTCACTGAAGCCCTGGGCATGGGGTTCGTTGGCAGTTCGGTTCAGGCTCTTACACAGGGGAGGCCATTGTAAGAACCTGGCGTGCTGGCCCGGCTGCCTCCCTCTGAAGGGCGTGCTCCTGGGACAAGCATACAATGAAGAAAGAAGGGAAAACAGCCACAGGCTTATGTCCCAGTAAAGAGAGAGCATGACCTCCAGACTTTCCAGGGCGTCTCCTGCTTGACATTTCCTTCCTTGACCTTTTAGCTTCTCACTTTCCTTCACAAACACTGGGCTGGAGCTAGATTCAGCTTTATCTTCAAAAAAAGGCAGTTTCCCCAGGAGCTCAAACTACAGATCCCTGAGCTCAAGAGGGCAAGTTCAGGGATAGCCTTGCCTGGGGCTGTTCAGCCTGGTTATAGAACCCCGAGAGTAGATGCAGGCCGACTCCACAGAGTGGGCAGGTGGCTCCCCAAACATGAGCAGGACTCTCATAGTTCATGGTCTTTTGCCTGAATAAAAGCATGATATACTAAATTATTACTGCAGCCTCAGAACGACATCATTCTGCCATTTTCCTCATTGATTTCTTTTGACCTCTCTACAAACATAAAGAAAAGTATGTTACTTTTGCCTTTAACACTGATGACAATACGTAAGGCGACATGGGTTGTGGTAGAACTTAGCAAGAAGGGTCAGCTCTTTATGGCTTTGACTCGCCTTTGGTCCAGCATCAAGCCCAGACACTCCCTGCCCCTGTGTGTCAGCCCTGCCCCAAGGCCTAGGTCCTTGGAGCAACTTATGGATTTTAAAAATCTCTGGTCTCCCTCTTGGAACACTGGCCCCACCGTGCCCTCTCCCCCGATTAATTCCCCCAGCAAGCCATGCTGACCCCTCAGCCTTGTTCAGATGCTCGGTGAGCATCCCTTGATTTCCTGGAGCCAACTCCTGATATGCTTACTTTCTACTCCTGCATGCTACGTAGCAACCAGGTAGCAACACAGCTGACCAATAAGCACCTGTGCTCTGGCATCAAAGTGCCTGGATTCAAATATCTGTTCCCCGACCTGCGTTATTAGCTGTGTGTATTAGGCAGCCAGCTCAATTTTTCACTCTTGTCTCTCATTTGTTGCTGATGATAACAAGGCCTATTCTATAAGTTTGGAGTGAGGTAAAGCATGTGGATAGCTTAGCCTAGTGCAGTGGTCGGCAAACGGCGGCTCGCGAGCCACACACGGCTCTTTGGCCCCTTGAGTGTGGCTCTTCCACAAAATACCATGTGTG